>NC_136063.1:2057322740-2057862740 GCF_964261635.1 Lissotriton helveticus | reverse complement strand
CTCAAGTGTTTCACAAATAGATTTTGTTTCTTTGAGAAATTGTAATTGGAGAAAATGTGAAGTATTAGTACTGACAGGGTTTTTATGTGCATAGGAGCTGTGGAGTGTTTTCAAATTATGACTTGTAAATCGTTTTTGAGAAAAAGCAATGGTTTTAATATTGATGAGAAGGACATAATGGTGTCTGCTTCTTTATAAGGTAATTGAGAGTCTCTGATGTTATTTTTCCCATTTCAATGTAAGAAGTTTGTCTGTGGAGCAAATTGCTTGTAAATATGCTCCCACCTGTGCATGGCAAATTTAGATTTTGAATGTTTCCGTTACATAGGCATGTTAAAGGTGACTGAAACATGCTGCAAAGGCAATCAAAAAATGCTTTTATGTGTCTTAAGGACATTTTAAGTCATTTCCCCATGTGCAGTGTTTTCAAATTATGAGTTGAAAATCGTTTTTGAGGTAAAGGAATGTTTTCAAAATTTATGTGCGCCATATGACCCCAAATTTTTTTTTCAGGGGTGCAGCAGGGTGTTCTTGAGATACCCCTGCACCGTCGGAAAAATTCGTAATTTGCGATGAGGTAATTGCTAATCGCAAATTGCACCTTCATTCCTATGGGCCTCCTGCTGCATGGAAATGAATGGGTAATCTTGCTGAAATGCAAAGTCGAATCTGTATTTAAAAGGGTCTGCACCTCTGTACGGGTGTTCGCTATGTGAAGCACGAAAGTTTCACGGGCCGAACTCAAGGCCACCTCTCTCTGAGACAAAAGAGCTCTTATTCTTGCCATGCTGTTGAAATGTGCTCCCAAGGTTGGTATTTGTGGCCAGATTGAAAACTCCCTATGTTCATGTGTGGGAGGAAATAGAACATTTCTGCAGCAAATAACCCGTTTATTTACTGTTACGATAAAATGAATACTTTTAATTAACCCAGAACAATCTTCATTATTGAGCATCAAATAACTACCATTTTCCAAGAACTTGAACGTGGGGATGATAGCAGGAACTGGCGTGCCTTGCAACACGCAAGCCATATTTGGTCGGTGTTTGTTGCATGAACCGTGTAACTGTCTGTGCCTACACATTAGTGAATGATCTGGCGTCTCAGTGCATTCCTCTCCATTCAGATAAAGTTCTTGATCATCTTTGAAAATCTGTATGTGTATGGAAGCGACCAGACTTGATGAAGAAAACCACTACCTAAAGGTTAATAACGACCTATTGGTATATATTTCATACAATTTGAAAACTTATATAAAGCAAAAGGCAGCGTTATTAAACCGTGGATAAGGCACGTTGCCAAAGCAGTCAACCTTTTGGATTTATACTGGAAATGTTAAAGGAAGAATTACGGAGTAGGGCCTGTAAATCTTTAATAGACAACGAGTAAAATTACTCCAACCATCGTATTCCTCTAACTCCGGGATAGTAGGGGTGTTTAATTTTTTAGAAGTAGCCAATCCAAAGCATTTGGTCTGGGAAATTGTTTCATTCACAAACAACATATGTTTTGGGATGAGACATGCACGGTGGAAAGCCTCAGTGCCTTGTACCTGCCAGGTTCGTGAACCCCAAACTGATGTAGATCCTGGATATTTTTACTCTGTATTACGTTAGCATGGTCTCATTACTGGTTTAAACGCCATTTTTCCTTTTTTGTAACTTCTGCACACGACACTTAGTTGTTGCTTTAGCTTTCAGCCTACCTGCGTCAAGATCTATGCCTGCTTCAAGCAGGCGCAGGGTTTTGATGTAGCTTTGTCCTATCTGATTGTAAATGCGGCACACTGTGGGTGGCAGAGCAGCGGTGCACGTTAACTGGTGCATCCCTGGGGATGTGCTAGTTAATATAAATCTGTCCCTTTACATTTAATTATGTGCAGGGGACACAGAGTAGGTGAGGTTTATCCAAGGTTAAGAAGAGATGAGTCCTGTTCAGTGAAAAATTGGAGATAGGCTTCAGTATATTATATACTTAAGTAGTGTGTTAAGTTTTTGATGACTGTTATTAATTTACTGTTGGGTAATAGTGGTTAATAACATTTTTTATTATATTTTACCACAGATTCAACTGCACATTATTTCAAGATTTTAGGATGCCTAGCAAAGAAAGAGTAAGAAAGGCTGGAAAACGTCAAAGACAGCAGGAGCATGGAATATTGCAGCAGTCCTCTAACAAAAAGATTTGTCAAGTCACCAAGAAAGCACCGGGTAAGAGTCGAAAAACAGTCATAAGAAATATGTGTAGTAAAAAAAATATTACTACAGAAAATGTTTCACTCCAGAAAAGGAGACCGAATTCAAATGGTAAGGAAAGGCCAATGAGAAATGTTACTGCTAGAGTAAGAGATAACTCTATGCATGAAAGTAGAAGGAAACAACAGTTTAGGGATATTCGTAAACGAATGTTCCGCAACAGGATAATTGGGAATTTGTTAAAAAATATTAAGAAAGGTCAGCAGAAAGTGGTTTTTTATAAGAGAAAAAAAATAGTTGAGAAAGTTATTGATCAGGCATTTGAATTTAAACGTAAGTTATTTATTTTGACAATCAATAGAATTAGGAAGCTAAACAAGGTAATTTATGATTTCAAAAGAAATAGTAGATGGAAGAGAATAGTTAATCGTAGTAATTTTTGTGAAGTTTTTTCTGGAGAATGGATGCATAGTTCAAGCTCTGAGGCATTTTTTAATGAGGAGAGTTATTTCCAGGATAATGATTTGGTGCATGCAGTTGACACCAGTGGTCGAGCTTATGAAGTGAAAGATGGTTGTCCAGTTGAAAAAGAAAAACTTGTGAGAACAGAGATAGAAGAGGTGTTAGGTAATGAGGTTTTAGGGAGACGTCCTAAGGGTCCTGTGTACACCTGGAAGTGTAGTAGTATTTGCAGTGTACGACAGGATTCCATCAATTTGCTTTGTGATTTTATACGGTCATTTAGTAAGAAAAGTTTGAAGCAGAAAATGAAGTTGTTGCAAGAATTAGATCCTTGCAGAGTGAGAGAAGTGATAGGTTTGCATGGTCATTCACTGGCTTGTCTTTCCAGGAGAGTATGCCAGAGTGTTTTTCATCATTTCAGGATGCTAGCAGTGCATCATAATAAAGTGAGGAAATTAGTTAGAATGTTGTATTATGCTAAGAGTCCAGCAATTATGCTAAAACAATTATGCGCTGCTCTTTTGCATGGTTCTGAAATAGATGTGAAGAATATATGTGAAGAAATTGAGTTTTGTTACTTTGGAAGTAAAGAGGAGAATGTTGAAATTGACCAAGAAGAAGAGAGTAATGTGGAAGATAGTGTACAGGTTTCCAGTACAGATAATTTCCAGAGGGAAATTGCGACGTTTGAGGTGAAATCAAGTGAGAGGCCAAATTTCACTTGTGTGTGTTGTCGACGCACTTATTATAAGAATCAGACTAAGTTAGTGGATTTATATGGAAAAAGTGAAAGGGAAAATAATAGTGAATGGAAGGATTTTACAACATACTTGATGGTAGAAAATTGTTTTGATTTGGGATTGGATCAACGTGTGTGTACTTATTGTTGTAACAAATTAAATCAAAACCAGATGCCTGCTAGAGCAGTTCATAATAATCTGGAATTGGTTGAAATTCCTTCTGAATTGAAGGATTTAAATACTTATGAATCTATTTTGATTCAAAGTATCCATCCCTTTCAGGCTATTGTAAGAATGGAGCCAAAGACAGGGAAATTGCCTCCATCAGATTTACAGAGAGGATTAAAGGGAAGAGTTGTTTATTTGCCTCTAGATTTGAAGAAAAACATTAACACAATTGGAGTAGAAAAAGTGGAAGAGGAACCTCTGGTTATCTTAGTTAATGGGGTTCCGACAAAGAATAAGAAAATATGGCAAGATTTAGTAGATGTTAGGAAAGTCAAAAGGGCAACATTGTATTTGAAAAAATATAATAAATACTATAAAAATGTATATGTTGCAGAAGAGGAAGTAAGTGAGGAAGAGGATAGCGATTTGTGTGCTGGTCAAATTGAGAAAGTAGAACCCTGTACTAGTGAAGAAATATATGAACATTATAGTGTTCATCCTTTGCATTCCAAGGAAGTCATGGGGAATGCTATTGAGTTGTTTCAAATGAAACAAGCGAAAGGGAGTCCCATTAGTGTTTGGGAGGAAAGTTTGGAAGCTCGGTGTTTCCCACAGCTTTTTCCAACAGGTCAGGGAGGAAGATATGATGAGCGACCTCATCAAATTCCTGCTTCTGAATACCGGACTTTGCGATTGTATGCAGGAGATCCTAGGTTTCGACAATGCATTCCTTATTTGTTTCATCTCCTGTTTGAAAGCGATCTGTCTGGACTGTCATATGCAGTGAACCACATCTTGAAAAGTGGTATACACATGCAAAACATCTCGGCAAGTGACTTTATGGATAAAGTCAATGTCCAAGACAGTATTTTGGATTCTCACCTGATTAATCTCATGGCGTGTCAGCGTGGTACTAATGAGTACTGGTACCGTCGTCATGGTGATTTAAAATGTATGCTGAGGAACTTAGGAACTCCCACATGGTTCCTCACTTTGAGCTGTGCTGAGTATGGCTGGGAAGACTTACTTGAATTTCTACGAGAGGCAAATGCTAACGTAGAAAACATCGAATTCAAGACACCCGGAGAACTGTGCTCTTTGGATCCAGTCAATGTATGTAGGTACTTCAATCATAGATTTGAAGGTATGATGTCTTTCATCATGAATAAGAAGAATCCACCTCTTGGAGAGGTGTTGGATTTCTTCTGGAGGAAGGAGTACCAAGCAAGAGGTGCTCCTCATATACATATGTTGCTGTGGATCAAGGATGCACCTAAATTTGGAACGGATGCAGACGACTCAGTGATGAGTTTCATAGAACAGTATTCTACGTGTGCTGTTCCAAACGCAAAGGAGAAAAAAAGCCTAAGAGAAAAAGTTCTACGTTTCCAAAGCCATCGATGTGGAAAGTACTGTCGTCGTAAATTCCGGAACAAAGACAAGTTCTACACCAAATGTCGTTTCGGCTTTCCACGATCGGTGATTTCTAAAGGAAGAGTGAACAGTTTGATGTCTTCGCTGCGACATAATGTGATGAAGAAATCACCTAAAAACACATACAATTTGAAGAGGAACGAAGAGTCTAAGTACATCAACGACTACAACCCGGTGATTTTGTCCATGTGGAATGCTAACATGGATATACAGTTTGTGGCTGATAACTGTATGGCTGTGGCTAGGTATGTGACATCTTACATCACCAAAAAAGAGAAGACAGAATTGAAGGATATGTGGGAGGACATTTCCCATGAAAAGAGCCTCAGCAAGAAGTTGTACAGTTTCAGTCTGAAGATGTTGTCGCATCGAGAAATCGGAGCTTACGAATGTTCTGACCGGTTGTCTTCAGCAAGTCTCTATGCCAAGTCCAGGAGTACCGTTTGGGCGAGTGTTGGTCTTGCTGCAACGCGTAATCGAGTTCTGAAACCTGTGCGGGAAATTGAGTATTTGGCGGAAAAGGAGCCAAACAGTACCGACATTTTGAAGAGCAACATGTTGGATACATATTATCCAAATCGAAGCAGTCACCTCGAGAATGTTTGTCTGTATGAGGTTCTGCAAAATTACATATTCAAGAGGAACATCAAAGAAGATACTGAGAAAGGAGTGTATGCTGTAATAGGAAGTGAGGGATGTCTGGTCAAGCAAAGAAAATGCCACTTGATAAACCATCGAAAATTGAGTGGCGAATCTCCTGAAAAAAAGGAGTTTTTCTATTTAGCACTTTTGCAACTTTTTAAGCCTTGGCGTGCAGAAGAGGAACTGCTTGGAGATTTCCTCTGTTACGAAGACTCTTTCAATGCTGCCAAGGAGACCATAGAATGTCCTGCTTTTCCCAAATATGTAGAAATGTTGAATGTGGAAATTGAGCAGGAAGCAACGATTGCAGCCGAGATTGCCAGAGACAGTTCTCAGGACAGTCAGAGTTCTGCTTCATTGAGTCAGGATCCACTAGGAGGACCTCTTATCGAAAATGAAGCTGCCACTGCTATGAATGAAGTGGAAAGAGCCATGGCACATGCTCAGGAGGATGCGGTTAACTTAGAAGAGTTGGAAAGACAACTCAACGTTGAGCAGAGGAAAATATATGACGAACTTACCATGCAAATTGATCATGGATTAAGTCATGATAAGAAAGAGTGCTCATGTACGTCGTTGAAGCCTGTCCGACTGTACGTGAGTGGAGAAGCGGGAACTGGAAAAAGTTTCCTTATTAAAGCAATTTCATGTTATTTGCAGGAAAGGACAGAGTCATCGCTGTCTTGTGTTGTCACCGCTCCAACTGGACTGGCAGCACATAACATTAAAGGGATTACTTTACATCGTTTACTGATGCTGCCAGTGGAGCATGACAACAAATTAGAATATCACAAGCTATCTGGAGATGCTTGTTTTGAAGTTTCAAGAGTCTTGAGGAAAATGAAACTTCTTATCATTGACGAAGTAAGCATGGTTTCCAATGTTATGCTTGCCTTTGTGCATTTGAGAATGCAAGAAGTTCTCAAAACAGAGTATGATGTGTTATTTGGTGGCAAACACATCATTGTTTTTGGAGATCTTCTGCAGCTGACACCAGTGAAAGGGCAACCTGTGTTCAAAATGCTCACGCATGAAGATACCAGGAAGTGCTTAGGGAGTATTGGCAACGTCAATATATGGTTAAACTTCAATTATGCTGAACTGCATGAAAATATGCGTCAGGCAAAGGATGAAGTTTACAAGACTATTCTACAAGATGTTAGAATTGGAAAAGTGACCGAGCATGGGAAAGAAGCTTTACATGCACGATTACTGACAAATTTATATCCAGACGAAGATGTTGTGCCTGAGAATATTTTTCAGAAAGTTACTGAGAAAAAATCTGGAATATGTTTGATGCCAACTCTTGCAGAATGTGCCAAATTCAACAACAAAATGTTGCATTTAGAAAAGCAAGAGATTGTGAAATTGGAAGCTATTGACAGAGTAGAGCATATGGGATCAACAATTATTTTGTCTGAGAATCTGAAAACAAAATTGGATTCATTAGAGAAGAGTATATCTAAAACTGCGGGTTTTGAAAAGACTCTGAATGTGTGCTTGAACTGCCGTATAATTTTAAGAAGGAATTTACATGTTGAAAGAGGTCTGGTAAATGGATCAATGGGTAATGTTGTTGATTTTGTGAAATACAGAAATAGAGATGGAATTGAATTTTTTAAAATTAAATTTGATGGCATTGAGGAAGTACAGCTAATTGCTCGTTGTTCTGCTAGATTTTTGCTTGTAAAAGACTTATATGTTCGTCGTAAGCAGTTTCCTGTTTGCTTGGCATATGCGGTGACAATCCATAAATCGCAAGGTTTAAGTGTAGACTGTGCATTGGTGAATATTGGCAGTTCTGTGTTCAAGGAGGGTATGGCATATGTGGCATTGTCACGAGTTAGGACTTTATCGGGATTGTACTTGATTGAGTGTGATGTCACAAACATTTGTGCGGATCTAGATTGTGTTAAGGAATACAATAGGTTGAGAAGAGAGTATGCGCCACATTTGCCTCAGTATCCTTTGTTTGAGAAACGTGTGGTAGGCCGGAAACGAAGAAATGTGACCAATACTGGGGAGGTTGTAGCAAAAAGACGAAAAGTTGATGAACCTGAAATTATAAGCAGAAACAAAAAGGATTCTGTTGAAGATGTTGTTGGTTTTCAATTTGAAAACAGTTCTGGTGTCAACTGCTATGCTAATGTAGTGGTTAATGTTGTCTTTTCTCTAGAAACTTTAAAAGAACAGATTGTGGTCAATTCGGATCAAAGATTTTGCAGTTTGTTAAATTCTGTGTTAGAGAAATGTAGCACTGATAGAACAAACATAGAAAGTGTGTCTGAAATTCGAAATCTGTTAGACAGATGTTCAGGCCAAACACAATTCTCTCAAAATAGTCAGCAAGATTGTCAGGAGTTTTTAATGTATATGCTTGATGTATTGCATGATGAAGGTGTAGATGTAGATCACCTGTTTGGGCTTTCTTATCAATGGCAGCATGACTGCGAGAACTGTAGGGTATCAGCTACTACTAGTGTAGACTCAGAAAGATTTATATATTTAACTTTGCCAGACAGTAAATCAGTCTCTTTTAATAAGCTAGTAAAAGCCGCTGATCACAACATGGAGTGTAGCCAATGTAAATCTGAAATGATGTCCACTTTATTTATACGAACATATGGCCAGTATGTCATTTTAATGTTCCAACGATGTAGGCCTGATGGAACAAAATTGACAACTTTAATAAAAAATTTTGTGGCTTCACAGTTGTCAATATCAGGAAGGACTTTTGTAACTGTAGCAATTATATATCATGATGGTCCTTCAATAACATCAGGACATTATACAGCTTATTTAAAGTGTAGAAATGGCTGGTCATTCTGCAATGATTCTGTTTTAATTTTCAAAAAAAAATTGCCATATGACCTTAAAAACTCTTACCTGGTGTTTTTAAAACCAAAATTTTAGGGAAAGAATCTCGGGATGTGCTCTGAGGAATTTCAAGAAGTTCTCATGGCTCCTACACTATTTGGCCTTGAGGATAAGTGTAGTACAGAGACATAACTTTTTACCATAACACTGGACGTTATTGAGAAATACGTGCACTGTGAATGAGTTCAGAAAAACTATTTCTTTTTATAAGCTAATTGAAGCAGCGAATCAAAACATGGAGTAGAGGGAATGTAAGTCTGCAATGCTGTCTACTGTTTTACATTGCTTTGTGATTAAAAGTGATGTAGAGAATTAAATAATTGTACTAGTCATAAAGGTAGTGTAAGTCTGCTTCATAGTAAGCAGTATCAGTGTGATAGGAAATGTAGAACATGATTGAGCAAGAAGGGGAAGATATTACTAGTCCAGGATTGTGTAAATGATCTTCAACATTTTAATTCTGAAAGTTGCGGAAATGCGAAAAGACGGGATTGGCTTACAAGAAATCCAAGAGTTATACATGGCTCTGACACGATTTGGCCTTGTGGAATCGTGTGGTAGAGAGCGAGAAGTCATTTATTGTATGTAACATGTTTTTGAAAACGATGGAGGTTTTCTTTCAGAAAGTGGCGGGTTGAAAGTAATAACAGCACAACAGAGTGTAAGCTGTTCATAGGACATCCTTGGCCGTCATGGAAAGTAAGTTAACTTTAAGGAGTTCTGAATTCTGATTTGTAATGTATGGGTTTTTTAAACACAATCATTTTGATTGTGTTTTTTTTTCCCCGCTGTTATATGATGAATACCTTCAAGTCACTGTTTTAGTGAAATTTGATACATTCTGAGAACAGCAAAAATAAACCATTTAACATGTATAATTAATTCTGTTCTGTTTGCATTTATGATGTACATGTAGAACTGTGTAGGAGGCATGGAGAAGGTGAGGCTTCTGTCAGTGTCAAAGTTGTTGCATACAGTGCTCATATTCTACGTAGTCTTTTATATTTCATTACTTTCACTGTTTCTGACAGATCTAAAAAAATTTTTTTTAAAAGAACAGTAAGTATAAGGGAAGGAAACAGACAGTTATGTTAAAAGAAACACAGCTATAGGGAATAAACTAGGGATACTGTTACCCGCAATCCTCTGCTGATGATGTCACTGAGCATGTCATGAATGATGTAATATGTGACATCATCAGCAGTGGATTACGGGTAATAGTATCTCTAGTTTACTCCCCTATAGCTGTCTTTCTTTTAACATAACTGTCTGTTTCCTTCCCTTATACTTACTGTTCTTTTTTATAAAAAAAATTTTTTGGTTCGCTTCCGGTTCGCGTACCGGGGAGCGAACTGGGAAGCGAACTAAGAGAAATAGAGGTTGGCACAGTTGCAAATATTGTACCAATTTTTTTATAACGGGGAGGTAGTTCTGAAAAGAACTTTTTTTTAAATTGTTTTTGTTGTTTTATATTTTTTTTATTATTTTTCTGAACATTTTTTTACTTTTTTTGAATTTTTCTGAACAGTTTTATATTTTTTTTGTTTTTTTTTCGGAGGGGGCAACGAAAACGATTCATTGTAAAGGGCTCAACAGGAGGAAGAAAACAAAAAAAAGAATTTATTGTTTGGGGAGTTTCGGACAAACATGAGCATGATTGTTAATAGCTCTGTTGATCAGAGTGATGCTACTTTCTGCGTAGCAAATGATTCCACTGCAATGTACGCAGACTTGTTTTACTTCACGAAATCTCGTTTGTATATTTGGCACCATCTCCCTGCCCTCTGGTCCCGTTACTTCCGGTACAACAGATCTTCTGGCCATAATAGGGAGATTATCTAGGTCGTCCTGTTCCTCTTCTTCCTCTTCTTGCTGAATTATAACTTTAGCAGGTGGTCCACTCTTCCTTGGATGTGGTGGAGGTGGTGGGGAAGCACCAGCTGAAGCTAGTAAAGAAGCCATTGCTCACTGGTAACAAAGGGTCTTTCTCTCACAATGATGAAAGTCAGAGTGAGGAAAGAAGGAGGGATTTTCACCATTTGGGAAAAAAAATAGTTCTCAACCAATGAAAAGTGTTCATTTTAGATCATATGACCTAGTCTTACATCATTAGGAAACCGAAAGTGAAATGAACCAATGAAAAGTGTTATTACCAAGTCACATGACCTGCTGTGTTTACGTTACGCGCTTTGCAGGGCCTCCCGGTTTGCTTCCAGAAACCTGTGCTTTGCGACTCGGTAAGCGTACGAGTTCGCTAACGTAGCACGTCATATGACGTATCACGCGACAACGCGAAACGTCATGCGGACGGGAGGCGTCACGATGTTGTTTTCTAACGCGGCAGTTGCGGTAAAGAAACGTTTACCGGCTCGCGGTCTATTTCGCGGCATCAAGGTCAGCTAACGGGAAGCTTCCCGATTCGCGAAGCGGGAACGAAGAAAAAAAAAATATTAAAAAAAAAAAATTATTCATAAACATATAAAATATATTTTTGGATTTAAAGAAGAATACATTTTACAGCTACAGATATTAGCTGTTAAAAAACCAATGAAATTCACAGAAAAAACCATAGGTTATAGACCATATATAGTTAGGAATTAGCATTTACAAAACCTTGAAAATTCACTGAAAAAACCATAGGTTATAGACCATATATAGTTAGGAATTAGCATTTAAAAAACCTTATTTTACTCACACAAAACCATTGAAATTCCATATATAGTTAGTTGCACTAACTATATATCGCGCACCCGTAATCCACTGCTGATGATGTCACATATTACATCATTCATGACATGGTCAGTGACATCACTGATGACATCACTGATGACATCTCAAATGACATCACTGATGATATCTCATTTGACATCAATGGTCACATCAATGATGATATCATTAATGTGACAATACAATGCATCTCCTCACACTTTAATATAACCTCTGTTACACCCAGTGTTAAATACAGAGTATAATTTTTGAAACCATTGACACACCAATACTAGTTACTACATACCCACTCACTGATTCCTACGTCTACACACACATTCACTCATTCACCCATACAATCATTCATACATACAATCACTCATCTTTACAACACTATCATATGCACTCATACACCTATACAGACACTCACACTCTGCCACTCATCCATGGAGTTACTCACACACCTAGTCAGTCCTGTAAAGAATCAATCACAGTTCCATTTTCTAATCTACACAGTTAAACATAGAGTACCTTACATTTTAAAACATATACTAACACATACTTACTCTCTTATAGAATCACTGATACAAGTACACATTGATCTGCACAGAGTCACACACCTCCCAGCCAGTCATACACACACTCAGTCTCCCATACAAATACTTGTGCAACCAATCAATAACCCATATAGCTACTTATATAGCTACTGATCAACACATGCAGCAGCTTGCACAACAACAGACATACTGATGCACACTTTCAGACAGTTTAGTCACTAACCCGTGCATTCAGTAAGACGCATTTAATCACTCACTCATACAGTCAATCACGCACCTACTAAAACCTTCATTCAGACACTTATACATCCACTCATTCTTCAATATGTAAAACATATTTAAACTTTACAGAAACACATAATCACTGGATGTTGTCATCAGTGATGTCATCAGTGATGTCACTGACCATGTCATGAATGATGTAATATGTGACATCATCAGCAGTGGATTACGGGTGCGCGATATATAGTTAGTGCAACTAACTATATATGGAATTTCAATGGTTTTGTGTGAGTAAAATAAGGTTTTTTAAATGCTAATTCCTAACTATATATGGTCTATAACCTATGGTTTTTTCAGTGAATTTTCAAGGTTTTGTAAATGCTAATTCCTAACTATATATGGTCTATAACCTATGTTTTTTTCTGTGAATATATATATATATATGTATATAGATAGATATTCACTGAAAAAACCATAGGTTTTACACACGTTATAGTTAGGAAGTAGCATTTACAAAACCTATGGAATTCACTGAAAAAACCATAGGTTTGACACCAGTTATAGTTAGCTGGAAATTTTACTGATATAAAACCAATGAAATTCCACGTTATAGTTAGTTGGACTCACTATAACTTGCGCGTGTAATGCACTGCTGATGACGTCACATATTACATCACTCATGACATCACTGATGACACCATCCAGTGAATGTGTGTCTTTCTGAAAAATAAATATGTGTTATATATGTATATATTATTGAATATCTTAGTGAATACATATATTAGTGAGTAATGCTTAAATATTTAAATATATGTATTAGTGTTTCACTTTGTGTATAAGTGGCTGCATGGGTTGATGAGTAGGTACATGTGTATGTATATAGGTTATTAGATGTTTTTCTTAGTATCAGTATGAGTGTTTGCATGCTTTGGTGGGAGTATTACTTAGTACATAGATGCAAGAATGACTGAGTCTCTGTTTGTATGTGTTTTGAAGACAGCATATGTGCAGGACTGTATGGGTGGATGAGTGTGTATATGTCTGTGTTAGTGAGTGAATGACTGTCTTATTAGTGTCTTTATCAGTAACTACATATGTTTTAATCTAGTATATGTGAATATTGATGTATATAAGTGAGTATATGTGAGAGTGAGGGATTGTAAGAGTTCCTGTTTAAATTAGTATGTGTTTCTATAAGTGATTTTTTAAGAGAGTAAGTATGTGTAAGTTTCCTTAGAAGTAAAGTGGTAGTGTGTGTATAGCTGTTTATGCAAATAAATGGATGTTCAATAGTTTATTTGCATGTGTGAGTATGTGTGTGAATAACTTTTGGATGACTGTCGGTGTGAAACAGGATGTGTAGGCGTATCACTACATATGATTAGTGAATATATGTATGAGTGACTATATAGAACTGTTGGTGAATTAGTGCATGTGTATATAGATGGTGGAATTATTGAATTGGTTGTTGTAACTGGTACGGGTATCTCCATTTTTTTGAACATTTTAGTTTCTATTTTTGAATATGTGTTTCAAGGGTTAGATTACAGTGAAAGGAGGTCTGTCACTGTGTCACAAGGATGGTGTCTTCAGTGATGTCATGAGTGATGTAATATGTGACGTCATCAGCAGTGCATTACACGCGCAAGTTATAGTGAGTCCAACTAACTATAACGTGGAATTTCATTGGTTTTATATCAGTAAAATTTCCAGCTAACTATAACTGGTGTCAAACCTATGGTTTTTTCAGTGAATTTCATAGGTTTTGTAAATGCTACTTCCTAACTATAACGTGTGTAAAACCTATGTTTTTTTCAGTGAATTTCATTGGTTTTTAAAATGCTAATTCAGAAATATCTCGTGTATACAACCTATACTTTTGTCAATAAACTTCTGGCAATATTTTTTTCGGAAACAAGCCGTTTTCTTCACTGTTCAAGTTGCATAGAGACTCCTTGTAAAGAGATACAGAATTAGAAAGTCTGTACCTTGCCTTTTTTTCAACGCATTAAAATTTGCCTGTAAATAAAAATAGCCTTTCTAAACTTTCGTGCACGACCCGGTGTGCGCACTCTCGGCAACAGTTTTCAATAAAATGGATAGCGCACTTCTTTTTTAATATTATGAAAATGTTCATTAAATGGAGCCGAATGTCTTTTTAAACTTTCGTGTGTGACCGAATGTACACACCTTGGTATTTTAAAAAAATATATAAAAGGTTTTATACTTTAACAATTGTATGCTTGAATCGAGCTCAGAAGATATATTAAATCCGGATATGTTTGGATTTACTCCTTTTCACGTTTTGAAACTTTGCTGAATTAGACCGCTACTTCCAAATGGCGTACGTGACCAGATACTATCACCGTGTACACGTCCTGAGACACGCATGTGAAGTCATGTGACTTGAAAACAACACTTCCAATTGGTTCTTAGTAGTTTCTATTCTGCAATTTACACGGAGGACTCCACCCACTTCCCTCACTATCTTTTGTACTCTCAAAAGAGAACAACGTTCAACATCCTTCGGAAGACTTTGCTGAAATGGCTGCCGCCCCGCATTCATCTTCCGAATCTGAAGGAAATGAGCAACTACCTTTAAAAAGAAAAAAGGAATCTTTTATTTGGCAATTTTTCACTTATCCTGAAGAACAAAAGAAAGTGAATGCGCCAAAAGTTACCTGCACGGTATGCAATTCGGTTCTCTCAAGAGGAAATCCAAGAAAAAAATATTCCTTTTCCATACATACCATGGTGCGGCATGTCAAACAAGTGCACGCGGTGGAATTCGCACAGGCATCGACAAGAGCCCTGGCCACGCTATTACCATCAGAGGTGGCCAGCACATCTTCTGATAGACGACCTGTATCTCCATCGAGTGCTGTGATGGACTTGAGACCATATCTTGCAAAGGTGCACATGAAATGCAACGAGTGTGGAGAAATTCTTCTGTACGGAGAGCAGAGCCTCATTCTTACTAAACTAAAAATTGAGAGTCATAAATGCCCCAAGAAAAGATACATTTCTTCATTTCATTTTGATCCTGTGTCACACATGAAAATGTTGTTGCAAGTTAAAAAAATCAAAAACAACATAACACTTGTTTAAAAAAAAAAAAAAAAAAGTTCTTTTCAGAACTAACTCATTCTACTAAAAAGAGCTCCAGGAGCATATTATAAAGGGGGTTTATCTCCGCTTTTTTGGCTTTCGTTCGTGCGCGACCGTGTGCGCGCACCCGCATATATATTTCGTGAAAACTTTGCAACTTATTAAATTTCTTCATAGACCCATCAAAGAACTTATACTACGTCAAAGACACTAAACCTAGGCTTCTTTTTTATTATTATGAAAATTTACATTAAATGGAGCCGAATGTCTTTTTAAACGTTCGTGCGTGACCGAATGTACATACCTTGGTATTTTTAAAAAAAATATAAAAGGTTTTATACTTTAACAATTGTATGCTTGAATCGAGCTCAGAAGATATATTAAATCCGGATGTGTTTGGATTTACTCCTTTTCACGTTTTGAAACTTCGCTGAATTAGACCGCTACTTCCAAATGGCGTACGTGACCAGATACTGTCACCGCCTACACGTCCCGAGACGCGCATGTGAAGTCATGTGACTCGAAAACAACACATCCAATTGTTTCTTAGTAGTTTCTATTCTGCAATTTACACGGAGGACTCCACCCACTTCCCTCACTATCTTTTGTACTCTCAAAAGAGAACAACGTTCAACATCTTTCGGAAGACTTTCTTTTCACGCGATAATGTGAAATACTGAGATTGTTACAGGATTTTCTATCAGTATTGTGTTCCCATTGCTGTAGAAGCACTAACACCGTGGAAAATTCCACCAATAGCAGTGATATTTTTAACGCCGAGCACCGGCGATTTTTATCACTTAGAAGCCTTCCTATTATGAAGGTTTATCTCCTAAATCTCTGATTCTCAAACTGTGCAACGCGGCTCCCCTGTCTGCCGTAATGAGGTGCTAGGGGCGCCGCGCACACTCTAGTGTGACTAACCATCCATAAATTCCACGGATATCTCTACCCTGTTATCTACAATTGTGAACATCAAAAGGAGCTGCGCTACGCCCCTGTGAGAGGCCTCACTCCCACTGCTGCAACGGCTTGGCAGTCCTCCAGATGCACAGGAACAGCCCCTCCGATCCATTGAAGTTCTGTGTCGTGAGAGGCCTCACTCCCACTGCTGCAACGGCTTGGCAGTCCTCTAGATGCACAGGAACAGCCCCTCCGATCCATTGAAGTTCTGTGTCGGTCTCAATACCACTTACGAAATGAAAATAAGCACTGAAGAATATTCAAGCATGTAGTACTCCTCCTGCTACAGCATACAGAATGCATTCTATTACCTATAAAAAAGTGAAACACCCACGCTACAATCATATAGAATACTTCCTCTAAAGAAGCCTGTGAATAACTTTAAAACATCAGGTTAACCTTTTTTTACTCTCTCATCATTGTCAAAAATTTAACACACTACTTGTCATTTTTACATAGAATAATTTTTAGTGCATTGGCAAATTTAGTATTTACAAATAGTAGGAAAGAAATGGAATGCTTCTACATTTTACCTGTGCTGTTTTATATGTGAATCTGATCTAATTTTATGAGCATATTTGACTATTTTATTAAAGACACTACACATAACCTGTTTTTGAAGTTGTGTTTAATTTTAAATGAAACGGTTTACATTTTTACTTTTTATTTCCAGTAAATTTTAAAAATAAATGTTTATAGTTCCATAGGCTCAAGCAGGTCAGCTTCCCACCCTATGTCATACAATTCTGACAAATCGGCATCCTCATCATGTTCTTCATCATCCTCAGGATTTAAATCATCTAAGGGATCTACTTCCACTGACGTTTTAATGACAAGTTCAACGATAAGATCGAGATCAACGGATTGCTCATTATCACTCATGGTTGATGTTGTCGTTATCTTTAAAGAAAGAGAACAACAATAAGATGTTGCAGAGTAAGAGACAAATCTCAGAGACTATAATAGTAAAATTGTTTAACAAGAGTAACATTTTGCAGCTATTATTTAGCCATGTCCAGCGATGCTGAGGAGGTGAGGCCTATGTCCAAGTTTTCAGTGAACAGGACTCATCTCTTTTTAACCTCGGATAAGCCTCACCAACTCTGTGTCCCCTGCTCATACTTAAATGTAAAGGGGCAGATTTATGTTAACTGGCGCATCCCCAGAGATGCACCAGTTAATGTGCACCGCTGCTCTGCCACCCATGGTGTGCCGCATTTACAATGTGGAGCACCATTGAGCAAAAACAGCACAGATGCGTCACGCATCTGTGCCGCAAAAGCAGCACATTGCAGGAATCACGTCGTAAGCGCGACATGTCTACTGCAATGCACAGGAGCAAGCCACACATTGCCTGGTGCATCACTCCTTATGCCTGTTTCAAACAGGCGTAAGGATTTGATTCAGCAATGCTATAAAGCTGACTGTTGGAAATGGGGGTTGCCCAAGTCTCAAAGGGGGTAGCATGGCATCAAGCGGGCAGGCCAAACTTGGAGGACATGTGAAGCACTCACGCAGTACCCTCAGTCAACACACCAGGCACACCACAAAAGAGGCAGGACACCAATTTGAGTTGGAAAAAGATACGTCATTTAGTAGGGTTTCCAACCTGCAAGTCAACAATGCATTAACAGTGTCATCATAACACGGCGCCAACTGGCACCAGAGCCAAGTATTTCAGAGGGGGAATTATTTACATAGGAACAAAAAGGGTTTGAGTCCATAGTCCATAGCTGTAAGGAAAAAGGATGGTTAATAAAACATTAGACCTGGGGCCAATCTGGCGGGGCCAACTCAGGCTCTCATCCTTAGGGGGTTGGCTGAAAAATGTAAGTTACAACATTATGCATAAATACACCTCATGCATTATAACGCCAATCCCCACCCCTGTAAGGGAAAAACAGAGCATCACAGCACATTTAATATTAGACAGGAGCACCTATCATGAATCAACATGGCTGGCTCATCAATCTGGTACATAAACAAGGGCCTGGAATAACATCAGGCCAACCCATTGAACAACCTAGGCGGAACATACATCGCCCAGCATAGATATCAGGTAGGGGCCCTACTTCTGGACCAGGAGCACCTGTACGAAAACAGCAAGGCTTCCTCTACCATAAACCCTGGAGAATCAACATCAGGGTGTTCACAACAGCCCACCCTTATTACTTCTAGACTCCCTTAGACATTTCCTTGCCCAGACTTCCTCTCTAACTGGGGACCCCAGGACAACCCATAAGGTAGGTACCTAAATTTGCAATGAGGGGGACTAAGACTCTCTCTACCCCAGAATATGCAATAAGGGCAGTTTGTGTCAGGAAAGTTAGGGCAGTTCAACAAATCTGAAGCCCAAGTCACAGGTGCCTTCCGCAAAACGGGGCGCCTGTCAAGGCGACACGGTCCCAGGGGCGGGCACCGGCAATGTACCCCGTTGCCCCCCCTTCCACCAACTTAAGACGAGCCCCACTCACCGGGCTCAGTAGGTCCTGCGGGGCGTCCTTTGGGGTCTCCTCTGCAGGGGGGAACCAGGCACCGACAATGTGCCTCGAGTCGCAGGATTCCCCGGTGATCTGCGCCGGTCACTTGGGCCCACAAGGCCTCACTCAGGCCTTAGCGCCGCAATCGGGGCTCCCTCTTCACTATGGGGGGCCCCGTTACACAACTCCTGCTGACTTCTGGCCTCCTCTAGGCTCCGCCCCTTTCTTAGGGTCCCGGGGCTCTCCACCGTAGGGACCAGGCCTCCTTTCCAGGGGGGGGCAGGCACCGACAATGTGCCTCGAGGCCCCTCCCTCCCTGTGGCATCACTCGGGCCCCCCCTCTCCTCTCGGGGGCTCGAGGGGGGGTTCACTGCATCTCGGGGCAGCCACACTCGCCTCACCCGGGGTTTCAGCACTGCCTCAAGAAGGCCTCCGGGGAGACACGCGGTGTCTAGGCACTTGTGGGGGAGAAGCCTGCCTGGCTTTCCCCCCTCCTTACACGGCTTCCGCCGTTCACTCGGGGCTCCCTCGTCCTCCTGGGAGCCCCACCGGCACTCTGCTCCGGCCGCCTCAGGTCGAGAGGCGGGGCTGGCACCGACAGTGTGCCCCGGCCCCGCCTACTTCACCGGCCCCTCGCGTGGGGGCACAGACCGGCGGGGTAGGCTCCCGCTCCGGTCACTCAATCCTCGGGGCTCCCCCCTCGTCCACGGGGGCCCCGCTCCAGTGCTTCACCCGGGTCCCCCTCCTACCTCACGGGGACCTGGGGCTGGGATTCCGCTTCTCCTGGCCTTCCCGGCCAATAGCCAATCCCTGCGCGGCCTTCAGGGGTCACGGCCGCGCAGGCCAATCAGTGCGTGGCGGGGGCGGGCCGATGACGCGGTCAGGCCCCCGTCACATGACTAGGTAGACGGCGGCTTCAGGGCCCAGCGCGGCCCTCACTCCACTTCGGCGGCCCTCTCCTGGTACCGGGGGCCGCCGCAACGATGCCAAACATGGCGGGGGTCTCCCTGGCGACACCGGGCTGCGGCGGTGACGACGGCACCAGTAAGGGGTAGGCTCCCTTCTTAATTAATTAATTATATGGCGGAAAGCGCCAAAACGAGGGTTGGCTCCTCCAACGCTATTTCTCCTCACAGCGCCAGGCCACGGCAGTGACTTTTGGCGGCAATAAAGGGGTAGGCTCCCTTAGCGCTATGTAGCGGCGAGAGCGCGTCTCCTCAACCGGCGCTATTCACAGAATTCCACCGTCTCCTCACGCAGAGCGCTCCACAACGAGGGGTAAGCTCCCTTAGCGCTATTCAGTCAACAACTTCCTCAGGCCACACAACAGGCACAGCGCTATCACTGGAAGGGGGGCGCTTTTCTCGGAGGACAGCTCACCCTCAGGGCCAACAGCACTTCGGGGGCCACACCAATCCCTTGGGGGCACAATCCTCCCCAGGCAGCAACAGTCTTTAGACACCCAGCGCTTAGGGGGCGATACTACAGTTTACGCCAGTGAGCTGTCCACAGCCCTTCACCATAGGCACCTCACAGCCCAGCGCTTCCAAAGGGCCTCACACCACCTCAGCCAGCAACAGTTCCTTTGGGGGCACAATCTTCCCCAGGGTGCTTCAGAGGGGCAGACAGTCCCACAGCAATTCCTCGGGGGCACACTCCTCACCTCCTGGGCGCTTCTTCACACAGCGCTGGCGTGGTACCCGGTCAAATAGCATCAGTGACCTGGGTAGGGGCCCTCCCTTGTCAGGGGCCCATGGGGACAGCAGAGGGGGGGTTTATAGGGGTGCAGGGCCCAGCTCACAGGCCCATGTGGCGGTAGCACCTCACAGCAGGTCCCCTCTCTTCTTTGTCCCAGCGCTGACTGACTCTCTGGTGACACTTCACCCTATTTATACCCTTCTCCCAGGCAGTGCCAGGACCTTCTAGAATGTTGGCACATCTAGCCTAAACTGGTTCTAGGGGAGGGGGTGAGCACCCTGGGTGCCAGGCTTTCCCTCCAAAACTAGGGGTAGCTGGGTAATATTATCTAGACCGCTGACCTATGTCAGTCCAGTGGCAAAACCCATGGCCATGGCATCCATTTTAAAAGCAATACATTTCAGTCAGGTGCAGTTTTAAAATGGGGGTGCAGTTTTAAAATGGGGGATTTTACAAGTGCTCACATTATGTCAGGTAATTAAATTTTCACAAGGTGTCTCACACCACTCATGGCCTATACAGGTTTAATCCCATGGGGGAGACAATCTAGATGAGGGGGTCAAAAGCGAAAAATTTTGGGGGAAAAAAGGCCAAGTCCAACACTACTCCCCCCCAGCCAAAAGCCAGGGTAGACATATCAATGCCTTGATGGGCTTCCCTGCTTGGGGCGGAAAAAGGTGGACGCAGGCCTGCAACTACAGGAGCACCTGCAGTCTCTCCTCCACTCTGGAACCCAATGGTTCTCTTTCGCATCCCTCCTTTCACCAACATAACCACCCCACTGGTGTTCCCTAGTGGGATGTTTCTCCTTCCTAGAGTGGGAGGCTCTAGCCTCAGGCTTGTAATTCCCTTGGACCACTCTTCTCTCTCCAAATTGCCACTGGTCCACCCATCTGGGGTCTACACCCTCAGACTGACCAGCCCTTAGGGGCGAGGCTCTCCTCCCCCTACTTCTCCTCCTAGGGTTCCTCCATCTCCTACGCTGGGGAACACCCTCACACAACTCTCTCCCCAACCTGGAGCCAAAACCCACAGGCTGAACCGGTGACAGGGGCGAGTCCTCCCTCTCCCTGCACCCCCTCCCAGAGTTCCGCACCCTCCTAACTGGAGAAGTACCCCTGGGAGTCACTTCCGGGGGGACTCTGGTTACAGAGGTCCCTCCCCCCAGGGCAGGCAAACCCTGTCCCTGGCCACCCAACCCAGGATCTGCGCCCTGTGGCTGAGCTGGTGACAGAGAAGAGACCTTCCTCCCTCTGCACCCCCTCCCAGAGTTCCACACCCTCCCACTGGGAGTAGTACCCCTGGGAGTCAAATTGGTAGGGACCTGAATTACAGGTACCCCACCCTCCAGGTCAGGCAACCCCTTAACCTGGAACCCCAGTCCAGGATCTAAACCCTGTGACTGGTCAGACCCCCGAACCACTGGAGCTCCAATTAATGATGCTCCGGGTCCTCCTGACATGAGGGGATCCCTTCCTCTGGATGACGCATCGGGACAGCCTAGTCTCCCAACCGGAGGTTCTCTTAAAGAACACTCCAGGCCCGGTGACCACAGCTGGGGCCTCTCGGGACACCTCCCCGTCTCACTCCCTTCAGGATCACTTCCCTCAGCCTTCCCAGACGCTCTGGCACTTACCCAGAGGTCTGCCTCCCGTGCAAGTTCCCTGGGGTCTGAGAACCCGCACCGCAACAGATGGTGACGCAGTCTTGGGACACAACTCCTTAGCATGTGCTCCCGGATAACGGCATGGCACAGCCCTTCCCAATCCTCCACTGCTCTCCTCACCACCCAATCCTCCAGTACAGTCCAACACTCCTCCTCGAACTCTCCCCAGGACTGATGGAACAGCTTTCCCCTGCCCCTAAACACTAACCCGTCCTCCTCTTCCGGGGAATCAGGCACAGTCTCTTGGGCTTCGGGAGTGGGACTCCTTGCACTGGACCTACACTCGCTGCCACCACTGGATCCCACCCTCTTCGGTGAATCCAGACTCCTGAAACCACTCTCAGGGGACAACCTACCCACCTGAGCTGATCTCTCTCTGGCGAAGGCCCTCTCCGCCTCCGCCATCCTCTCCAGCGCTAGGACTTTTTCAGTCTCTAGTCGCTGCTCCTCTACCCTCAGCTGCGCTAAGCCCTCGGCATGCCTGAGCTTTGCCAGCACCAGCTGATGCTCCCTTACTTCTCTCCTATCTACCCACTCTTCTGGGGACAGGGAAAGGGATGGGGCAGTGCCCCCGGGACTGGACCCAGTGCGAGACTCCCTATCTTCGGTGTCCTCCACAGCTACTGGCGTCTCTGCCCTGCTAGACTCTTCCTCCTCCTCATCGGAGCAACTACCTCCCAGGGTTCTGGATGGGGAGCCCTCTCTCTGGTCTCTAACCCACTGACCCTTCAAAACTTCGGGGGGGTAGTCAGACAAGTCCCCATTAATCTCTAAGGGCTCTCCCCTCTTGAGGGCCTCATAGAGAAACAAATTCCTCCTAATGTTCCCTACTGGGGGTATCCCTCTCTCCAGGAGGAAGTCTATCACCTCCTGTTCGTGTGTACTCCATCAGTTCCACTTCCTGGTAAATCAACCCCATCGTGGCGAGGTACACCCGGGACACACCCTCCCAGTGGAACAAGGGGACAATTCAAAATACTCTTCAGGAGGAAGCAATCAAAAACAATATTCAAACAATAATCCCCACCACAAGGCTCTACTTGTGGTGTAACCTGTGGCCGCTGTGGTACTGCGCAAACACAAGTCCTATCCCACCGCTCTGCCACCAAATGTTGGAAATGGGGGTTGCCCAAGTCTCAAAGGGGGTAGCATGGCATCAAGCGGGCAGGCCAAACTTGGAGGACATGTGAAGCACTCACGCAGTACCCTCAGTCAACACACCAGGCACACCACAAAAGAGGCAGGACACCAATTTGAGTTGGAAAAAGATACGTCATTTAGTAGGGTTTCCAACCTGCAAGTCAACAATGCATTAACAGTGTCATCATAACACGGCGCCAACTGGCACCAGAGCCAAGTATTTCAGAGGGGGAATTATTTACATAGGAACAAAAAGGGTTTGAGTCCATAGTCCATAGCTGTAAGGAAAAAGGATGGTTAATAAAACATTAGACCTGGGGCCAATCTGGCGGGGCCAACTCAGGCTCTCATCCTTAGGGGGTTGGCTGAAAAATGTAAGTTACAACATTATGCATAAATACACCTCATGCATTATAACGCCAATCCCCACCCCTGTAAGGGAAAAACAGAGCATCACAGCACATTTAATATTAGACAGGAGCACCTATCATGAATCAACATGGCTGGCTCATCAATCTGGTACATAAACAAGGGCCTGGAATAACATCAGGCCAACCCATTGAACAACCTAGGCGGAACATACATCGCCCAGCATAGATATCAGGTAGGGGCCCTACTTCTGGACCAGGAGCACCTGTACGAAAACAGCAAGGCTTCCTCTACCATAAACCCTGGAGAATCAACATCAGGGTGTTCACAACAGCCCACCCTTATTACTTCTAGACTCCCTTAGACATTTCCTTGCCCAGACTTCCTCTCTAACTGGGGACCCCAGGACAACCCATAAGGTAGGTACCTAAATTTGCAATGAGGGGGACTAAGACTCTCTCTACCCCAGAATATGCAATAAGGGCAGTTTGTGTCAGGAAAGTTAGGGCAGTTCAACAAATCTGAAGCCCAAGTCACAGGTGCCTTCCGCAAAACGGGGCGCCTGTCAAGGCGACACGGTCCCAGGGGCGGGCACCGGCAATGTACCCCGTTGCCCCCCCTTCCACCAACTTAAGACAAGCCCCACTCACCGGGCTCAGTAGGTCCTGCGGGGCGTCCTTTGGGGTCTCCTCTGCAGGGGGGAACCAGGCACCGACAATGTGCCTCGAGTCGCAGGATTCCCCGGTGATCTGCGCCGGTCACTTGGGCCCACAAGGCCTCACTCAGGCCTTAGCGCCGCAATCGGGGCTCCCTCTTCACTATGGGGGGCCCCGTTACACAACTCCTGCTGACTTCTGGCCTCCTCTAGGCTCAGCCCCTTTCTTAGGGTCCCGGGGCTCTCCACCGTAGGGACCAGGCCTCCTTTCCAGGGGGGGGGCAGGCACCGACAATGTGCCTCGAGGCCCCTCCCTCCCTGTGGCATCACTCGGGCCCCCCCTCTCCTCTCGGGGGCTCGAGGGGGGGTTCACTGCATCTCGGGGCAGCCACACTCGCCTCACCCGGGGTTTCAGCACTGCCTCAAGAAGGCCTCCGGGGAGACACGCGGTGTCTAGGCACTTGTGGGGGAGAAGCCTGCCTGGCTTTCCCCCCTCCTTACACGGCTTCCGCCGTTCACTCGGGGCTCCCTCGTCCTCCTGGGAGCCCCACCGGCACTCTGCTCTGGCCGCCTCAGGTCGAGAGGCGGGGCTGGCACCGACAGTGTGCCCCGGCCCCGCCTACTTCACCGGCCCCTCGCGTGGGGGCACAGACCGGCGGGGTAGGCTCCCGCTCCGGTCACTCAATCCTCGGGGCTCCCCCCTCGTCCACGGGGGCCCTGCTCCAGCGCTTCACCCGGGTCGCCCTCCTACCTCACGGGGACCAGGGGCTGGAATTCCGCTTCTCCTGGCCTTCCCGGCCAATAGCCAATCCCTGCGCGGCCTTCAGGGGTCACGGCCGCGCAGGCCAATCAGTGCGTGGCGGGGGCGGGCCGATGACGCGGTCAGGCCCCCGTCACATGACTAGGTAGACGGCGGCTTCAGGGCCCAGCGCGGCCCTCACTCCACTTCGGCGGCCCTCTCCTGGTACCGGGGGCCGCCGCGACGATGCCAAACACGGCGGGGGTCTCCCTGGCGACACCGGGCTGCGGCGGTGACGACGGCACCAGTAAGGGGTAGGCTCCCTTCTTAATTAATTAATTATATGGCGGAAAGCGCCAAAACGAGGGTTGGCTCCTCCAACGCTATTTCTCCTCACAGCGCCAGGCCACGGCAGTGACTTTTGGCGGCAATAAAGGGGTAGGCTCCCTTAGCGCTATGTAGCGGCGAGAGCGCGCCTCCTCAACCGGCGCTATTCACAGGATTCCACCGTCTCCTCACGCAGAGCGCTCCACAACGAGGGGTAAGCTCCCTTAGCGCTATTCAGTCAACAACTTCCTCAGGCCACACAACAGGCACAGCGCTATCACTGGAAGGGGGGCGCTTTTCTCGGAGGACAGCTCACCCTCAGGGCCAACAGCACTTCGGGGGCCACACCAATCCCTTGGGGGCACAATCCTCCCCAGGCAGCAACAGTCTTTAGACACCCAGCGCTTAGGGGGCGATACTACAGTTTACGCCAGTGAGCTGTCCACAGCCCTTCACCATAGGCACCTCACAGCCCAGCGCTTCCAAAGGGCCTCACACCACCTCAGCCAGCAACAGTTCCTTTGGGGGCACAATCTTCCCCAGGGTACTTCAGAGGGGCAGACAGTCCCACAGCAATTCCTCAGGGGCACACTCCTCACCTCCTGGGCGCTTCTTCACACAGCGCTGGCGTGGTACCCGGTCAAATAGCGTCAGTGACCTGGGTAGGGGCCCTCCCTTGTCAGGGGCCCATGGGGACAGCAGAGGGGGGGTTTATAGGGGTGCAGGGCCCAGCTCACAGGCCCATGTGGCGGTAGCACCTCACAGCAGGTCCCCTCTCTTCTTTGTCCCAGCGCTGACTGACTCTCTGGTGACACTTCACCCTATTTATACCCTTCTCCCAGGCAGTGCCAGGACCTTCTAGAATGTTGGCACATCTAGCCTAAACTGGTTCTAGGGGAGGGGGTGAGCACCCTGGGTGCCAGGCTTTCCCTCCAAAACTAGGGGTAGCTGGGTAATATTATCTAGACCGCTGACCTATGTCAGTCCAGTGGCAAAACCCATGGCCATGGCATCCATTTTAAAAGCAATACATTTCAGTCAGGTGCAGTTTTAAAATGGGGGTGCAGTTTTAAAATGGGGGATTTTACAAGTGCTCACATTATGTCAGGTAATTACATTTTCACAAGGTGTCTCACACCACTCATGGCCTATACAGGTTTATTCCCATGGGGGAGACAATCTAGATGAGGGGGTCAAAAGCGAAAAATTTTGGGGGAAAAAAGGCCAAGTCCAACACTGACTCATTGGAATCTTCTAAATTTCACTGTGTTAGTTTTACAGGGCTTTCATGCAAATGAATGCCCACCCTGCAACAAAATGCCTATATGAAACCTGACGCAGGTTTCATGTGGCACAGGACTTTACAACATGACACATCTGCCTAGATGCATCAAGTTGTAAATATGTCGCAACATAGCGCATCTTTTGCGCCGCCGCTACGTCACAAAAGTGACGCACAGCGGCGCAAAAGAAGCACACACCTATCATAAATCTGTCCCTAACATTTTAAATGATTGATTCAGGATGACGATAAGGTGTGCCCTATCCAGAGGTTTGTTTGAGGTGAGGCCTCCATATTAATATATATCCTTAATATAATAATCCTCTAAGGATGCATACATATTTGCGTAGCGGCCCATGGCAGGAATTTGGCGTGCTCTGGCTCTGTTCCACTTCCAAACACCTTGATCCACCCCCCCCTATTCAGTGGGCTGCACGCTCCACCCCGCCCAAACCCCCTGTTACAGAGCCCCCTACCTACGCTCCCTGCCCAGGGCTGCCATGACCCTATACCCGCCCCTGGAAAATGTATAAGACACAGCAACAGTAAAAATCAAAGAATAGGCAACATGCAGAAAAACTGCACAGTAGATAAAGAAACATATGTTTAAGATAACGCCATTGAAAAACATGTAGTAATTTTTTTAATCTGCCATGCATCTGGCCCTCCAGGACCGCTTTGGAAACTCCTGCTTTAAACCTTTACATTTCATTTTCACCACACACACGTTTTCTAAAAACCCATGTAACGGACAACAACTGCATACACAGAAAATGCAGAGCTGGCCTTAGGCATATGCAAGCTGTACACCTGCACTGGATCACCAAACCCCAGGGGCCACCATGCCAATATATATCCTTAATATAATAATACTCTGACAATAGATACATGTTTCTGTGATGGCCCATGCCAAGAATTACGCGTCCTCTGGCTCTGTTCCACTTCCAAATACCCTGACCCCCCCACCTCTTCACTGGGCTCCGCACTCCGCCCCGCCCGGACCCCCTGTTACAGGGCCCCCTACCTACGCTCCCTGCCCACGGCCACCATGACCCTAGATCCGCCCCTTGAAAATGTATAAGACACAGCAATAGTAAAACTCAAACAATAAGCAACATGCTGAAAAACTACACAGTAGATAATGAAACATATTTTTTAGATAACTCAATTGAAAAACATGTAGTAATTTTTTTAATCTACCATACATCTGGCCCTCCACGACCGCTTTGGAAACTCCTGCTTTAAACCTTTACATTTCATTTTTAAACCATGCACACGTTTTTTTTCAAAGCTGCATATTAAACGCCTAAACATATATTTAGTCGTCCACATGCAGGCACTTTCAATTACATGACTTATTTAAGTGGAATCCCTGTAATGTTGCATATCTTTCCAAAAATACACCAGTGCCTATTATTATAACGATTTCTTTTCATTCTTCATCAGTGATATTATTTTTTACATATAATGAAAATCACTATGACTTTTTAAACGACAAAGCTTACGCGGTAAAAATCACTCTGCATTTGCTTCACTTTAAGAATGTAGTTTATCTACCCCACGCATTTGAACCTTGATGTTTCCATCTGGCAGCGAATTCCTGCCTTGAATCACAATGTTATGTTATGTTATGTTATGTTATGATTATATTTATATAGCGCACGGCTACTCAACAAAAGTGTCCCGGCGCTTTCAGAGAGCAGCTCAACGGTTTAAAAAACATAACAAAGGACAGACAAGGAAAGTCAAAAAGTGAGGTGGGAAAGAAAAAGCCTAAAGATTAAAGAGCCAGGTCTTCAGATTTTTTCTGAACAGAAGCAAGCTAGGGACGCTGCGGAGAGCAAGGGGCAAAGAGTTCCACAGCTGGGGGGCCTTAAAGCTGAAGGAGCGACCCCCCAAGCGAGCCTCAAGGAAACCCAAGAGCAGGTTCTACTATTTGGGTGTGCGTCGGAACCGGAATGGCGTGACTGGTGGCCGGCTGATATGAGCCCCGCACGTGCTTCTCAGTAAGCTTCGCAAGAGCCGGCAGGAGGGAAATTGGGCGATAATTGGCCGGAACCCCGGGGTCCAATCCCGGCTTTTTGAGGAGAGGGATCACCATCGCCCTTTTCCAGGACGAAGGGAGCCGCCCCTCTCTCAAAGATGAATTCAGGAGAGGATTCACCAGGGGGTTCATCAGTGGCGCCATCCTGGCCAAAAATTTGGCCGGGCAGGGATCAAGTGGCGACCCAGACTTGAGTGCAGCCAGAAGTGCGAGGGAAGCATCTGGGGAGACAGACGGAAACTCTGCCAGAAAAACATCTGGCGTCGCCGATGGAGTACGTCCCCCCACCGATGACACCAGCCCCCACCGCAGACTCCACAGAAAAAGAGGCCTGTATCATTCTGATTTTATCAGTGAAGAACCTAGCGAGGTCACTGACCCAGGTCTCAGATGGAACTGCTTGCTGAAGATTGGATCTGGGGGCAGTGAACTCCCTGACCACGGCAAAAATCTCCTTACAGGAGTTGGCGGCCGCCTCGATCCTCCTGGCGAAATACTCTTTTTTCGCGCACAGAATGTTGCGATGGTACGACCGAAAGGTGAGTCTCGCCTCCGCGTCGTACCGAGAGCGCCACGCCCTCTCCGCAACCTTACAAAGGCTGCGTTCAGTACGCAGCACCCCGGTATACCACGGTGCAGATTGTCGCTCACCCCCTGATCGGCAGGCTCTTACTGGGGCCAGGTCATCTAGCCTCTCTAACAGCCAAGCTTGCAGAGTCTCCGTGTCCCGGTCCAGATCACCCACGATAGGACAGGGATGGTCGGCAAATACCTGCTCAAGCATGTCAGGCGTAACTCTGTGTAGCCCCCTCGAGGCGGCTCCAGAATGAATCGGAGCGCTGCCAGATGGCAGAGCACTCCCTTGGATGGAAAATCTGGCCAGTCTATGATCTGACCAAAGTACAGGGAGGAGTTCTATATCCACCAGGGGAACAGAGGAAAAGACCTGATCTAATGTATGCCCTTGCTCATGTGTCGGACCCGACCACGAAGGAGCGAGACCCAAGGGAGTGGTGATATCGAGCAGTTTATTGGAATTCGTATCACCCACAGTGTCGAGATGAAAATTAAAATCACCCGCCAGCAGGCAATGCTGGGCAGACAAGGCCAGTCTAGGTAGGATCTCCTGGAGGTCCTCAAAGAAAGAGCCCGCCGACCCAGGAGGCCTATAAACCAGCAGGCCCTTCAAGGCTTGGTGAGGGGACAGCCTGATGGCAAAAGCAAGGGACTCT
Source organism: Lissotriton helveticus (assembly GCF_964261635.1). Taxonomy (NCBI): domain Eukaryota; kingdom Metazoa; phylum Chordata; class Amphibia; order Caudata; family Salamandridae; genus Lissotriton; species Lissotriton helveticus. The sequence continues at coordinate 2,057,833,034 of NC_136063.1, read as the reverse complement.
GAACCTACTATCGTCTCCGTGGGGAGGATGGAACACGGGACGCTTTTCTTGACCACCACCGCCACTCCACCCCCTCTTCCCTTGACTCGATCCTGCCGGAAGATGTTGTAATCCGGAGGGATAGCCGCCAAGATGTCTGGATTGGACGACTCCCCCAACCAGGTTTCGGTCAGAAAGAGGCATAAGGGTTTCTCCCTGACCAGCAGATCGTAAATGTCGAGGGCATGTCTACCTAATGAACGAGTGTTCAACAGAAGGCACAGATGGTCCACCAACCCCTCGACTGACCGCAGAACGGGGGAGGGTCCAAAGGTAGGGGACCAGCCGCAAACAGGGCAGCGGTGCTTACCCATATGCCGGCCAGGAAACACCGTTCAACACGCGCAAGAATTGGGTTGCAGGGAGCGTAGGATCACTGACGAATAGCGAATCATACTGCTCGCCAAGCAAGAGTTCCGCTCCGCCGCCTCCGGAACGCTGACGGGCGCAGACGGGCTGGACTCAGGCGTGACTCCGGCGTCACTACGGCGGAACGCTGCGCGAGAACGCTGCGCGTGAAATGGCTGGTTATATGCAGGCCAGCAGCTGGTCTGCTAGCCTCGAATGCCCTGGCGTGGAGAAAGACTCACCTAAGATGGCGGCCAAAGCTGGTGTGGACCGGGACCCGCAAAGCGCGGTGAACAACAATTATTGTGCAGGTGAGGGGAGCACTACCCTATTAAGAACAAGGCAAAATACAAATAAGGCCAAAACAAATAGAAAAACGGGATGTTTAAAAAACGCGAAGCGTTTGTAAATAGCTCGCTCTGCAGCGCGCTCCAGCAATGAAATGCTGAAACAGGCGTCCAGATGGTAACAAACAGAGTAGCCCGCCTGCAATGCCCCCTTATATGCAGGCCAGCAGCTGGTCTGCTAGCCTCGAATGCCCTGGCATGGAGAAAGACTCACCTAAGATGGCGGCCAAAGCTGGTGTGGACCGGGACCCGCAAAGCGCGGTGAACAACAATTATTGTGCAGGTGAGGGGAGCACTACCCTATTAAGAACAAGGCAAAATACAAATAAGGCCAAAACAAATACAAAAACGGGATGTTTAAAAAACGCGAAGCGTTTGTAAATAGCTCGCTCTGCAGCGCGCTCCAGCAATGAAATGCTGAAACAGGCGTCCAGATGGTAACAAACAGAGTGGCCCGCCTGCAATGCCCCCTTATATGCAGGCCAGCAGCTGGTCTGCTAGCCTCGAATGCCCTGGCGTGGAGAAAGACTCACCTAAGATGGCGGCCAAAGCTGGTGTGGACCGGGACCCGCAAAGCGCGGTGAACAACAATTATTGTGCAGGTGAGGGGAGCACTACCCTATTAAGAACAAGGCAAAATACAAATAAGCCCAAAACAAATAGAAAAAGGGGATGTTTAAAAAACGCGAAGCGTTTGTAAATAGCTCGCTCTGCAGCGCGCTCCAGCAATGAAATGCTAAAACAGGCGTCCAGATGGTAACAAACAGACAAGACATGAACAACAGCCTTATTGTCACAAAAAGAAGTTAGCGTAGCATCTGTTCGCGAACATATCTTTCACTTAGCTAATATTCACAGACAACACCATTCCTTATAAAAGAGTGGCCTTCCTTTACAATGTACTGAGGTGACTCTCTTAATTTTAAACGCATCCTCCACTTCAAGACAGGCTATTTTTTTTATAACTACTAAGCAATGGTTTAGTGACCGGACTACCAAAAATTATATCAAGTCATTCTGCTACTCTTCACTCCATGCTCTGCGACCTATTTCTGTGGACTTCCTGTTGAACTGCCAGTGCTGCGACGTTTGTGTTCCCATCTCGTTTATTTCAAAATGGATGTCCCTCCTGTCTTCGCAAACAAGCCGGAACACTTAGAACTATTTCGCCAGAAGATGCTTGACTACTACGGCATCTTAGCACTCTCGACTCTGAATACTTCATATCGATTATCATTTCGATATTCCTATTTCACCTGTGTACAGCCTGTATTTCATTGCCTGAGCTGTGATTTCATGTGGGCCCTGGACTTATGTCTCTGCAACTTGGTACCTCCTGAAGTGAATTACAATCATCTCATGAATCCGTTAATTGATCATGAACAGCTATGTTGCAACGGAGGGATTATGGCCTTTGCAGCGATACAAGGAGTTCTAGGTCATTGGAATATATTCGCAGCGGCGCAAGATTTCCTGACAGACAGCTACATTGAAAACCCACCGAGCTGTCCTCTGATGGTACTAGAGGCTCCGATATTAACAGATCATGAATGCTGCTTTCCTCTTTTCAATTGGATGGCTGACATGTTTTCGGATCATAACAGTGACTTCCTGTTAGAAGCAGTTGCTGCCTACTTCGCCTATACAATACTTGGATGACTGTTATACAAGCCATTGACGTCCACATTTCGTTTCGCCTCCCTATCTTTTTCACGTTTTCTTGGATATTTTCTCAACATGAACAGACCTATTGGCTTTACTAACAGTGGACATTATGATTTCCTGCTGGTTAAATTTTGATCTTTTCTGTGGACTAAATTTTTTTTCTTCAGCTACTCGATTTTGAACTTTATTTTTTATTAAAGTCTAATCTCAACAATTCTATTGTATATCTTATCTTATGTTCTTTCAAACGTACTCGAAGCAAAACTCGGTAATATATGCTACATGTGCCCTAATTAATGTGTAAATATAGAATGAGTTTTTTATAACTGTAAACGCCATTTCGCATTTGAACTGCTTATTTCGGCCTCACACACCTCTGCTCGTTTAATTTTCCATAAACTAAAATATTTTTTAATACATAAGAGAAAAATATGTTCTTTCAATAATATTTCCATTGTTTTCCGTACTGTACTTCAAATGCAATACTGCAACCTTCAAAAGATATCTCAATACAGTAGTTCTTCTCAACACTGATTTGCGAACGATCCAACACATTACATACATGCACCTCTCGCCATTTTGTCGGTTTTGGCGCGTTTCTTTTCCCTTACACAATAGCATAACAGAAACGTGATAGTGCTTCGCATGCAGAGAGCTCATTGATAAAGACATATTGTCTAACCACTAGCATTTTCATGTATCGTTCCTAAACTGAAAGGCCAGAGACCTTCTTCCATTTATTAACATATAATGAGCCTTATTTATGAAGGCCTTGCGCCGCCGGTGTGTCACTTTTTCCCATGTTAAAAGTGACGCACCGGCGGCGCAAGGCCTTCATAAATCTGCCCCAATATACTTCCTCATAAGAGTGTATAATTAATTTTGCTAAACCATATTCATTTTTCATCAACTATACCGTTTGTATTTTATGTACTAGTGGCTATACCGATTACTTTGTTTTTTGCAATGTCTGTACTCGTATTAGATAAGAAACTTGCCTTGAAAACAGTGCATTTCTGAATAAACATTTCAAATATACACGTTCTCTTTTTTAATCCATAATCTCAACTAAAATGATTGTATATTGAAACAGTATTCATGTGTTCCACGTAACTTCAGCTGTACTAACTTAATATTTTCTTTTGTCGACCTGATTTACTCATACTAGAACCCACAGGCCTATAACAGCCCGTGAACCCTTTCTTAGTAGGTTGCGCACCATGCAGACAGTTGTACCTCTGTAAAAAAATTATTTATTACTCTTACCAAGCACTACCGCAGTTCCGCTTCTCTCAGTGTTAATCACTGCTCCCACGCTTCTACAGACCAGACGCGATGTCGTATTTCACTCCTTATCACGCTTTAATCTCCACAATAACAAACACTTCTCCGCCAGCCACCAGAGAACAGAGTGCAGATGCAGAGGCACTAAGTAGTGAAATACAACATACCCTCTGCTCTATGGAAACAACCGAGCGGTAATTGTGAAAGAAAACATTCACTAGCGCTTCAAAAAAGCATTTCAATTATATAAATAGTTTTTTCAAAACGTTCCAACTACTTTGATGAGACTATCTGTGTGTGCCTCCACAGCAAAGTTCCTCAACCCGGACTGAAGGCAGACACAGACAGACACACACACAATAAGAAAACACAGGGCAACGGAGACGGAAAACAGAAGGGAGATGAAGATGCAGTCAAACAGCAGGAGTGAGAAAGATATTTTTATACTCCGTTTGGTACCTCAATTTACAAACACATTTACTGCACAAATCTGTGTACAACCTCATGGTCAGAACTTTTCATTTTATTTTACTCGACCACCTCCCCCTCTCACCCCAGCAGTGCAAGCCGCGGCCACAAACTACAATGTAATTTTGTCGTCTGTCAGAAAGTTTAAGAATTCATTAAGCATTACCACTTTTTCATGACGATATCACATGTAATGTACCAACTTTTCATTTTATTTTACTCGACCACCTGCCCTTCTCACCCTACGCCCACCATCGCAGGCCGCGGCCACAAACCGCACTATAATTTTGTCGTCTGACACAAACTTTAAGAATTCATTAAACATTACCACTTTTTCAACACGGTATCACATGTAATATACCAACTTTTCATTTTATTTCACTCAACCACCTGCCCCTCTCACCCTATACCCACCAATGCAGGCCGCGTCCAGAAACCGCACTCTAATTTTGTCGTGTGACAGAAAGTTTACGAATTCATTAACCATTAACATTTTTTCACGACGGTATCACATGTAATTTACCATTTCTCTCTCTATCTGCATTATCTGTCTCTCTGCTAATATAATTTTTTCACTTCATAAACAACTTCTCTCATTATATATAAAGGCTTCAAAATCACACAAATAATTACTCTTTATATTAAACATATTTTATACTTCATATTTCACATTTAAATTAAAAATAGTTTTAGAAATACAACACATTATGACAGCTAAAAATGAGTTTAGTTTCAAACTATGAGGAAAATCAATCATTGTTTGTGAGTAAACCATATTTTACGGTACATGACAAAACAAACAGTTACAGACTTACCTTTACCAATGCTTTGTACGATGTACAACAGTGACAGTCACAAAATAGATATTCGTTTGACGGAAGTCTCAATTTTGCTGCTATCACTGCAACCAAAATTCAATGGCACAGATATCCAGTCAATACAGACTCATATATGTCTCTTCAGCCAATCATATTTCCTCCCGCAAAATTTTGTATTCAAATTTACATTTCAGTTGGTTGTCCCTCACAATATTTTCAATGTCACATAAAAGTCACCCATCACCCACTGCCATCTCTGGCTGTTTCCATGGTAACACCTCATTCTGCACCTGGCTGAAGGCACAGGTCAAAAGTTCATATCTCAACGTTCTACAGCAAACTAACAACACTGTTTTCCCTCCAGAAACACCTGCCTATCCACAGCTCTGTTACATGTCATTTTTTTCACACCCAATACTACTTTTTCTTTTACATAACATTAACATGCAACGTAGTCTTCAATCTTCACATATTAGAATCAACCAATCATTTTTAGTTTTTCAACCACACCAAGCTTCATCCATTTTTTTATCCTGACTTTCAGCTTCTAACTGCCATTCCACTTCCAGAACCCATCGGAGTACGAGTGCATCTGCCTTCAAAATGAAGGTTTGGCTTTTAGGACACAGCTATATTCACTGGAGTGGAAAATATGCAGCAAGCAGACGAATTTCCAACCTTGATTTACCAAATGTGCAGATAACGTGGATTGGGCAAAGAGGATTAAGATGTCACCAATTAATACCATTGGTGAAAACTTTTATGCATCTCCCAGAACCAGACCTTATAATTGTGCACTGTGGTGGGAACGATCTAGGCACATTGACTGGGGTAGGTCTGGAAATGCTTCTAAAAGACACCTTTCGACAATTGATGACACTTTTTCCTCGAACTGCCTTGGTATATTCCAATATATGCCAAAGACAGAAATGGAATTGGTCCAATCTACATTGTGCACAAATTGAGAAAGCAAGGAGACATGTTAATAAATCTGTTTCTGCTTTCCTCAGAGATTATAGCATGGGTTCTATTTACCACAACAACTTGCGTTACCACATGCAAGACATCTATAGGACAGATGGTGTTCATTTCACGGATGAGGGAAACAGAATCTTCCTCTGCAACATCAGACTCTGCATCGGTACTTACTTATAAATGCAGAAAACACTCAATTAACACAAGGGCTCTTTTCAGAGCCACCTTATATCAAAGCACTCAAACTTCTGATTTAAATCCATTTTCACACTCTTGTAAATAGGTGTGCGCGCCCGAGTGCGCGCACACCGCAACTTAAAAAAAATAAATATATATATATATTTTCGCGTTTAAGGGCCTTACTGCACATCCTGAGAGAACCTACGCAGCAAAACAATCTCTACCTTCTCCCCTTTCCATGTTCCAACGCTTTGAAATGACAATATATTTACTCGCAGTGACAAAATGGCGGTCAACACTTCCTGATTTCCTTCGAATCGAACGTTAACAGACATCACGCAGCAAAAAAAAATTCCGCTCGCGCACAGCCGCTTGAGTGCGCGCACCCGTGCGCGCGTACAGATATATAATTGACTTTAACTTTAACTTTCTCAGCAACTACTGAACAGATTTACACCATTCCAAACAAAGCGTAATCTGCGAGCCGGACTCTACAGTTTTGCCAAATTTCTTATAAATCCATTCAGGCGTTCGACCTGTAGCCGTGTCTAAACGTCCTATGGAAAATAACATGGAGAAAACACGTTTTCGGACCCCCTTTTTATCTCAGCCCCCACTTCACCATTCCCCCCCAAACTTTCAGGGAAGGAGCGCAGCGGACCGAGCCATCTTTGAGAAATTCGCAAAGATTCATCCACCAGGGCCAAAGTTAATCCAAATAGAATGTTGAGCATCTCCTATGGAAACTAGGTCCTAACTATAACTACCTACTGGCGACCGCCAGTAGGTAACATATATATATATATATATATATATATATATATATATTCACTGAAAAAACCATAGGTTATAGACCATATATAGTTAGGAATTAGCATTTAAAAAACCTTATTTTACTCACACAAAACCATTGAAATTCCATATATAGTTAGTTGCACTAACTATATATTGCGCACCCGCAATCCACTGCTGATCATGTCACATATTACATCATTCATGACATGGTCAGTGACATCACTGATGACATCACTGATGACAACATCCAGTGATTATGTGTTTCTGTAAAGTTTAAATATGTTTTACATATTGAAGAATGAGTGGATGTATAAGTGTCTGAATGAAGGTTTTAGTAGGTGCGTTATTGACTGTATGAGTGAGTGATTAAATGCGTCTTACTGAATGCACGGGTTAGTGACTAAACTGTCTGAAAGTGTCCATCAGTATGTCTGTTGTTGTGCAAGCTGCTTCATGTGTTGATCAGTAGCTATATAAGTAGCTATATGGGTTATTGATTGGTTGCACAAGTATTTGTATGGGAGACTGAGTGTGTGTATGGCTGGCTGGGAGGTGTGTGACTCTGTGCAGATCAATGTGTACTTGTATCAGTGATTCTATAAGAGAGTAAGTATGTGTTAGTATATGTTTAAAAAATGTAAGGTGTTCTGTGTTTAACTGTATAGATCAGAAAATGGAAGTGTGATTGATTCTTTTCAGGACTGACTAGGTGTGTGAGTAACTCCATGGATGAGTGGCAGAGTGTGAGTGTCTGTATAGGTGTATGAGTGCATATGATAGTGTTGTCAAGATGAGTGATTGTATGTATGAATGATTGTATGAGTGAATGTGTGTGTAGACATAGGAATCAGTGAGTGCGTATGTAGTAACTAGTATTGGTGTGTCAATGGTTTCAAAAATTATACTCTGTATTTAACACTGGGTGTAACGGAGGTTATATTAGAGTGTGAGGAGATGCATTGTATTATCACATGAATGATATCATCAGTGATGTGATCATTGATGTCAAGTGAGATGTCATCAGTGATGTCATTTGAGATGTCATCAGTGATGTCATCAGTGATGTCACTGACCATGTCATGAATGATGTAATATGTGACATGATCAGCAGTGGATTGCGGGTGCGCAATATATAGTTAGTGCAACTAACTATATATGGAATTTCAATGGTTTTGTGTGAGTAAAATAAGGTTTTTTAAATGCTAATTCCTAACTATATATGGTCTATAACCTATGGTTTTTTCAGTGAATTTTCAAGGTTTTGTAAATGCTAATTCCTAACTATATATGGTCTATAACCTATGGTTTTTTCAGTGAATTTCAATGGTTTTTTAATAGCAAATATCATAAGCTGTCGAATGTCAAGTACGTGGTAAGTGAAAACATTTTCGTGTTTATGCACACTGATCTGCTTTGAATGGTGCCCCCCCCCTCATTTCTATTAGGAGTACTCTCTCTTTGCAGATAGTGAAAGGTAGTTAACGCAGGCCTTTGCCCCCGTTGTAATCCGTCGTGCCTGCTTCTCTCTCCATTTGATTGATTGTTATCCAAGTATTTACTGTTTTAGAATTAGTTCTCTTTGGTTCATTCTCTATTTACAAACAAACACAGAGTCGCAATACTCTGTTTAGTCTTTGCAGATAACGAAAAATCGTGTAAAAAAAAAGAAAAGGAATCGAGCAAAATCAGTAGGCCACTAATGGGATCTCTTTTTGACCTCGCTAAAATAGAAACATTAGGAACAACCCCTCATGACAAATACAAAACTAGTGAGATGAACTGAACTCCACACAATGATGGCTGCAAAACAGCTCGGCTCCGCCACCCACCCCGCCCAAAATAACGATAAAGAGCGGCTGCCATGATTGGTTGCGGAATGGCCACGACGGAGCTACGAAATGATGCTGCTCTCATGCTAACCCCAGCTTCAGTCTGAAACATCCAGAAACACTGTAGACTACCAATTCGATCAGTTCCGGTAGCGCCCCAATGTAACCCGGTAGAGAAGAACTAGCCCTCCCCTCTTTGACTGATGGTTCTTGTTGCCTGTCCCTTCTGTTCTCATTTAACAGAACTATTTAGCCTGCTGAAAGGGGTTGTGTTCCGACCGCTGGTTGGTGGAGACATTTTGACTATATTCTGGACCTGCGTTGTCGCGTAATGCGTCATATGACGCGCCGCGTTAGCGCATCCGGAAGTCATCCGGGGCGCGCAGCGCGTAACGTAAGCATAACAAGTCATGTGACTTGTTAATAAAACTTTTCATTGGTTCATTTTACTTTTCTTATTGTAATGATGAAAGGCTTGGTCATATGACCTAAAAATTACGCTTTTCATTACTTCCGAACATTATTTTTTCTTAAATATATGTTATAATGTTTCAGGCTAATGTACTTTCCCGGAAATTTTAAAACTGTCCTGCAAGTAAAATATATTCTTTTTTCGAGAAAAAGAGCGTTTCTTCGTCCCATGATGGAGCCGTTGAGCAAAAGAGGGTCGACCTGCTGTCTTAGTCGCCGATACGCCTGAATATGAGATTCTTATCGATCACTTTATGTTGCAGGAATAGAAAACACAACAGCCCTTGACCATTTATCTTTACTGCGTTCCTTCGTATTATACCTTTTACCCTTCATGTAATTGGTCTGCTTTATTTCACTTGCCTTTTAATGATTCTAAAACAGTGACTATTATTACAAACTTTACCAATGTATATACTACTACCATGTTTTCTTTTAAAAACCTTTATTGTGAAAATTTCATTATACAAATACGAGCCTATAACCACGTGGGCCGGCCACGGAGCAAACTGTAATCGTATGTGATGAGTAGACATTTACACTGTAGAGGAACGTAACGGGCGGGCCATTAGGTTGCAAGAACTAAGGTGTCTAACAGTTACGGAATCGGTGGACGTACATTTTATAATTAAAATACGACAGGGCCAGTTACAATAAAATTATCTAGATATACATTTGCGGGAAAGTACCATGGGTGACGTTAATTCGAACTTTCAACAGTACAGTAATCAATAACACATCAGAACTTAATATCAATAGGGATGTCGAAATATTCAATCAATTCTCGTCCCCGCCCGCCATGTGCTTCAAAACTGCATACGTATCTCGTGATTTCAAGGTTCTGCAACCAGTACACAACAAGGAGTTACGAGTCCCATTTATTCCGGCGCCATTTTGGGCGAGGACGGGCAGGTCCAGGATATAGTCAAAATGTCTCTACCAACCATCGACTATGATGATGTTCATATGCTGTATTTATTAGAGTAACACTCATCTGTCCACATGAAATTAATTTGCCACAATCTAAACATGTCATTTTAATCTTTCCAAAGTTCTTCTAAATATTTGGGACCGTTTCCCTTGCCTCTGAAGCTCTCAGTGCCACTTCTTTGATGAATGTACTAGCAGGTCAGGGGTTCTCCTCCAAATCTCTCTTTTATGCAGCACTATAATTAATTGGTGCCACCTCTCCATATGACGATGCATGGTATAGTTACCACAACTATATTTTTTTTCGGTTCCTCTGGAGAGTTCATCGTGGCAGATGAAGCGTGTAACGTACCGGGCATTTACCTTTTTTTGCATGTACAGGAAAGGAAAAAAAAATCGAGCGTCCGAGTTCTAAGGTGTCCCAGGGCCATTTTAGTGGAGGACATGATACAGCGATAATGCCCTGGATAAGGACACTTCCTTCGGGCACCCCACGCCGTCTTTCGGCGCAGCATTGTAGGATGGCCACACCAGTGCGGCAACTTGCTAGACACCACCTCGGTGCCATCCGGATCTCGGCGCCCCACTGCAGATGAACTGCCTCCACATGGAGAAGCGGGAGAGGCTCGTTTGCGCCGCCTCCCCCCCCCCCTTCGGGCACCCCACGCCGACTTTCGGCGCAGCATTGTAGGATGGCCACACCAGTGCGGCAACTTGCTGGACACCCCCTCGGTGCCAACCGAATCTCAGCGCCTTGTGTTGTCTTCCATTCCGAAAATATTGTTGGCAGCATTTTGAAAGGAAAGACAAACAGCCGTTTGTGGCCCTCACTACACCGTTCTCCTAGTGAGTCTCACATTGTTACATTTAGGAAGAATGTTGAAGAGTAGTATGTTGAAAATCTGAAGCCATTGTTATACAAACTCTCAACCAGCCTTGGATGGAAAAATCCTGAAGAATGTACAAACTGAAAACCAGTTTTTCTCTGTATAGCATCAGCAGCAATGCTTGAGTCAGCTTTGTGTGAAGCCGCCATTTTGATTCAATCAATAGCGTCCCCCTGCACACATTCAGGGACCTGGTCGTGTCTTCAGGTCAAACGGATTGTGGGACAAGATGCACAAAGGAAAAGGAAAAAAGTTCCGCCGGACCCCGGGAGGTGGCCGCCTATGTCATGGGCGATCTTAGGCCACACCAGGGCAATAGTGAAGCTGCAGCAGGTGCAAATAAGCTTCAGACAGTGTTACAAGCGCTGCTCAGAACTCTCAACTATGACACCACCTCGGTGCCATCCGGATCTTGGCGCCTTGTGCTGGTTCCGGCCTATTCACACATCGGTCCGCTACTGACGCCACCTCACAGGCCAACGGGGCACCCCACGCCGACTTTCGGCGCAGCATTGTAGGATGGCCACACCAGTGCGGCAAATTGCTGGACACCACCTCGGTGCCATCCAGATCTCGGCGCGTTGTGCTGCCTTCGGCCTATTCGCCACAAGTGCGCACGCAACTCAGCTGCATAGCGAGTGAAACACCAAGGGGCGCCCCACTGCAGCCGAGGAACCTCCATCTTGGGGGCGACGCACAGCATCACATTGCTTTCCAATGCAGTCAGATCCTCAAACAGCCCCCACTGACTGACGCGAACTCACAGGCCAACGGGGCGCCCCACGCCGACTTTCGGCGCAGCATTGTAGGATGGCCACACCAGTGCGGCAAGTTGCTGGACACCACCTCGGTGCCATCCGGATCTTGGCGCGTTGTGCTGCCTTTGGCCCCATTCGCACATCAGTCCGCTACTGACGCCATCTCACAGGCTAATGGGGCGCCCCACGCCGACTTTCAGCATTGTAGGATGACCACACCAGTACAGCAACTTGCTAGACATCACCTCGGTGCCATCCGGATCTCGGCGCCCCACTGCAGATGAAGTGCCTCTCAACTATGAAACCACCACTGTGACATCCGGATCTTGGCGCGTTGTGCTGCCTTCGGCCTATTCGCACATCGGTCCGCTACTGACGCCATCTCACAGGCTAATGGGGCGACCCACGCCGAGTTTCAGCATTGTAGGATGACCACACCAGTGCAGCAACTTGCTAGACATCACCTCGGTGCCATCCGAATCTTGGCATCTCAACGCCTAGTGGTATCTTCCATACAGAAAATATTGTTACGCTACCTTTGGCCCCATTCGCACATCAGTCCGCAACTTAGACATCACCTCGGTGCCATCCGGATCTTGGCATCTCAGCGCCTTGTGGTGTCAGTCAGAAAATATTGTTGCGCTGCCTTTGGCCCCATTCGCACATCAGTCCGCTACTGACACCATCTCACAGGCCAACAGGGCGCCCCACGCCGACTTTCAGCATTGTAGGATGGCCACACCAGTGCGGCAACTTACTAGACACCACCTCGGTGCCATCCGGATCTTGGCGCGTTGTGCTGCCTTCGGCCTATTCGCACATCGGTCCGCTACTGACGCAAACTCACAGGCCAACGGGGCGCCCCACGCCGACTTTCAACATTGTAGGATGGCCACACCAGTGCTGCAACTTGCTGGACACCACCTCGGTGCCATCCGGATCTTGGCGCGTTGTGTTGCCTTCGGCCTATTCGCACATCGGTCCGCTACTGACGCCGCCTCACGTGCCAACGTATTTTCTCCGCATTTTATACCCTATGCCGCATAACAGGTCATGTGACTTGTTTATAAAACTTTTCATTGGTTCATTTTACTTTTGGTTTCCTAATGATGGAAGGCTTGATCATATGACCTAAAAACAACACTTTTCATTGGATGAAAACTTTTTTTTTTCCAAACGATGAAAGCCCCACCTTGTTTCTGGATGTTTCAGACTGAAGCTGGCGTCAGCATGAGAGCACCACCATCTCGTAGCTCCGTCGTAGTCATTCCGCGAGCAATCATGGCAGCCGCTCCCCACCAGAAGCCTGCAGGAGTCGGGCCCCCAAAACTTTTGATGAATTCTCAAGGCGGAGGGGACGCTTTCGAGAATGGGGTCCAAGACCTAGCAGACAAGCGTCCGATTTCCAAGGTGTCCCAGGGCCATTTCAGTGGACCAGGCCCAAAAAGGAAACAGCCTGCCGCCATTTTGAGAGTCCTGTGACAGCCGCCTATCGCTGCACCGCAAGAGTGGGCGCAACTCAGCTGAATTGCGGCTTTTGACACAGTGGACCAAAAACGGACGGAATGGCAACTGAAACGGTAAAGGGGCGCCCCACTACAACAGATGACACTCCACCTGGAGAGGCCCGTTCACGCCGCCTCCCCCGGGGCGCCCCACGCCGTTATTCGGAGCAGCATTGTAGGATACCAAAACCAGTGCGGCAACTTACTGGACATCACCTTGGTGCCATCGTTCTGCTGCCTTGGAACTATTCGCACAACAGTTTGCTACTGAAGACCCACCCCCCGCGACGCCCCACGCCGTTATTTGCTGGGTGGCAACTTACTAGACATCACTTTCGTGTCATCTAGATTTCAGCGCGTTCTGCTGCCTTGGAACTATTCGCACAACAGTTTGCTACTGATGACCCGCCCCACGCCGGAAATCTGGACGTTGTGCTGCGTTGGGACTATTCGCACAGCCGACCGCTACTTCGTTGTTTTTCCCTAAAAATGTTTATATGTTATTACTATTTTTGTTTTCTTGTATATATTTATAAATTATTAAAGTTTTATAATCTTACTACTTTGTCGGAGTGCTATATATTTTTAATGTGACACATAATTGTAAAAACTTTGATGTACAAAGAGTCATCCCTGGAATCTTCCGCTTCACGCTCGGTCCCCTCCCCAATCACAATACAGGATGGTTTTCAGATAATAGCAACGCTTCTGCTGTGACGGATCTCATCGAGTGTGGGCCTTGATCTACTATAACTCCTTTGAAGAGGGGTGAATCTTTACAGCTGTGGCCATAAACTACATCTGCAGGGCTAGCTGATACCCTAAGACCAGCCTGGACAATCGGACACAGAGGAAAAGGAGTGTCAGAGGGTGCAGTAGTGAATAGGGCGAAAGGGAGGTGTCGGGCGGGCACAGGGTGTGATTCTCAGGAAAGAGCAGCGCAGATGGGGGGAGGTTTATTACCCATGCATAAGACAGAGAGCGGGGGTGACCACTGCCTGGGGGAGATGCTTGCGAGGGTGGGGAGCCATGCTAAGGATCGACAGCGTGCACAGAGTGGGTCTGGTCAAGGCATCTAAAATGGCTGCCGTGCACGACAAAAGTGTGGCATTTGAAAAAAGACAAGATGGCGCAGACAATGTTTTTCAACACTTCCTGATTTCCTTCGAATCGAACGTTAACAGACGTTGGGGCATATTACCAAAGTTAAGCGATATTTATCCCTAACGATGCATTGCAAAGATTTTTTTACCGTCAGAAATTATCGCAGATAAACCTTGCTATTATCAAAGTTTATCGCAAATACGATAAAAACCGACCGCAATGCATTAATATCGCTGAAAACTCAGCGATATTCATGCATTACCGAGCTAATCCTCTTAGCCATGTTATCCACCTCCCATAGGATAACATGGCTAAGAACTGCTCAGGGCAGCTGTTACTTTTTGGAGATATTCGCGCTTATCTCAAATATTTCCAAAAGTTGATAATAGGAGATAGCGATGTTAGCGACTGTTTCCAGTCGCTAACATCTTGGCATGCCCACTTTGCATGTCATTAGTGATAAATATCACTCACATGCAAAGTGGGGCCCAAGATGGTCGCTATCTCCTACTAGCCGTCGCTAACTGGTGTTAGCAACAGCTAGGTAATACAGATATAATTTTATCTCCGCGAAGCGGAGCGCTGTTACAGATATATATCTTGTTTTTGAACGTTAATTTCTCAAAATGCACTGAAGCACATATATTGAGACCTAGCAAAGGCACATCGGGCTACCAGTCCCTAATATTTTACCAAGTTTCGTGCAAATCCATTCAGCCGTTCGATTATTATTATTATTTATTTTTTTTGCCCCGCGGGGCCCTTTTAAAACCTCCACATCAAACCTAGGGGATCAGCGAGGATCTACTATGCCCCCTTATGGTCATTTGCCCCTTCGCTTTGGCCTCCTCTTGTCTCTCGATCCTACCGAGAGACAAGATGGCGGCCGCTACGGACTGTTTGGAATGTTTACAGACACCGGAGAGCCAATCAGCTTCGCTTCGCAAAGCTCCGTAACGCGAAAAGTACGCGAAGCGGTGCGCTGTTACAGATATATATCTTTTTTTGAACGTTAATTTCTCAAAATCCACTGAAGCACATATATTGAGACCTAGCAAAGGCACATCGGGCTACCAGTCCCTACAATTTTGCCAAGTTTCGTGCAAATCCATTCAGCCGTAAGATTATTATTATAATTTTTTTTTTTTGCCCCGCGGGGCCCTTTTAAAACCTCCACATCAAACCTAGGGGGTCAGCGAGGATCTACTATTCCCCCTTATGGTCATTTGCCCCTTCGCTTTGGCCTCCTCTTGTCTCTCGATCCTACCGAGAGACAAGATGGCGGCCACTACGGACTGTTTGCGGCCACTACGGACTGTTTGGAATGTTGACAGACGCCGGAGAACCAATCAGCTTCGCTTCACAAAGCTCCGTTGCGCGAAAAGTACGCGTCCTAGGCCGCTGCCCGGTCCGCGCTTACAGATATATATCTTTTTTTAAACGTTAATTTCTCAAAATCCACTGGAGCACATATATTGAGACCTACAAAAGGCACATCGGGCTACCAGTCCCTACAATTTTGCCAAGTTTCGTGCAAATCCATTCAGCCGTTCGGGCTAAAAGTGAGGCCAACCGCCCTATGGAAATTAACATGGGAAAAACGCGTTTTGGGACCCCCCTTTTTTCTCGGCCCCCCCTTGACGAACCCCCCCCAAATTTTCAAAGGCTGCTCAGAAACAAAATGTGCCATTTTCCTGAAAATTTCAGCCAATTCCGTCCACAAACGGCAAAGTTATTAGACATAGAATTTTAAAAAATCCCATAGAGAAAAAATCCTAACTATATATACCTACTGGCGACCGCCAGTAGGTAATATATATATATATATATATATATATATACCGCCAGTAGGTATATATAGTTAGGATTTTTTCTCTATGGGTTTTTTGAAAATTCTATGTCTAATAACTTTGCCGTTTGTGGACGGAATTGGCTGAAATTTTCAGGAAAATGGCACATTTTGTTTCTGAGCAGCCTTTGAAAATTTGGGGGGGGTTCGTCAAGGGGGGGCCGAGAAAAAAGGGGGGTCCCAAAACGCGTTTTTCCCATGTTAATTTCCATAGGGCGGTTGGCCTCACTTTTAGCCCGAACGGCTGAATGGATTTGCACGAAACTTGGCAAAATTGTAGGGACTGGTAGCCCGATGTGCCTTTTGTAGGTCTCAATATATGTGCTCCAGTGGATTTTGAGAAATTAACGTTTAAAAAAAGATATATATCTGTAAGCGCGGACCAGGCAGCGGTCTGGTTCGCGGACTTTTCGCGCAACGGAGCTTTGTGAAGCGAAGCTGATTGGTTCTCCGGCGTCTGTCAACATTCCAAACAGTCCGTAGCGGCCGCCATCTTGTCTCTCGGTAGGATCGAGAGACAAGAGGAGGCGAAAGCGAAGGGGCAAATGACCATAAGGGGGAATAGTAGATCCTCGCTGACCCCCTAGGTTTGATGTGGAGGTTTTAAAAGGGCCCCGCGGGGCAAAAAAAAAAATAATAATAATAATCGAACGGCTGAATGGATTTGCACGAAACTTGGCAAAATTGTAGGGACTGGTAGCCCGATGTGCCTTTGCTAGGTCTCAATATATGTGCTCCAGTGGATTTTGAGAAATTAACGTTCAAAAAAAGATATATATCTGTAACAGCGCTCCGCTTCGCGTACTTTTCGCGTTACGGAGGTTTGCGAAGCTGATTGGTTTTTCGGCGTCTGTAAACATTCCAAACAGTCCGTAGCGGCCGCCATCTTGTCTCTCGGTAGGATCGAGAGACAAGAGGAGGCCAAAGCGAAGGGGCAAATGACCATAAGGGGGCATAGTAGATCGTCCCTGACCCCCTAGGTTTGATGTGGAGGCTTTGAAAGGTTCTCGCAGGGCAAAAAAATATATACCGTTTTTTTTGTTTTTTTGCGTGGGTAGCGCCCGGTCCGGGAACCGGGAAGCTTTCTGGGCAGCGTACTGCAATGAAAAATGAATGATAGACTTTTCAAATACTGTATGTTAATTGATTGTTGGTTTTGTTGATTATTTTTTTTTTTTTTTTTTTTTTTAAGGATTGTTTATTGTGTTTCATAATTTATTAAACTTTCTAACGCGGCGCGTCATATGACGCATTACGCGACAACGCAGGTCCAGAATATAGTCAAAATGTCTCCACCAACCAGCGGACGGCACACAACCCCTTTCAGCAGGCTAAATAGTTCTGTTAAATGACAACAGAAGGGACAGGCAACAAGAACCATCAGTCAAAGAGGGGAGGGCAAGTTCTTCTCTACCGGGTCACGTTGGAGCGCTACCGGAACTGATCGAATTGGTAGTCTACAGTGTTTCTGGATGTTTCAGACTGAAGCTGGCGTTAGCATGAGAGCACCACCATTTCGTAGCTCCGTCGTGGCCATTCCACGAGCAATCATGCTAGGCGCTCCCCACCAGAAGCCTGCGGGAGTCGGGGGCCCCCAAGACTTTTGTAGAATCTTCAAGGATGAGGGGACGCTTTCGCGAATGGAGCCCAAGCTCTAGCAGACAAGCGTCCGAGTTCCAAGGTGTCGCAGGCCCATTTTAGTGGACCACGCCCAAATCTGAAGAGATGGCCGCCATTTTGAGAGTCCTGTGGCAGCCGCCTATCGCTGCGCCGCAAGAGCGGGAGCAACTCAAGTACATGGTGAGCGAGACGCTGTAGTCGAAAGAGCGGGCGGTAAACAGCTGAATAGCGGAAGAGGCACAGTGTAGCAAAAGCGGGCTGAATGGCAAATGAAACGGAAAAGGGGTGCCCCACTACAGCGTGTCTTTAGGTGAAACGGATTGTGGGACAAGGTGAAGAATGGAAGAGTCACCAAAAGGAAAAAAGTTCCGCTTGACCCCGGGAGCCGGCCACCTATGTCGGGGGCGATCTCAGGCCACACCAGGGCAACACGACTTGGGGAGGGGGCCGGAGCCAAGCGCCCCCTCCGAGTCCGCGACATGACACCGTCCCTCGGGGGCCTCCGTCAAGCGGTTCAGGGTGGCACCGCATCACAACAGCCCCCACTTACTTTAAGAATAGTGAAGATGAAGCAATTGCAAATAGGCTTCAGACAATGTTACAAGCACTCCTCAAAACTTTGAACTTTTCAGAGTGCATGAGTTGGGACAGCGAGGGGTGATTTGGTTTCTCGGACTGTTTTTCTGGTCTCTCACCACTGGCATACTTTAACGTTTTCTTGTTTCTAGGACATTAATAGGTTTTATCATTACGTTATGTTATCGTTTCTTTGTTTGTTGTTTAATAAAAGTTCATGTTCATCAGTGGCCTACTGATTTTCGTTTTCCTATTTTTTTCTTTCCAGGTTGTTTCATGGTAAAGTTTCTGTTAACAGGATACAGTGATCACTTCGTTATTATTGCATATGTCCTTTTCACTAGGGGTGCTCTCTGGTCGGGCCAGATGACGTATCTCTAGTAAATGGTCCGGGTGAAAAAGGTGCATCAATCAGTGGGGAGTAGATAGGCATGACAGATTACAACGGGGGTGAAAGGTCCGCATTACGTACCCTTTCACTACTTGCAAAGATTTTCCTACGTTTATTTGCAAACAGGGAATACCTCCAAAAAGAACTAATTCCCAAACAGTCAATGTTCGGACAATCAATCAATCAATGAGGAATGAAATAGGTACGACGTGTTGAAGGCTTGCGTTACCTACCCTTCACTATCTGCAAAGGGAGAGAGAATATTCCTATTCTTCCTCGTTTGCAGGTAGAGAAGATCCTTAAGAGAATTAACTTCAAACAATTCAATGCTCGATTGAAACAATCAACAAGGGGTACTGTGAACACAAATGAACGCCGCTTATGTACATACGCATTGCTATTTTCAACAGTTTGTTCCTAATGTTTCTATTTTAGCGAGGTCAAAAAGAGATCCCATTAGTGGCCTACTGATTTTGCTCGATTCCTTTTGTTTTTTTACACGATTTTTCGCTGTCTGCAAAGACTAAACAGAGTATTGCGACTCTGTGTTTGTTTGTAAATAGAGAATGAACCAAAGAGAACTAATTCTAAAACAGTAAATACTTGGATAACAATCAATCAAATGGAGAGAGAAGCAGGCACGACGGATTACAACGGGGGCAAAGGCCTGCATTAACTACCTTTCACTATCTGCAAAGAGAGAGTACTCCTAATAGAAATGAGGGGGGGGGCACCATTCAAAGCAGATCAGTGTGCATAAACACGAAAATGTTTTCACTTACCACGTACTTGACATTCGACAGCTTATGATATTTGCTATTAAAAAACCATTGAAATTCACTGAAAAAACCATAGGTTATAGACCATATATAGTTAGGAATTAGCATTTACAAAACCTTGAAAATTCACTGAAAAAACCATAGGTTATAGACCATATATAGTTAGGAATTAGCATTTAAAAAACCTTATTTTACTCACACAAAACCATTGAAATTCCATATATAGTTAGTTGCACTAACTATATATCGCGCACCCGCAATCCACTGCTGATCATGTCACATATTACATCATTCATGACATGGTCAGTGACATCACTGATGACATCTCAAATGACATCACTGATGACATCACTGATGACATCTCATTTGACATCATTCTTGTGCTAATACGATAAACCTCTTCAGACTCTAATATAACCTTAGATACACTCAGTGTATACAGACACTCACACACTGCCACTCATCCATGGAGTTACTCACACACCCAGTCAGTCATGCAAAGAAACAATCTCACCTCCATTTCTTCAACTATACAGTTAAACACACCTTACTTATTGAAACATATACTAACACATATTTACTCTCTTATACAATCCCTGATACAAGTTCACAATGATCGATACAACCACTCACTCATTCAGTGGCTCTCATGCACAGTTATTTATATATGCCAACTCTCACATGTACTGTGTTTTACATATGTACTTACTATGACATGTAGCATTGAGATATCCATTCACTCATCAATACACTCATGCACACAGTCAACTGCCCATGTAGCTGTTTCCACATGCACTCTTGAACTCATACACCTAGTGAATAAACTGCTCACACATCTATGCATAGAGTCACACACCTTCCAGCCACCCCCACACAAACTCAATCTCCCATAGAAATACTTGGGCAACCAATTAATAACACATATAGCCTCTCGTATAGCTAATGATCAACACATGCAGCAGTTTACAGAACAACAGACATAATGATGCATAAATTAAGACAGTTTAGTCACTAACCCATGCATTCAGTGAGACACATTTAATCACTCACTCATACAGTCAGTCATGCACCTACTAAATCCTTCATCCAGACACTTATACATCCACTCAAGACATATTTTAACTTTACAGAAAAATACAGTCACTGGATGTTGCCATCAGTGATGTCATCAGTGATGTCATTTGGGATGTCATCAGTGATGTCATCAGTGATGTCACTGACCATGTCATGAATGATGTAATATGTGACATGATCAGCAGTGGATTGCGGGTGCGCGATATATAGTTAGTGCAACTAACTATATATGGAATTTCAATGGTTTTGTGTGAGTAAAATAAGGTTTTTTAAATGCTAATTCCTAACTATATATGGTCTATAACCTATGGTTTTTTCAGTGAATATATATATATATATATATATGTTACCTACTGGCAGTCCCCAGTAGGTAGTTATAGTTATAGTTAGGACCTAAATCTGCAACATTCTAATTGGAATAACTTTTGCGCTGGTCAACGAAGTCAAGGGGGGATTCGTCAAGGGGGGGCCGAGAAAAAAGGGGGGTCCCAAAACATGTTTTCCCCATGCAATTTTCCATAGGAATCTTTTCTCGCAGCTGTAGCCCGAACTGCTGAACAAAATTACACCAAATTAAGCAAAGTGGTACTCCTTGGTTCACACTCGTGCTTTTTGGTTAAATTGTGTAAATCTGTTCAGTAGTTTTTTAGATATTAAAGGAAAAAATACATATATATCCGGGCGGAGCCTAACGATACATCTCATCATGAGATCTGATTGGCTGTCAGCACTTCATCCAAGAAGTGAAGGCAGCCATCTTGGGACCAATATGCATGATAGCACCTCATTAAAAAGCATTGCAGTTAATAGAAGGTTTTAAGACTTTCGTTACATTATAAATAATTTGTTGATGGTACCATACTCATTTTAGGAATTGTGGTGTGTTCTAAGGTGATTTTACTATGTGAAAAAGCCTTCTTATTGGATATCATAAATCATTTTTGAGAGAGAACTATTTTCTCATGCTTTTCCCACAGAGGTTTGGAAGGTGATCTATAAGCTAAACTGAAGGCATATTTTCTGTAAATTCACATTGTCTTTCTCAGTCATGTGAGAATGTAGTCTGCCAATCTCAGTAAAACATGTACATCCAACAAGGAGGGAGACTGTCAGTTGATTCCTGTTCTACTGCAGCGTCCCAAAGTGTTCTAGAGAACAACTAGACTGCTAACAGCCGTACTTATGACAAAAGTATAGCACACCTGAAGCCATCTTGATTGGAATAAAGTGGTAACTCTTAAAACATTTAATATAAAAAGTAACAAAATGAGGGGGTTCATTCTGCCATAGAAAGGATGATTGTGCTGCAGAAAGAAAAAATAGGGCACATTTTGAGTGACTTCTCAAATCCTCTTCTATTTCATAAAAAAAAATCTGACATGCAGACTGAAACATGTACTTTCAATACCAGCAGCAGACTTCATTGGTGAGCAGTAGCTCTACTACAGTGATCTAATGAGCAACTAGAGTGCTAACATTCAGAATTTATGGCAAATGTATAACACATCTGAATGCCTTCTTGATGGAACCAAAGTAAAACAGTGAAAGTATTTCCTACTGATGAGACTGTAGTAAATGAGGAAATTAGGAAACTTCATAACAAATGTCTCCCAAGATGGCCGCCAGAGACAAAAGAGCCCAAATGTTGCACAAATATCACCCAGATGTAGCCCAAGTATAGACCAATGACAGAATGTCTCAGAGTGTTCTAAAGAACAACCAGAGCGCTAACAGGCTTACTTATGACAAAAGTATGGAACACCTGTAGCCATCTTGATTGGAATAAAATGGTAACACCTAAAACATTTAATTTGCAAAGGAACAAAATGAGGGTCTTCATTTTGCCTTAGAAATTATGATTAGTGTTGCAGAAAGAAAAATTAGGGCACATTTTGACTTCTCAAATCCTCTACTATTTCATTAAAAAAAAGTCTAACAGGCAGCCTGAAACATGCACTTTGAATACCAGTAGCATACTTCAGTGGTGAGCAGTAGCTTTACTGCAGTGATCTAATGAGCAACTAGTGTGCTAACATTCAGAATGTATGGCAAATGTGTGACACATCTGAATGCTCTCTTGATGGAACCAAAGAAAACAAGCATTGAAAATGCAATAGGTCTCGCCCTCGTTTAAGTTAAAGCAATTCTGTTTGTAATTAGGTGGCTTTTTAGCTTTGCTTAGAGCAACTAACTTTCATGTGCATAACATGCATATGTATGTATATATGTATATATATATGTATGCATGCATTTATATTTGTATTTATATAGATATGCAGATTATATATATGTTTATATATGTATGTATATATATACACATACATAGATATAAATGCATATATATGCATATATATGTGCATATGTGTGCGTGTAGAGAGAGGTAGGGAGGCTAGAGGTGTTGAGGTAGAGGTGTAGAGGTAGAGGTAGAGAGGTAGAGGTAGAGAGGTAGAGGTAGAGAGGTAGAAAGTAGTAGAGAGGTAGAGAGAGGTAGAGAGGTAGAGAGTGAATAATAAAGAGCAGAGAGTAGCGAGTAGTAGAGAGAGTAGTAGAGATTGAGTAGTAGAAAGTAGTAGAGAGTAGTAGAGAGTAGTAGAGAGTTAGTAATAGAGTGAGTAGTGGAGAGTAGTAGAGAGAGAGTAGTAGAGAGTGAGTAGTAGAGACTAGTAGAGAGTGAGTAGTAGATATTGAGTAGTAGAGTGAGTAGTAGAGTGAGTAGTTGAGAGTGAGTAGTAGAGAGTAGTAGAGAGTGATAGAGAGAGAGTAGTAGAGAGTGAGTAGTATAGAGTAGAAGAGAGTGAGTAGTAGAGAGTGAGGAGTAGAGAGAGAGAGTAGTAGAGTGAGTAGTAGAGAGTAGTAGAGAGTAAGTAGTAGAGAGTAGTAGAGAGTGAGTAATAGAGAGTGAGTATTAGAGAGAAGTGGAGTAGTAGAGAGTGAGTAGTAGAGAGTAGTGAATAGTGAGTAGTAGAGTGAGTAGCAGAGAGTAGTAGAGAGGAAGTAGTAGAGTGAGTAGTAGAGAGTAGTAGAGTAGTAGAGAGTGATTAGTAGAGAGTGAGGTTGTAGGAGTGAGGAGTGAGTAGTAGAGAGCAAGTAGTAGAGAGTGTAGATAGAGTAGTAGGTACTAGAGAGTAGTAGAGTAGTACAGTAGAGAGCAAGTAGTAGAGAGTGAGTAGTAGAGAGTGAGTAGTGGATGGTAGTAGAGAGTGAGTAGTAGAGAATTAGTGAGTAGTAGAGAGTGGGTAGTAGATAGAGTAGTAGAGTACTAGAGAGTAGTAGAGTGAGTAGTAGAGAGTAGTAGACAGCGAGTAGTAGAGAGTGCATAGTGAAGAGTAAGTAGTAGAGAGCAGTAGAGAGCAAGTAGTAGAGAGTGAGTAGTAGAGAGTGAGTAGTGGATGGTAGTAGAGAGTGAGTAGTAGAGAATTAGTAGTAGATAGTGAGTAGTAGAGAGTAGTAGAGTGAGAAGTAGAGAGTGAGTAGTAGAAAGAGAGTAGTAGAGAGTAGTAGAGAGTGAGTAGCAGAGTAGTAGAGAGTGAGTATTAGAGAGTAGTTATGAGTAGTAGAGTGAGTATTGGAGAATAGTAGACAGTGAGTAGTAGAGAGAGTAGTGGAGAGTAGTAGAGAGTGAGTAGTAGAAAGCAGTATAAGAGAGTAGTAGAGGGTAGTAGAGAGTGAGTAGTAGAGAGTAGTAGCAAGTGAGTAGTAGAGAGTGAGTAGTAGGGAGAGATTAGTAGAGAGTGAGTAGTAGAGAATGAATAGTAGAGAGTAGTAGAGAATGAGTAGTAGAGAGATAGTAGTAGAGAGTAGTAGTAGAGAGTGAGTAGTAGAGAATAGTAGAGAAGTAGAGAGTGAGTAGTAGAGAGTGAGTAGAGTGGAAGTGTCAGTCAGTCAGTGTCAGTCAGTCAGTCAGTGTCAGTCAATCAGTGTCAGTCAGAGTTAGTCAATCAGGGTCAGTCAGTCTCAGTCAGTCAGTGTCAGCCAATCAGTGTCAGTCAGTGTCAGTCAGTCAGTGTCAGTCAGTCAGTCAGTGTCAGCCAATCAGTGTCAGTCAGTGTCAGTCAGTCAGTGTCAGTCAATCAGTGTCAGTCAGTGTCATTCAGTCAGTGTCAGCTAGAGAAGCTCTGCAGACCTGGTTCTCTGGCTCTAGAGCAGCTCTGCTGACTTGGTTCTCTGGATCTAAAGCAGCTCTGCTGACCTGGTTCTCTCCCTCTAAAGCAGCTCTGCTGACCTGGTTTCTCTGGCTCTACAGCAGCTCTGCTGACTTGGGTCTCTGGTTCTAGAGCAGCTCTGATGACCTGCCTCTTAGGCTCTAGAGCAGCTCTGCTGACCTGGTACTCTGGCTCTACCACAGCTCTGCTGACCCGGTTCTCTGGCTCTAAAGCAGCTCTGCTGACCTGGGTATCTGGCTCTACAACGACTCTGCTGACCTGGTTCTCTGGCTCTAGAGCAGCTCTGCTGACTTGGTTCTCTGGCTCTTAAGCAGCTCTGCTGACCTGGGTCTCTCCCTCTAAAGCAGCTCTGCTGACTTGGTTTCACTGGCTCTACAGCAGCTCTGCTGACCGGGGTCTCTGGCTCTAGAGCAGCTCTTCTGACCTGGGTCTCTGGTTCTAGAGCAGCTCTGATGACCTGCCTCTTAGGCTCTAGAGCAGCTCTGCTGACCTGGTACTCTGGCTCTACCACATCTCTGCTAACCCGGTTCTCTGGCTCTAAAGCAGCTCTGCTGACTTGGTTTTTCTGGCTTTATAGCAGCTCTGCTTACCTGGTTCTATGACTCTAAACTAGCTCAGCTGACCTGGTTCTCTGGCTCTACAGCAGCTCTGCTGACCTGGGTATCTGGCTCTACAACGACTCTGCTGACCTGGTTCTGTGCCTCTAAAGCAGCTCTGCTGACCTGTTCTATGGCTCTAAAGCAGCTCTGTCCACTCCTACATTCATCTTGACAGAAGCATGTCCTTATCTAATCACTCTGCTGAAACATAAGTGCTTATAATCGTATCCTTCTATTAAGTACTAGCACTCTAGGTTCCCAGTCAATGTGTTTGCACTTTCAGAATGACTCAGGCATTGAGACTAGCAGTGGTACAGTGAAATGTGAACAATGTATGCGGTGCCTTAACCCCTTGCAGACTACTGAGTAAGTCCTGCAAAAGTCCGGGTAATAGTCATGCTTGTCTGGAATCACACTGTGAGTCTGTGTCCACTCCTACAATCATCCTGATAGAAGCATGTCCTTATTTAATCACTCTGCTGAAACATAGGCGCTTATAAACGTATCCTGCTGTCATCTACTAGCAGTCTAGGTATTAGAGAGTAGTTATGAGTAGTAGAGTGAGTATTGGAGAATAGTAGACAGTGAGTAGTAGAGAGAGTAGTGGAGAGTAGTAGAGAGTGAGTAGTAGAAAGCAGTATAAGAGAGTAGTAGAGGGTAGTAGAGAGTGAGTAGTAGAGAGTAGTAGCAAGTGAGTAGTAGAGAGTGAGTAGTAGGGAGAGATTAGTAGAGAGTGAGTAGTAGAGAATGAATAGTAGAGAGTAGTAGAGAATGAGTAGTAGAGAGATAGTAGTAGAGAGTAGTAGTAGAGAGTGAGTAGTAGAGAATAGTAGAGAAGTAGAGAGTGAGTAGTAGAGAGTGAGTAGAGTGGAAGTGTCAGTCAGTCAGTGTCAGTCAGTCAGTCAGTGTCAGTCAATCAGTGTCAGTCAGACTTAGTCAATCAGGGTCAGTCAGTCAGTCAGTCACTGTCTATGCACTTGTAGAATGACTCAGGCATTGAGACAAACAGTGGTACTGTGAAATGTGCACAATGTATGCGGTCCCCTAACCCCTTGCAGACTACTGAGTCAGTCCTGCAAAAGTCCAGGTATCAGTCATGCCAGTCTGGAATCACACTGTGAGTCTGTGTCCACTCCTACAATCATCCCGACAGAAGCATGTTCTTATCTAATCACTCTGCTGAAATATAAGCGCTTATAAACTTATCGTGCTGTCCACTACTTGCACTCTAGGAACCCAGTCACTGTCTATGCACTTGCAGAATGACTCAGCATTGAGACAAGCAGTGGTACAGTCAAATGTGCACAATGTATGTGGTCCCTTTATCTCTCACAGACTACTGAGTCAGTCCTGCAAAAGTCCAGGTAATAGTCATGCTTGTCTGGAATCACACTGTGAGTCTATGTCCACTCCCAGAATCATCCTGACAGAAACATGTCCTTATCTAATCACTCTGCTGAAACATAAGCACTCATAAACTTATCCTGCTTTCAACTACTGGCACTCTAGGAACCCAGTCACCGTCTATGCACTTGCAGAATGACTTAGGCATTAAGAAAAGCAGTGGTACTGTGAAAAGTGCACAATATATTTGGTCCCTTAACCCCTTGCAGATTACTGAGTCAGTCCTCCAAAAGTCCAGGTATTAGTCATGCTTGTCTGGAATCACACTGTGAGTCTGTGTCCACTCCTACAATCGTCCTGACAGAAGCATGCTCTTATCTAATCACTCTGCTGAAACATAAGCGCTTATAAACTTATCGTGCTGTCAACTACTAGCACTCTAGGAACCCAGTTACTGTCTATGCACTTGTAGAATGAATAAGGCATTGAGACAAGCAGTGGTACAGTCAAATGTGCACAATGTATGCGGTCCCTTAACTCCTTGCAGACTACTGAGTCAGTCCTGCAAAAGTCCAGGTAATAGTCATGCTTGTCTGGAATCACACTGTGAGTCTGTGTCCACTCCCACAATCATCCTGACAGAAGCATGTCCTTATCTAATCACTCTGCTGAAACATAAGTGCTTATAAACCTATCCTGCTGTCAATTACTAACACTCTAGGAACCCAGTCACTGTCTATGCACTTGCAGAATGACTCAGGCATTGAGACAAGCAGTGGTACAGTCAAATGTGCACAATATATGCAGTCCCTTAACCCCTTGCATACTACTGAGTCAGTCCTGCAAAAGTCCAGGTAATAGTCATGCTTGTCTGGAATCTCACTGTGAGTCTGTGTCCACTCCTACAATCATCCTGACAGAGGTATGCCCTTATCTAATTACTCTGCTGAAATATAAGTCCTTATAAATGTATCCTGCTGTCAACTACTAGCACTCTAGGAACGGTTGTATGCCTTTTCCGTGCATGCGTTACCACGGAATTCGTTTTCCCCGCATCACCTTTACCACGTCGCTCTTACATCGTAAAGAGGAAGCAGAAGTTTATTCCGCTTCCTCTCTAACGACGCTGATTTCTTCGGCACGGCGGGTTCATTTTTTTATGGGGGGGAGACCCCCCAACCCCTCTTTTTAATCCTACGGGTTTTTTTTATGCGTGGTAAAGACGATCGTTGAAGGCATATGCGTTGAAAAGACGTTTACGTGGTAAGTGCCTCGTTGTAAACGTTACGCGTAGTAATGCCTTCATTGTTAATGATGTTTCCCTCTCGGAACCTGTTCACTGTCTACGCACTTGCAGAATGAATCAGGCATTGACACAAGCAGTGTTACAGTCAAATGTGCACAATGTATGCGGTCTCTTAAAGCCTTGCAGACTACTAAATCCATCCTGCAAAAGTCCAGGTAATAGTAAAGCTTGTCTGGAATCTCACTGTGAGTCTGTGTCCACTCCTACAATCATCCTGACAGAAGCATGTCCTTATCTAATCACTCTGCTGAAACATAAGTGCTTATAAACTTATCCTCCTGTCAACTACTGGCACTCTAGGAACCCAGCCACTGTCTATGCACTTGCAGAATGACTCAGGCATTGAGACAATACCTAAGCACTTATAAATTAACTGAGCACTCTGTTTGCAGCACTGTCATTATTTTAGTTACTAGTGATGTTCTTATAGAATGACCTAGGCACCAACACAAGTACACGTACAATATTCTGTGCACAATCCCTAGAAACCTCTTAGCAGAAACATACTATTGGTACACTCCACTAAATATTGAAGTAGTACTCATGCCGCCTAGGATACCTCCTGTCAGTCTCATGCAGTTCATCAATCAGCCCTCCAGCACTATGTTCCTATTGTATCACTCTGCCAATACCTAAGCACTTACGTGGCAGATTTACAAGCCCCTTGCACCACAAGTATGTCACTTTTTGTAACGTAGTAATGGCGCTGGGAACTACTTCATATTTACAAGGAGAGGAAAAGCCACCCTGCGTGGCCTTTCCTCTCCTTGAAAATACGACCCATTCAAACGCAGCACTTTGCGCTGAAGGGTCATTCCATTGGTGATGCTGTGTCTGTTTCCACACAACACCCATGGAATAACACATCTCAAGACTTACGAGAAAGTGTGAATCTGTAGATACGTGTGAATGGTGCGCCACCCTACAGGTGCAGTGAGCTACAACAAGGAGAAATGTTTTCAATTCTCCTCGTTTTTTCCTCTTTCAATGCATGCTGCATTCCACAGCACACATTGAAGGAGGAAAATGCCTTTAGTGATTGTTTTTGTGCAGGAAGTAGTAATCTCCCCACGACACAGATATCCTTGCACTATGGTGCAAGGGTGCCTGCGTCACTGCATGGCTGCAGTTTGTGTGCTAGTGCAGAGGGAGCACAGAATTGCAACATATTCATGTAAATAGTCACATCCCTGTGCTTCAGAAGTGTCGCAGCACGGTGCTTCAAAAGGGCTTGCAGTGTCATGCTGCAGCACTTCCTCATAAATCTACCCCATTAATTCACCATACAGTATTAATGCATTCTTTCAGTCAATTATGCTCTACACATACATTCAACCAAACTTTCAGACATTACCATGCAATTATAGTTATTTTTTTAAACCAGATAAGGTTTTAAAATACACTATAACACTCATGAAACCTATGCTTTTTTCAGTGAATATATATATATGTATATATATACATATTCACTAAAAAACAAAGGTTGCATTGATGTTATAGCTCGGCTCAGATTTCATTCATACATAACCATAGAAATTCAGCAGTTATAGTTATTTGAGCTTATGACATGGTCAGTGACAGGTAACAGGGTGAGGAGGTTATGCTCCTCAAAAGGAGGCTCAGGCAAATTGCTGGAATACTTCTTATTCCCTAACATTCAAGCATCAAAGTGTGTTTGCAGTACAAGAATAATTAACTCTAAATGTATTGGAGGTCAAGGCCCCTCATGTTTTATGGCTGGGAAGTTTGTGTTTCCATAAAAACAGAAGATTGAAGACAAAGTCTTCTTTACCAAACTTCTCAAGACTGCATCTGCTGGAAGTTCTAGAGAGGGGCTTGTAGATTTCTGGTACCAAGAATAGGACCATGTTAAAGTTCTTACCACCCCATGGGCCCTCAAGGGACCCGCCACCGGTACCAGGAGCTAAGTGCTGCAGGGATGCAAAGCCTGGCATGGACAGGAACAAGGTTAATGAATATGAATCCCTAATGACAGCCATACAGTCTCATCTCTGTGGTCTGTAACGTGGATTTTAAGAAATGTTCCTTGAAGTATAAAACAATTGTAGCTTTGTGGGAGTGAAGTGGATGTAATTTATTTATTAAACAAATAACCCTTCTCAGAAGGAAAACTTTTTAATAAGAGTGACTGTGTCTTTGGTGTTACATGGAAAACATAAAAATCTGGTTTACAAAATCTTTTCATAAAACTGAATTTTCTCACTTGAAAAAACATAATCAGGAAAAATGTCTTCAAAAACAAACAGTGCATTGGCGTTCACTACTTAGCCTCTACAGAAGGGGGATGACCTCCAGGACTCATCTGGACCCCAGCATACATAGACCTTCTGACCTCACCAGGGCCTACATGTAGTTAAATACAGTAGGCCCTCCAATGCCCACAGCATGCCCTCACCAGGGCCTACATACATTTACTTACAGTGTACCCTCCCCAAGGCCCACAGTGTGCCCTCACCACGGCCTTTGTACAATTACTTATGGTGTACCCACCAAGGTCCACAGCATGCTCTCATCAGGGCCTCCATACAGTTACCTAAACTGTGCCCTCCATGGCCCACAGGGCCTCACTAATGCCATCAATCACAGTGGACCTTCAGACACCATCACCAGGTCCTCCTCTGTTTACAGTTTTACAATGGCCTTGTGTACGTCCAGCGTAGCTGCTACACCAAGCATGGACAGTGAGTGATGGGTGCCTTCACTGAGATCTCCTGATAGAGACCCCTGCCAAGGTGCTTGTGCCATCCCTAGCAGTCCACATGGGGTCTTGTCAAAACAAGCCCCTGCCCTCTGTCATCACTAGAGCCTCTGTGGATCCAGCTGATCTCACATCAGTTCTCTCCTCCACTCATCATGCATCCACACAAAGTCAGGGACCATAATGGGAGTCCCAGGAGACACTAAAGTGGGCACCTCAGTGCCAGGGTGTATTCGCACAGCATGGCCACTGTGCCCAAATACAGAACTGGGGATAAGAAAGGCGAACTGTCCATCTGACCCTGCCATGATCTGAAAGCCCCAATAGTACACCTTGGCAGAGCCTACAGCATGTGGGACCAGCTTGCAGGTCACTGCAGACCCATGGGAACTCATGGTGGCCGCAGGAGGGGCTCCTGGCAGCTGGAGCATGGTCTATCCTAAGGGGTGTGGGGACTGCCAGCTGCCCCCTGGGGCCTGGGCCTAGAAGTTCATGGCATTCGTAGTTGTCATGCAGCTGGCCAGGTTTCCCTGGAGCCGGGTGCATACATCAGGGGTCACCCATATGCAGGTGGACAGGAAGCAGGTCACCTAATTGTAGCACTCACTGAAACTGGCCTGGTACTTGTCTAGGATGGAGAAGTCCCGTTCAGTCCAGCTGAAGAGAAGAAATGGGTTATGAGTTTAATCAACTTTGCACTTCGAAACATTGAAAATCCACATGACCCCGGAGTGCACATTTCAATGGTGTTAGAAATGGGATTTTAGCAGGCTAGGGCATGGGCCAAAGCCAGGCAAAAACCACCACCCTAGTCAGGATGAGGGAGTTACACTTCTAAAATAACCCCTGCTCCTCCCCTTGGTAGCTTGGCACGTGCAGCCAGGCTTATCTTATAGGCAGTGTGAAAAGCATTTGCACATAACCAACAGTAACACAGTGCACGCACTACAAAAGGACACCACACCAGTTTAGAAAAATACCCAATATTTTAATGTAATTAAGACAAGACCAAAACTGATAAAAATCCTATACTTCAAAGTTCACAGTTCCAAAAATACGCTGGTTAAAAAGATTTTCTTGTGTGGATAGCTCCGTCCGAGCTACCATGGCGTCGTGGACAACAAAATCCAATAGTTCTGGCTGGTTGCGGGGTCGCTGGCCAGCTACAGTGTCGGGAATACCAGCAAAACAGTACCTGTGAGAAATGCAGGGTGAAGGAGCCCTTGAAGTCACTTGCGTTGCAGGTCAAGCTCCTCTCTGATGGAATCAGGAGTGCTGGCAGGCATTGAGTGCTGTGGTCTGAAGGGCAGTGGTGCAGCGTGCGGTGCACCCAGGTTGCGGTGCGAGCAGTGGCTCGGTGATGGCATCAATTAGCGTTGTTGGTGAGACCAAGGTCGCAGTGCGAGATGAGGGCGGTGCGCGCCACAGTAATAGCAGGACACAGTGCAAGCAGCGGTGTCGTTGTTGCTGAACTGCTTTCATTTGCTGACGAACTAGAGTCGATGTCGCCGGCGTCGGTAGGCCAAGGCTGCAGTGCAGGATGAGGCGTGTGACTTACGAGTGGGGCGCTCGTACCACAGTGCAAACAGCAGCTTGGATTTTGGCAGGGGGTGGTGGCGTCAGGCAGGCCAAGGCGTCCTCGTGAAGCCTGGTGGTGCAGAGTCTGGTGCCCATAGGTCGTGGTGCGAGCAGTGGCTCGGTTGCGGTGTCATCAGGCATCGTCAGTGAGACCAGGGTCACGGTGTGGTATTGCAGCATTGTTCTCTGCGGTGCCAAAATGTTGGCGTGAAGCGAGCTGGTGCAGAGTGCGGTCGCCAATCGTTGCGGTGCAAGCAGCGGCTCAGTGGCAGCATAAACAGGTGTTGTCGGTGAGACCAGGGTTGCAGTGCGGCTTCGCGATGGTGCCAAAGCTTTGGGGTGAATTGAGGCGGTGCGGAGTTTGGTACCCACAGGGTGCGGTGCAAGCAGCGGCTCTGTGGTGGCATCCACAGGCGTTATTGGTGAGACCAGGGTTGTGGTGTGGCATTGCGGCAGTACCCTCGGCAGTGCCCTTGCTTCAGCGTGAAGCGAGGCAGTGCAGAGTCCGATGCCCACAGGTCGCAGAGCAAGTAGCGACTTGGTGGCGACGTCAAAAGGCATCGTCCGTGAGACCAAGGTTACGGTGCGGCGTTGCGGTAGTGCCCTCTGTGGTGCCTTCCGGTCACGAAGTCGGCAGCGGCATCGTAGAGAGTTGCTTTTCCTCTGTTTGCAGCTCAAAACACACAGTCCCCAGTGCTGCGGGCAGAAGAGCTTGAAGTCTTTGTTGTTCCTGAGACTTTGTGAAGAAGGGGCAAGCTCTACCTCAAGCCCTTGGAGAGACTCACAAATTGGGTTGCAGAAAGTCCAGTCCAGGTCTTTCACTGCCCAAGACAGAAGCAGCCATTGCAGGTCAGCCCAGCAAAGCACCCAGCAAAGCAGTCGTTCCTTTACACAGCTTCTCCGGCTCTACTTCTTGGCAGTCTTCTTGATCCAGATGAGTTCTAAAGTTCAGGGGATTGTGACCCAGTATTTATGTCAAAAAATCCTTGGATATTCCAGGCAGAGGGCGTCTGTGTCCTGCCAGAACTAGATGGGCCTTATCTTGTGTGAATTCCTGGCAGGAGGTGGAGATGGCATTTGTCAGAGGCAGGCTATGCCCTTTGAGGTGCAAGGAAATCTCCTTCCCCTTCCCCCATCGTAGCCCAGTTCTATTCAGCCCTTTCCTGACCTACCTAGATTATCTGAAACTCCTCCGCCCTACCCCTCCCCCCAGCGTTCTGTCAACCAAACCCTAGACAGGCAATCCACATTCCAGCAGAGGCACACAGGATGACTGAGCAAGAAAATACCCAATTTGTAAAAGTGGTATTTTGAAACGCAAAATATAAAAATCACCTTCACTGAAAGATGCATCTTTAGATTGTGAGTTAAGGCTTACTAAATTTCATTTTCTTACCTATGGGGAACTAGTAGCCTTTCAATAGTGAAAAACAAAATTGGCTATAATTCACTATTAGGACATGCCACATGCACCAGGGCATGTCCTACCTTTCGAATACACTGCACCCTACACACAGGGGTACCTTTTGCCTACCTGAGGGGTGTCTGACATGTAAGAAAAGGGAAGGTTAGGGACTGGCCAGTGTGTGCACTGGCCAAGTTAACATGGCAATTAGAAACTGCACGCAGACTCTGCAATGGCAAGTCTGAGTAACCCTTTCCAGGGCTACTCACAGGGGTGGCACAACCAGTGCTGCAGGCCCCCGAGTAGCATTCGATTCACCGGCCATGACACACACAGTGCACTTTACTAGGAGCTAACAGGTAAATCAAATATCCAAACATGGAAAAACCAATCCATAACACAATTTACACAGAGAGCATATGCACTTTAGCAATGATTAGCAGTGGCAAAATACCCAGAGTCCTAAAACTAACAGAAACAGGTCAGGGTAAACAGGAGGAAAAAGCACAACGTTTGGGGATAACCCTGCAAAAAGGGCCATTTCCAACAAGTGGTCACAGCCCCATAGTGACCAAAAGAGACAGTGTAATATGTGTGCGTGTGGGGTGGGGGCTCATGGACTAAGAGGGTGGGGGAAGTACTTGAACATAAGCAAGGGTCCCTCTCGAAGGGATAGACGCCAAAGGCACTCCATATAAAGGTCCCATTGGATTGAACATGGAGGGCAGACAAGGGGTGTCACAGTTAACGTGAAGTGGGCATGGTGACATTTGAGTCCAGTAACAAAACATACCAGCCAAGAAATGGATGGGAAAAAACATATTACTATACTCATTTTTATT
The DNA here is from genome assembly GCF_964261635.1 of Lissotriton helveticus. NCBI lineage: Eukaryota > Metazoa > Chordata > Amphibia > Caudata > Salamandridae > Lissotriton > Lissotriton helveticus. The sequence goes on along the minus strand of NC_136063.1, from coordinate 2,057,798,386 downwards.
TTAAAACAGCCACTACTCATGTAATATATAGGGTCCAGAGCCGGTCCTGCGCGTGAAGGAAGTTATAGTGCTGCAAGGTATCGATTTTCACCCAGGTGGCACCCTGTCTGGATCAGAGACCTCCAAGTCTTGTGAGTAAAACCTCACCCTCTGCTCCAGAGCAGGAGGTGTCCATAGGCCCAATTATCATTACTCTCAGACCATGGGAACAGAGCACAGTCAAGGCAGTAAATTGTGGCATATGCTTGAAAGGAATCAAGCACCTCGCTAGTCATCTGTGCCCTCTGTCGCCTCCAGAGAAGTTTCACCATCATTTCTAGGATATCAGCCTTCTCCAGTCAGGAGTGTAGGGAGCTCTGGGGGGAGGAAGAGGAGGAGGGGGTTATACGCCTGGGCAAGAGCATGAACCCAGCAACAAGCCCTGCTGACAGCAACCACAACACAACCAGACACCACAAACAACACCAGCACACACAACACCAGGTGAGGCACAGGGTGACGTGAAAATGGGCAATCCAGCACACGCAGGGGGTGAGATGAGGCCTGTTACCAGCCCAACCACACTATAAGCCAGTCCCAAACACTGACAGCGGCTCTAGACACACATACTCCAGACATACACAAATCACCACAATACAAGCAGACATCACAAATAACACCTGCAAACACAAAACCAGGAGAAGCACAGGGTGACATGTGAACATGGCTGATCCAACACTTACAGGGGGTGAGATGAAGAAAGTCACTAGCCCAGCCACTAATGGTACCAGTCCCAAACACTGTCAGCAGCTCTAGACACACACAACTCACCACAACACAACCAGACATCAAAGCAAAATACCACCAGGGAAGGCACAGGGTGACCTGTGAGCATGGTTAATCCAGCACATGCAGGGGGTGAGGTGAGGTTTGTAACCAGCCTAACCACATTAAGGGCTACCACCTCCTGAGGGCAAAATATATGTTGTTTTTTTTTTGTCCTCATTGGCCATATGGTCGATCCAAATGTGCTCTTAGCCTCAAAAGCACGAGACCCGACCCCCCCTGTAGCACCGAGAGGCCTAGTACTAAGCTCCCGGCACCCAGAGAGTCAGACCCGATGTCTCCGGCAAAGCATGGACGGACACTCTCCCTTCGGGCCGGTTCGGCCAGTTGTCCAGCGACTATACGACCTGGGGTGCCTCCCTTTGGACAAGGAGATTTTAGGCCTAATCATCAGACCCGGGGAGAAAAAAACCAAAAAAAAAAAAACCCGGGTTGACTAACTGTCCCTTCTCCAATTAATCAAAAGGTCCCAAAATCTCAAAGATCGGGGGCTACATGTTCTAGATAGGTCGACCTTCGATGCTGCATATAGTGAAGACAGCCACTCTACGTGTGTTGGAGGGTTTGTATTAACCCAGTTTTTGCAGACTTCTCTTCTTGCTAGTAGGATGGCATAGAATAAGAACTCTCTCTCTAATCCTTTGATGTTATTATTTAGGCCTAAAATGATTAAAGACCATGTAAACGGGATAGATAATCTAAGGATAGATTCGAGTGTTGTCCTGACTTCTTGCCAAAAGGTGGCAATGTTCGGGCACTCACAAAACATATGAAGATCTGAGGCTGCTGGAAAGGAGCATTTGCTACAACACTTCCCGGGTTGGAATTTCGAAAGGCGTTTGGGAGAGTAATATGCTCGGTGAAGCGTGAAAAGGTGGTTACGCCTCAACCATGCTGGCTTGATGATTTTATAGAGGAGGGTAAAAGATTCCTCCCATATGTCCTCCATATGTAGTTCTCCCTCTGCACCCCAGAGTTTTTCCGGGAAGTTGAGGTCACGCTCTCCATCCTCTATGATGTGCCAGTAGAAGAGTGCGACTTCCTTTCTTCCCACAAGTCTCTCCACTAGGGTGTTTTCTAGAGGACTATATTCTCCCATCATTGCTTTCTTCTTTATTTGAGTCCGAAGCCAGCTGACCAATTGTAAGTATACAATCCAAGAGAGTGATGATGTTACCCTAAGCTTGAAAGTGTCCCATTCCATAATTGATCCTTCTACCAGCAGTTCCCCCCACTGTGTTATACCTGCATCTAGTTGGACTCTTTTAACTGCGTTGGCTTCTTGTGATGATAGCCCAGGTAAGTCCCAAATCGGAGCATGTTTAGATAAATATCCTATCCCAGCATTGGATTTAATTTGAGACCATTCTTTTATAGTGCCCAGTAATGACTTTAGCCTAATTTTTTTAAAGAACTTCTGGTGGCCAAACTTGAAAAGAAAACCATTCACTGGAAGGTCCGAACCCAATAGCATTGCTTTATACATAAACCCATTTGCATTTCCCCAGGGGATCTTGAGTAACATCCTGGAATGGGTCAAATGAAAAGCCCAGGCGTAGTATTCCAGGTCTGGCAATGCGAGCCCCCCTTTTTCTCTTCTCCTTCTCAATTTTTTCCAGGCCAGTCTGCTGGATTTATACCCCCAAATAAATGAATTAATATTTTGCTGACATTTTGCAAGCTGTTTGGTGTCAAAAGTTAGCGGGATGGAGTTGAAAATAAATGTAAATTTTGGGAGAATACTCATTTTTATCAAGCTGGTTCTCCCGTAGATGGTAAGCGGGAGAAAAGACCAAGCTTTCATCAAGGATTGGGATTCACGGGAAATCCGAGCTAAGTTGTTTTGAGCCAGATGTTCTAGGTCTTTAGTTATTGTAACTCCCAAATACCTCATTGAGGATTTTACCGGGAGTTGAAGATTGTGAATGTTCCAGACCATAATTTCCGTTTTCCCTGCATTTATTTCATATCCCGAAAATTTTCCAAACTCCTCCGCTTTCTTTTTGATTATAGGGAATGCCAATGCGGGATCGGTTGTATAAATGAGTATATCATCGGCATAGAGTCCGACCTTCTTATCCCAGCCCGAGAAAGTAAAGTGTGGAATATTAGTATCCTCCCTGATGGACTGTGCAAAGGGTTCTACGTATCAATTAAAAAGAAGGGGGGATAAAGGGCAACCCTGCCTTGTTCCTCGGCTAATTTTAAAAGGAGTAGTTCGTGAACCATTTATTAGTAGGAATGCTCTGGGGTTATTGTATATTAAGCCTATAGCCCTACAAAATTTGGGACCAAGATGGAATTTTTTCATTATTATATTTAAGTATTCCCAATTTACCCTATCGAACGCTTTTGTGGCGTCAAGAGTCATGATAGCCAAGGGTAGGCCAAAAGTTGAAGCGATATCCGCGGCTCCCACCAGATCGTAAGTTAGGTCGGCCAATTGCCGGCCTCTAATGAAACCCTTTTGGTCAGGGTGGATAATTGATCCAATCTCGCTTCCCAATCTCACTGCCAAAATTGACGTGAAAATGTGATAATCGTTATTGAGAAGCGAGATTGGGCGATATGATCCACATTCGGCTGGGTCCTTGCCTGTTTTTAATATTAAGGCTATATTCGCTTCCCCCCAGGAGCTTGGTGGTAGCTTCCCTCTAATCAATATGTCGTTGAAAAGATTCATAAGGACTGGAATGAGAATGGGATTTAGTACCCTATATAATTCTCCTGGGAGACCGTCCGGTCCCGGAGCCTTGCCCTGTGTCAATTGCTTGATAATATTAACAACTTCTAGTTCCGTTATTTCTTTGTCTATATTTTCAATTTGGGCGCTATTCAATTCAGGAAGAGTTATATTGTCCAGCCATTCATTCCTTTCGTCTGAGTTAGCATTGAGTTCCTCTGTATAGATATTCCGGAAGAACTCACTAAAGGCTTCACCGATGTCCGTATCTGTTAACCTACTAGTGGCTTCCCCAGCGACCTTCACTTCTTTAATGAAGTTTCTGGACTGGTCGGCTTTTATTTTCCAGGCCAACAATTTTCCAGCAGATTCGCCATATTCAAAATGCGCAAGTTTACTTGCCTGCCATCTTTTATTTAGCCTTTCTTGCAATAATGTATCTAACTTCGCTTTTAATTCTATTTTCTCCTCTTGATTATCTGAGGGGGCCTGATCTGATGACTCCAAGCGGGTCAGTTCTTGCTCTATATGTAGAATTGCCTCCCCATATTTCTTTCTCCTGTGAGAGGCCCTACCATTAATGCAGCCCCTTATAAAAGCTTTCCAGGCCTCCCATACCATGACCAAAGAGGCAGAGCCTACATTTTGCTGTAAGAAGGAGGCAGTTTCATGTATCAGGTAATCTTTCTCCTCTTCCTCCAGTAAAATTGTTTGGTCAAAGGACCAAGATGGATGAGTGGATTTCTGCTCTAGTTTTACCGAAAAAAGAATGGCAGAGTGATCTGAGAGATGCAGTGGCAGGTATGTTATGTTTTTGACCTGATCTTTAAGAGAGATGCTGAATAAGGCATAATCAATTCGTGATTTATGTCTATATTTATAGTTGTGAAAAGAGTCTCCCATGGTTTTACCAGCTCTTTGTCTCCATAAGTCGTTTAAGCCAAGATTCGAGATACATCTAAGAAGTGTATCCCTCATGTTACTATGTGCTACGGCCCTGGAAGTGGGAGATTTGTCTAATTTTGGATCTAGGACAAGATTGAAATCGCCCACCCATATTATGGGGTCAGGACAGGTAATCAGATGATTCTGCAGAATATTCAGATAAGAAGGATCGTCCTGATTAGGTCCATAATAGCTAGTAATGGTAAAACCCTTCGAGTGTAGTTGGGCATTGACTATCAGCCATCTGACACTCACATCTGTTTTTCAGTCCATGATCTGGGCCCTTGCTGCTTTTTTAAAAATGATGGCAGTACCACGAATACTAGCGTTATGGTCCGTGCTTACAAATTTATCAACCCATTTAAGTTTTTTAAGTATATCTGTAATCTCTTGTTTATTTAGATGTGTTTCCTGAATCGCACTGATCTGCGCGGGTGAATCTCGTAAATACTGTAAGATTCTATTCCATCTCGCCCTTACTCGCAGACCATTTACGTTCCAGGATAAGAATTTAATATCTGCCATTAATTTTTAGGCTCTTTAACATGGTTTTCCAGCCCTCCGCTCTGATACCTTTTTTGCAAGACTGCCTATCATTGGCTAAATCCGTATCTGTTTTGATCAGACAGCAGCTTTGAAACAACATTAGATTCATTTTCTTCGTGATTATAGAATTCGGTTTATAAGGACTTTTTATTTTTGCTTTCCCTTTCCCACCCCTGGAAACCCCCCCAACTTACTCTGGCATGATGTATTGCCAGCTTGTCGTCTCTGACGTGTTCCCGTTCCATGCCCTAATATCACTCTTATCGGTCGTTACGCTTTATACATAAGTAGTGGCGATTAGTGATTAGCAAAATTGTGGTTTTAATCTCTTATCTGATAGTTATATTATAACTTATTGTTGCTGATGGTGAACCTTGAGTTGCCAAGGTGAGTTTGGGCGAGAATATAAGTATCATGAATAGGCCCCTTTACAGCCTAATATAACTCAGGACTTCTGACAGTGAGTTACAGGGCATTGAAGTCTATAGTGAGATTCCCATGTTAATAACCGTTTATTTATATATCACCCAATACTATTTTGGATTCTTACGTTTTAGTGAAAAATGTGTGTGTTATTTTATCTTTCCCTCTTTATGTGTTTGTTTTTTTTTTTGTTTTTTTTCCCTCTTCTATCCTTTAGTTCATATTTTTGATTTTATTTCTTATTTTTATATTTTTGTTTTTTTATTACTTCCTCACCCAAACACTCGTGATTTCTCCCCCCCTTATTTTTTTCCCCCTTTTTTTTTTTATATCTCTTTTCTAACTCCCCTTTTTTTTGTAAAAGAGAGGCTTTTACAGGTTCCTCCATTTTTTTTTACTAGGTTTTTATTTACACCCGGTCTGGGGGGTTTGCGTGATTACTAATAGTGACTAGTAGCTCATCAGCTTCGAGAGGAGATTTAACATTGTACATTTTATTATTGTGCATTATCCTTAGGAAGGCAGGGAATCTCAAATGCACGGTGGCTCCTAGACTTCTGAACTTCTCCATCCGTTGCCCTAATTCCCATTGCCTGTCTAGTGTGGTTTTAGACAGGTCGGACCTCACTTCAAAAGAGAAGTCTAAGGCTTTCAAAGTCTTGGCTTTCAGGGCTAGATTCAGAATCTTTTCTGTAAGTGAGTATGTTAGAAAATTCACCAGGATCTTCCTTGGTTTATCTCTGCCTGATTTAAGACGGAATGGGTCCCGGTGTAGCCTCTGGATATCTGTTTCAATCTCAGCCAAGGGTTCATCCAGGTTGAGAGAGTCTTTTAGTATAGTTGCTACAAAGTTCTTTAAGTCTCCTCCTTCTTTCCCCTCCGGAATTTTTAGAAGTCTCAACTTATTCCTTCTAGAGAAATTTTCGAGAGACTCTACTCTCTCTTTGACTGTATTTCCTTCCCGTCGTAGTGTCTGAATCTTCGCCTCAGCACGCTCCAATTTTGCCTTAAGCTCGCCAACAGAATCCTCTAAGCCTCCAGTTCTTAATGAGAGACCATCTACCTTGGACACTAAGTTTTCGCACATTGTGCGGATCTCTGATTGAGTTTGTCTCGATTCCTCGAAGCATTTTTTCGACTCGTCAAACCCATTTCTGATCTCTTGCCTCATACTAAGAAGTATAGCTTGGAGGGTATCGTCACTATCATTTTCTTCGTAACACCCACTACATTGACCCAACTCTTTTGTCTCCCTTCCTACCGCTGAGGTAGAGGCTTGCTGGCCCAGAGGGGGTGTTGCATTAGCATCTCGCACTACTGGGTCTCCCATCTTGACACTGCTAGCTGACTCTTCTGTCCTTGTTGCTACCTCTTCTGTTCCCTCCAAGTTGCTGAGTATAGTTGTAAAAGTAGTTGTGGGTTCAATAGCATCGACTAATGGGGATGCCATTTGAGTCTCTAGCAGGTTTTTGAGGCTCTTGATTTATATTTAGGACCTGGGGCAGGACCTTGAAATAGGACTTCAGTGAAGGTGTAATTCGGGAGATTTTACTAGCTTTTGTTCTGCAATCCCCTTTACTCTGACTCGCCTTATGTGGTAGCTCTTTCGGACCGGTATAACGTAGCTGATATCCCTTACCCCTTCTCAGCCCCCTTGAGACTGGGGGTTGTAATATATCGGTTGCTACCTCAAGCTCAGATTCTAGCTCTGACTCCGTGAGGGACTGTTCCTCTAGGCTTCTTTCGGTTTCTTGTGCTTGGCCTGTGTCCCTGGGACCTGCAGGGGCAACAGAGTCTTTATCTTTGTTGCTACCTTTCCCTTTCCCCTTAGCCTTCCGCTTCCCCAGGGTTCTGGCGGTGTTTATGTATGGAGACTCACTAGGTGCCTGGCTGGAGGCTTGAAATTGTGCCTTAAATCTGAAGACTCTGGGTAACAGGGCTAAATTCTGCGAAGGGTCTTGTATATCTGTAGGGCCCCAAGTGTCAGTAGGCTGAGCCTCACCCCCCACAGCACTCAAAGCACACAACACTTTTCCCCCCTGCTGGGCCCCCTTACCACACCAAATGCTTGTTGTCACTCTATTTGCAGAAACACTGTACACTGCTGCCCTTCTGCTTCTTCGGAGCTCCACGGCTGCGTCTCCCCAACGGTAGGGTGCAGGGGGGAGAACCTGCCCCCAGCACATCAGCAGCTCTGTATGCCTTTATTTTTAATAAAGCACTTTTGTTCCCAGTAGCTCAGGCTGCCTTTATGCCGCCGAACTCGAGTCTTGCTCTGGGACAAAGCTCCCAGGCTCCCGTCTGCCCCCTCTTCACTATCAGCACAGCGCTACACATCGCGCTGTGCAATATGACCCGAGCCTGCTCCGATCCTTCTCCGAACCGTCTCGCCTTCCGCCAGGTAAGATCCCGATATTTAGTTACATCTGCGGGTCTGTCCAGTGTTATACTCCCACGCTGTAGCTTCAGGATTTCAAACCGCCACCAATTTGGGCTGCGCTGATTCCCAGAGCAGCTCAGCCGAGCACAGCGCTCCCGGAGCTCCCGAAGCCCCGCCTGCCGCTCACTCTCACTTTTTCCCAATGCCCGACCCGGTCCGATCTATCTTCGTCTCACCTCCCACCAGGAAGAGTCTTGATATTATCACCGATGTTTTTGGCAGCGTCCTAGCTTTACCATTTCACCGCTCGCCAGTCTGTAGCGACCGGTACGGCTAGATCCTGTTCTGGGGCACGTTAGCAGGAACCTTCGTCAAGAGCGAGCGCGCCGCTCTAGCAAGTGGCCGCCATGTTTTCCCTGTTTGAGTGGACTGCAAGTACGTCACTGAGGGCAAAATATATGTTAAACAATGGGAGGGGACAATAGTGGTCCCAGGGACCTCATCCCCCAGTGCCCGACCAAGACTTACTGGGGGCCGCACCCAGGCTGATTTCGGCCCTAGGAACCCTATCCCTGAGGCTGGTCTTGAAATGCTGGGTGTCCTGGACTGTTCCCATTGGGTGCAGGGTCTAGACTGATTTGCAGGTGGTTGGGTCCAAACTGGAATGGCATGGTGAGCTAAAAAACGGTGGATTTAGGCCCAGATCTCTGTACTCGAGTGAATGTATGACATGGTTCTGCAATCTGTGCAACAATTGTTCTTTTTGCATCTGTCACCCCGAGTGGGACAAGTATGCCCAGATGTGGGTCCTGTGCTCTCCATGCCACTGGAGTCAAGCTATCATGGCTGATGAGGGTTGAAAGCCCGAAACCGGTCCTAGAATGCTTGTTTCCAGTTCAGGGAGGACCTGGCCTGGCAGTTCGGGCTGGACTGCTCCCATTGGGTGCAAGGGTCACGACTGATTTGCATATGGCTGCGTTCACACTGGAATGGCATGGTGAGCAAAAAAACGATGTATTTAGGCCCAGATCTCTGTACTGGGGTGAATGTATGACATTGTTCTGCCTTCTGTCCATCAATTGTTCTTTCTGTATTTGTCAAGCCGAGAGGGACGGGTATGCCCATACATGGGTCCCGTGCTCTCCATGCCACTGGAGTCAAGCTATCCTAGCTGATGAGGGCTGAAAGTCTGAAATCCGTCCTAGAATGCTTGTTTCCAGTTCAGGGAGGACCTGGCCTGGCAGTTCGGGCTGGACTGCTCCCATTGGGTGCAAGGGTCAAGACTGATTTGCATATGTCTGTGTCAAAACTGGAATGGCATTGTGAGCAAAAAAAGTATGGATTTAGGCCTGGATCTCTGTACTGGGGTGAATGTATGACATTGTTCTGCATTCTCTCCATCAATTGTTTGTTTTGCAGCTGGAATCCACCCAGGACACCCAGCCCATGGGAGAAGCCAGAATGCCCCATTGGTCCCTGCAGGCTCCTCGCTTCCAGCAGGAGCCAGTATTGCTCTCACACACAGGGATCTGCTACACATGCAGCTCTCTCAGTGTGAGAGAAATGCTTTCATCTGTGGACAGGGAAACAGGCGAAAACTCCTTCCCGAGCGAGCAAGAGTGCTCTTGCTTGCTGGGAGCAGAGTTAGTGTTTCCTCCTGCTTGGCTGGAGTGAAAACAAATTGCTATGTACCCAGAGGTGGGCAACACAAAACATATCAGGAGCTAGCCCTGGGGGTGGTAGTCCTCATGGCCATAATTTGCTTTAGTAGGGGGCCCCCTCCTTTACTTAGCATGGACTGGTTCTGTGGAGCTTGTGGTCCCCGGGCCCAGGGGTCATCTGCGGGTCCCCATGAGCCGTTAGGTAGCCTTTTGAGGTGGTGGTACCTGGCGCATATGTAAGCCTCAGGAGGGGCTGTGCTCCCCCTATGTTGTTTCAGTAAACCCCCAGGGAGTTGGTGGTCCTCAGGGCTAATAGGAACCTCAGGAGGGGCCCCCATGCGACCCAACTCCTTTATGTTTTAAATATATGTGCATATTCCTGGGACATGGTCTACCTGGGGCTTTTTTAAAGACAAGTATGGCAGATCATGCTTTTAAAAAAAATAAATCTTTCCCACATACTCATGACTCTGCCTCATTTTTGTAGCAAAAAAATACAAAAGAAAGTGCTTTTTTGCCTTAGCGGGGTCCCTATGGGACCCCAGGACCAGAGCTTATGGCTCAGGGTAATCCTACCCTACACCCTTTTCTTTTTTGCAGGTTTTTTCTGAGACTCGGCTGAAGACAAGTATCAAGATGGCTGCCAACACTTCGTACTCGAAGTGTTGGCAGCCAATCAGATATCAGCACGAGATCAGGAGGGTTTGCGGTAGACTTTGTGTCCCTAGATATCCAAATTTGGATATATATTTTAATAACTCAAAAACTAATTAATGGCTTTACACCAAATCCCAAATAGCGCTAGTTGTGGGCCAAGAGCTAGCTTTCTGCCAAATTTGGAGTAATTCAGTTCAGCAGTTCAGGATGTAGTTGCATCCAAAATCCCTATGGGAATAAACATCAGAAATGCACTTTGACCCTCGCTCTTTCTCAGCCCTCACTTGATGGATCAACCTGAAACATTATATGCTGAACAAGACCCAACTTGACAGTTTGGGGGGAAAATTTCATGAAGATTTAAAGATAAAACTATGTCAAAATCGCTTTTCCTCTAGAAACTAGGGGGCTTATTACGATTGCTGACGGACGTCAGTCCATCCGCCATTGTGATGGATTTGGGACCGGCCACCTATGAGGTGGCCTCCCCAAAATCCAAATCACAATGCGACCATCACCACTGTGGTCACATCACCTACATTTTGCATTGTGGTGGGGTGCGGTCAGCAGCTCCTGCCCCAATGCAAAATATAGGGTGCAGACACATCCCTCCACTATGTGGCAGGCCTGCCACATGGTGCAAGGATATGTAGGGGGCACCACAGGTGCCCCATAGGGTACATCTCCCTGCCCCAGGTATTAAAGGGGGCCGCTACGGGCCCCCAAATCCATTTCGGCCATTTGCTTTGCTGCAGTTTGTCCACCCCAAAATGATCGTAGGAAAGGGATATCATAATCCCTACGACGGCCGCAATGTGGGCTATATTTCTGTTCCGACAGGCGGTCAGAGAAAGGTTGCCTTTCAGAACTCAACAATTCCCCCCGCCATCATAATATGGTGGGGGTAAAACAGCAGTATGATGGTGGCAGGCCCACCTCCGACCAGCTGTCAATATATATATATACATATTTATTTATTGACACATTCACATTCGTATGGATGTGTACTCATAATATCATGCTGCAATTCTTATGGAAATAAAGTTCAGGCAAGGTCAAGCTTTTTTGAACATCTATTTAATAAAGTGTCTGATGTTTAGAGTCTGAATAGAGTCTGACAGACTACATTTGAATTTGATGGAATAGGTACTTCTTGTTTTTCCTGTATTTGTTCTCCAGTTTGCCCTGCTTGTGGGTTTCATTGTCAACATCAGGGACGCATTGAACATATTGTTTGTTAGTGCTTAGCTTCACATCTGTTATCATCGCAGCTGGAGACCGTGGCATTGCTTCTTTAAATCTCCGAGGAAATGGCCACCTCATGTCTCTCTTATAGGAATATGGCTATGCATCATGTACTTGTGTATGCACAAATGTGATTTTTATGACAGCTGTTGACATTTATTTTATTGCAATGGCAAAAACACAACATGGTATTATTAATTTTGGAATAGCATGTCCCTGGCATTCACTCTATTGCCAGTGAAAGGAAAAGCCTGTACTGTGTGTTTTATTTTTAATATAGATAAAGTATATATCTATGTATGGAAATGCTTTGTTAGAAGTGCTAATTATTATATTATTATGAACACAATCCAAATGGTGCAGTCCGGTTTGTAGAGATTTCAAATGTAGTCGAAATTTCCAATTTGCATCATGTCGATTCAACATTTTGACTGAAGAATTCATCGGCCACGTGATATTGCACTGTAGTAACATTTCCCTCCGGCCCAGTCTTACAGATGTTTTTCACCAATACACAATGCAAACAAGACGTTATTTTTAACAAACTAAGTAGAAGAAAAAGGTATCAGAGAGGTCACATTGATACCTCTTGCAAACGGCAGTGAAGAAATCGTGATTTCACAGTAGTTTTACACCACCAGATAAAAACCAATCGTTGGCAACTTGAATTGGTCTCGCCTACAACAACAAAAGAAAAGTGTTGGAACCTAAAGTTGTCAGGTCACCTAGGGAAGCCTGGCCTAGGGTAAGACAATCTCTAATAGAGGCACATGTGCGAAGGTTGCATACCACCCAGCAGTAACCCCATGCAATTCCACTTAAAAGAATGACGCTACACCAATGTTTTGGAAAAATATGGCTTGCTTTTATAAAAATAGGTTTGCTTTTCTTTATCACTTTTACACCAGTAATTCTCCTTATTCAGTTTCAATCCAAGTACTGTATTACACTTCACATCTCCATCTTATTCTGTTCAGTACATTTACATTAAGGTACATTGCCAGTCTCACCCCACCTTTCTAACAATACATGCAGCCAGAGAAGGATGTCAGTGATTATCCTAGAACAGCATATGCACCTTTACCTCTTATGAGGACTTAGCACTTTTCCCCATCAGAAGATACTTTTAGCAATATTTCAACAGATTGTACTAGCCCCTCAGATCATGGCCCTGTGGCCGCTCTCCTCTGGACCTGAAACACAAGGTTTATTTCATCATGTCAATGTACTCCCTTCCAGGAAACAGTATGAGGAGTGAATGGGGTATCAAGGGAAGTTCCAATAGAACCAGGTCTGAATTTTCCCACACAATGGGACCCTCTGGGAGGAACCGCTTCTCAGTCCCTCCTAGCGTTAACTCGGAGTCTCAGTCTTCACCCACCACACACTCCTTACTTACAGTGGGGCCCGCGAGGCCAGAATCTCCGATCACTGAACAGAAAGGGAGACCTCGACAGAAGGCTCAGCCGGTAACCTCTGGCGCTCGTTTTGTTTCTTCCCGCCCGACCAGCCGCTCGCTGTCAGCGCTGGCGCGGGGAGGGTGGGGGTGAGGATCTCTCCGTGTGCAGCGATCGACTGCTCGCTCCCTCGCCTGACCAGGCTCTCAACTGCAGAGCTAGCGCGGCACAGGCTTACCACAGCTGAGAGTCGAATCTGATCTTTCGTTCCCTTTTTCCCCTCGGTCGACTCCGCCTCACGCAGTCAGTTGACCCAACCGGGCATGCGCGGGTGTGTAGTGTCTCCACACCCGAGGCCGCTCTATCCCGACGGCTCTTCCTCTTCCGCTCCGCCCACTCCAGGATCAGTGGCGGTCGCACCAGAGCTGCGCCGATCAGGGGAATGCCCTCCCCAGCCAAAGCCTCTCCTGCTCGATCTCGCCACTTGTTGCAGAGTCCCTGCCTTCTTTCCCTCGATGAGCCACTATTCTCACCAGCCGCCTGACATCTTAGGTGAGAGGGGAAAACTGCGCTGGGGTGAATGTCATTGGGGAGTTGAAGGCAAGAGCGTCCTTAGCTGATTTAAGGAGTCAAACGAGGAGGGATCACAATAACGAACCTTCAGCCTTAACCCTTCCCGCTTCTTGGCCAACTCTGTCAGAGTCTCACTGAGGCTTCCCAACTGGGCAATAGGCTGTACTCCTCAGCACTGCAGCTACCCTCAACCACACATAACCCTTACTTCTAGGCTAGGGGTTGATCAGGCACCCAGGGTCTCCAGGATTCCCACGCAGCGGGGTCAGGTCAAGAAACCACAAGGGAGGAAGGGTGGTGAATCAATAAGGAAGCGTCCCTAGACTGGGAGGTCAACCCTTTGGCTATCCTACCCCCACCTTATGCTACTGCCTGTCCTCCAGCTGACTCACTCTGGCAAGACAAGTTGGTTGCCCAGCATTCCGCCTTTTATAGGCTGACCCTCAGAGGTCCAGAAGGGACCAGAAGGTTCTGGAATGCCCTATGCTATCCTATGGGACAGATCTCAGGTGTGACAGTTGTGGCAGTTAGACGCCACCATTTTGTAGATCTGGATTAATTCTTGTCAGGAAAGGCGCCTAGGCCTAAGGTGAAGAACTATGAGGGTAAAAGAGCATCTATCCCCCAGGTCAACACCATAAAAATAGTCCAGTGGACACAAAAAGATAGAAAGGGAATGAGGGGCAAAAAGGGGACAAAATGAACATTTAATAGGAGGGACTACCCAAAGGCAGACAGGTCTAACAAAAAGTTACTCCAAGATGGCTGTTTTTCATGCACATGTATGCACAGTGGCCACCTTTCGTGATTTTCCTAAAAGATTGTTTAAAAATGACACCATGAGAGTCGCGCGAGCGCGTCGACCAAGATGGCCGCCACCACCGGAGCTCCGTGAGTCTCCCGGCCCAATTAGCCGGTTAACGACGATTTTCTTGTCAGGAACTGCCTAATAATAGCAGCGCTTGCATTTTCTTTATATTGCCTACCTTATGCTTCATTTTTAAGCGTTTTCTTGTGGGGGAAGTGCTCCTGTTGGCTTCTTGGTTCCTCTCCCCTGCCTCTGCTCCAGCTTCTGCCGGCTGGCTCTGCATTGGGGGCGGGGTGCTCACGAAGAAAGGGCCTGGCTTGGGCCTGGCCACACCCACTACCCAGTTTAGCTGCTGCACCAGTCCTTTTGAAGACCTTTTGGGGAATTTTACGTCCTTTTTCCCTCATATTTATTACATTTTGAGGTGATTTTTCATTTTCTGCATTTTTCTGACACAAAAGGTTATTTTTTCACCTCAAGATGGAAAATAAAAATGTGCCTACTAATAAAAGGAAACAGCAGATATCGCCTCCTCCAACTAAGTCTAAGGTGGTTGAATCTTCGGAACCTTCCCTTGCCCTAATTTTGGAGGAAATTAAGGCGCTGCGCATGAATACTGATACTATTGCAACTGAAGTGAAAAATGTTCGTAAAGATATGGCTTCTATCTCCATGAAAGTGTCTGATAATATTATCAAAATTCAAGACAATAAAAATACATTTGACGCTTTTACACCTTTGGTGAATCAAATAGTACCAATGCATACTCAACTGCTGGAATTGGAAAACCGTAATAGGCAATACAATCTCCGTATTCTCAATCTTCCTGAAGAGGTTGAGGGATCGAACTGTCGCTTATATCTAGAGTCCTTGCTTCCTGGTCTCCTAAATATCAAATTTCCCGAAAAATTTGAAATAGATAAGGCTCACAGTATTCCCTCACACAGGAATCCTCGCCACACTAAGCCCAGGCAAATGATTTTTAAGGTTCTGCGACACCATCATTTGGTCCTTATCAGGAAAGCAGCAAGAGACATTCCCTCCCTCTTAGTAGATGGCTGTAAAATCTTTATCCATCAAGATTTTGCTAAGGAAACGGTCGCTATTCGCAAGGAATTTTCCTCTTTTCGTCCACAATTGCGAAGCCTTGGTTTTAAGTATGGTCTATTTGATCCCTCTACGATGAGAATCTGGAAAGACACCTTTTCTAAATCTTTTCATCGTCCTGAAGATTTGAGACTCTTTCTAGCGCAACAAGCTTCACCGTCAATGGAAACTCATGATCCAGTTACTTGAAGACGTCTACTCTGATTTCTCCTGACATCTATTCTTCTCTCTCTTCACGGGCTCCAACGGTTTATATGGCCATGCTTGATGAAGGTGCGTGCGTCTCTATCTTCTTATTTATGTCTCTGTTTCTTGTTTGTTTTTCTTTCCTTCCTTTGTGTTTCTCCCTTTTGTGTCCTTCCTTTTATTACTCTATACGTAGAGTTACTTTTTCTCTGTGGCTGTTTTTCAGTTCCTCTTCCTTTGAATCTTTTCCTATCCTCTTTCTTCTAACTCCTAATGGCTAATACACACTCTGTTAAACTTGTTTCTCTTAATGTTACGGGCCTGCGGCATCCAGTAAAACGCACGAAAATCTTGGACTACCTGGGTGCATGCAAAGCTGACATTTGTTTTCTTCAAGAAACTCATGTTGATGATAAGATTTTACACTATATGAGGAAAAAATGGGTTGATAATATTGTTTCCTCTCCTGCGTTGGGGAAGAAAAATGGGGTTGCGATTTTCTTTGCAAAAAGGTTGCACTGTCAGATACTTAGTAAGTTTAATGACGCAGAAGGTAGATATATTGTAGTTAAGGTAAAAATTTATGACTCAACCTTCTATTTGCTTAATATTTATGGCCCTACGGCTGATGACCTTTCGTTCTGGTCTGCTATAACTACTGAAGTTCTGAAGTTAGGACAAGTTCCTTTGATTGTTGGGGGGGATTTCAATGTGATTATTGATCCGTTATTAGATAGGCTTTCCTCTGCAAAATTCCGCCCTCCTAAAGTTTTTTATGCCTTTAAATCTTTCCTTCGATCCACCAAGTTGGCTGATATTTGGAGAATACACTTTCCTACTGATAAATGGTTTTCCTTTTTCTCTAATTCCCATAATTCTCATTCAAGGATTGATTATTTTTTGCTTTCACCTTCTTTACTCCAATCAGCTGACAATCCTGTTATAGGCAATATTGATATCTCTAGCCATGCCTTAATTTCCTTTGTTTTAAATGTCTCCTCTACTTTTACCAAACAAAATAGGTGGTGTATGAACACGAATGTTGTACTTAATGACACGCATAAACCTCAACTATTACAAGCTGTTAAGGACTATTTTTTATTTAACCCTGAAGGTTCAACTTCACTTGTCAATAGATGGGATGCGTTTAAGGCTTACATTAGAGGTACCACAATTTCTATTATGGCCCATGCAAACAAGCAATTTAACTCTAAAGTTAACCTTTTGGACAAACAAATTGCCAAATATGAACGTTTATTTATTTCTTCTAATGACCCTAAACACAAATTTACTCTACAAAAGCTTCGTTATGAATTTAATGCTCTACTCAGTACTAGAGCAGGGATTCAACTTGCAAAATCCAATGCTAAATTTCGCTTTAATGCCAACAGGTCTGGGAAACTCCTTGCAAATTATTTACAAATCAAAAAGGATAAGACCCAAATAACCTCGATCCGTGGTGCTAATGACCAAGTTGCTATTTCCCATAATGATATTATCCAAGAATTGTTAACTTTTTACTCTACCTTATATAGTAAACCTGATACCTGTGATGATTCTTTAATTGATTCCTTTTTAAATAAATGTAATTTGCCTCAAACCTCTCCCTCCGATAGATTAACTTTAGATTCCCCAATTACTTGTGATGAGATCTTACTTGCTATTAAATCCCTTCCTAAGAATGAATCTCCAGGCCCGGATGGTATCCCAGCTGAATTTTATAAAGAATTTGATTCTTACCTTTTACCTTATTTAAGTGCCCTTTTTCCCATTTTGGTTCCTCTGGTACTATTTCGGGCTCCTTTACGGATGCTTTAATCATTGTTTTGCCAAAACCTGATAAGGACCCTACCCTGGTTTCTAATTATCATCCCATTTGCCTAATAAATCAGGAGTGTAAGCTTTATGCTAAAATCCTTGCCACTAGATTGGCTCCTATTCTTCATTCCATCATTCATCCAAATCAATCTGGTTTCATGAAAAATAGATACTCTGCAAATAATACCAGAACGCTTTTACACGTTATTGAACAGAGCTCTCACCTTACTTCTCCTGCGGGAGTGATGGCTTTAGATGCAGAAAAAGCATTTGACAAAATTCATTGGCAATTTTTATTTAAAACTTTATTGTCTTTTAATTTTGGTCTCCATTTTATTCGTATGATTTCTGCCTTATATTTTGCCCCTACTGCTCGTTTGTTTATTAATGGTCAAATTTCTACTCAATTTCCACTCTTTAGAGGTACTAGGCAGGGTTGTCCCCTTTCCCCACTGTTATTTTTATTAGGAATTGAACCTTTTCTTAATTATGTTCGAAGCTGTGATACTATTCAAGGTGTTGCGATACATGATGTCACTGTTAAAACTTTAGCATATGCAGATGATGTGTTATTGTTTATTAGCAATCCTCTCTCCTCTGTTCCCTCCCTCTTAGATATTATTACAAATTATTCTGTAGTTTCAGATTACAAGTTAAATGTAAGTAAAACTGAATTGTTTCCTTTAAATGCTTTTTCTACACCAGATATGCTACCAAACGCAGATATTCTTTGGCAAAACATTAAGCTTAAGTACTTGGGTATTCTATTTGCCTCTTCATTGCCTGCTACATTAAAATTAAATACGGATTTTATACTTGATTACATCAAAGACAAAACGTCCAAATGGTCTCCCCTTCATCTCACCTGGTGGGGGAGAATGGAGGCTGTAAAAATGAATATTGCACCAAAAATCTTTTACTCTTTGGCTATGATTCCCACTCAGTTTCCTCTCAAATGTTATAAAGATTTTGATAAACTGCTATCTAAATTCCTTTGGTCCAACAAAGTTCCTCGTATTGCTTACAGAAAATTAAAACTCCCCAAGTCCCAGGTAGGATTTGCCCTTCCAGACTTTTACCTTTACCATAAAGCCTTTATCTTAAAACAAAGTTCCTTGTGGTTTTCAAATTCACATGTGGTCAAGCCTCCAATTCGGTTAGATATTGAAACCTCAATTGTACGCCCCTTTACATTGCTTTCTTTGATGTCAATGTCCTCTGCTTCTAAGGTTGTTCATCGGTCATCTATAATTAAATCTTCTAGATTAATACTTAATGACTTAGACTCTAATTTTGAATTACCCTTACTCTCTACAGTCCACTTGTCTTTATGGCACAGTGCTCTACTTAAACTAAACAGAAACATACATTTTTTGGTCCTCATGGATTTCAAAAGGAATTTTATATCTTAAAGATGTCTTTTGTAAAGATGCCTTTATTCCTTTTGAGCAACTACAGTTACAGTTTGGTATCCCGGTTTCTGATTTTTCAAAATACCAATCTTTATGTAACTCTATTTTAGATTCCTGTCAGGATTCCCCGGCCGCTGGTAAATCACTGCCTGCAATGCGAGTCGGTAAGGGGCTCAAAAACTACAACCCCCATGATCCTTAGCGCGGCGCGCTGGAATGACGCTGTGCGACCGGAAGGAATATCAGGGCGTTTTCAGAGAGAAACGCTGCCGATTATTCCTCCTGGCGAGCAAGTTTGTTTGCTTGTGTTTCCTGTGTTCTAGTTGGCGTTTGTCGTGGTGAGCTGAGGTAAGCTCACGTTATCGTTGCTCTGGATCCGTGGATTACTTGGGAGGGGCTTAGGAAGCGCCCGCAACGAGAGCAGAGTTCCGGTGTTCTCAGCACCTGTTTTGTGGATTACTGTGCAGGGGCTTAGGAAGCGCCCGTTTCAAGAGCGGAGAACGCTGTTACAGGTTTTCCACTGATCGGGGGGGTGCTTGTGTTTGCGTGCATTCCTGGGAGCACTGTGTTCGTTTACCCACTCCAAAACTAACTACGGGGAGTGTGATTCTTCTATACCTGCCGGACACCTAGGCTTAGGTGCCGCATGTTCATCTAGGGGTTTTTTCATTTCTGTTGGCGCCTGCAGAGAAGTATCTGCTTAGACGCTGAATTGTTGCTTTGCGCTGGGCATATTTTCTGTTGCTAAGTTGGTACCAGGAACTTACTTGGTGAACTCTATTAGGGGTTGTATGAATCGTTTAGGGGTTGACTTTTTCGCTTCCTGCACTGACCCTTGAACTTGCTGATCATACATATCCTCGGAGGGGGAAACCTTACGATCTGTAAGGAGATACCGGAAAGGAGTGATATTTACCTATTTTGTATCCTGGGGCGTTCTGGTTTACTTCATCCCCATTCTGGGTAGGTGTACCTACATCTCCTCTGTTCATCTGGCTAATGTTACCGAAAGGGGAAAAAACAGTGGTTTACTTATGTTTTCTTTTGTTGTGTCTTTAAGTAGGAAAACCAGGGGATTTAGAAGAAGCCCTTCATATCACCCTTTGTTTCTGCATACCTGTAGGATATTGCAGGTGAGGAAAAGAGTAACGTCTTGTATAAGTTAGTTACCAGCTGAGGGTTAACATTCCACTCATCCCTTGCTTTCTATATCTGCAGGTTTTCGGTTCCAGTTGCCCAGCTGTCCCCCTCCGGACCTATCTTTTCCCCCGCTTGATCTCCTTAATAGTCTGTGACATTGATAGCCAGACTTGGGATGATCTAGAGGTGGGCCCCCTTTATAGCATCAATCCAATCCTGAGGAGCAACCACGAAAGTCTTGACAATTCCTTTCCCAATGGTATTCCCTCTTCCACCACTAATGACCTCTTGATTTATCTTAAGGCTGTTACGTCATCCTCCAAAGCTGTCTCTGTTTTTTATAAAAAAAAATTCTACATTCCAGGGCTCCAATGTTGGTGCAATATCATCTTTTTGGAACATTGAACTTTCCATTTCCCAATCAGATGACTCATGGTCCTCAATATGGCTCAGCAGCATCTCCAGTTGGCTTCCGGTGTGCCTTTATCAGACTAATGCTTATATTTTATTTAACGCTTTATGGACCCCATCTCGTTTAAGTCATGCAAAATTGATACCATCTGATGTTTGTTGGCACTGCAAGTCAACTTCTGGATCACTTCGTCATATGTTATTTGAATGTACAATTATTATGAAATTTTGGTTGGATGTTTGGAATGTCATTTTGAAAATTTTACCTTTACATGATGATATTTCTTATGCTGTGTTAATATGCAAATCGGTTGCCCTCTCCCATCCTCTTAATGATTCAGAGACAAAGTTATTTAATTTTTTAATTACAGCTGCTTTAAAATCCATTACTTTTTGTTGGAAAGACGCTTCTTCTCTTTCAGTTCATGCTTGGTGGTCTTGGATTACCTTTACAAGAAGAGGAGCTCAGCTGTCTCTTAAAGGCGTTACTCACAATTCACAGTCATTTCAATCTTTTTGGTCGCCTATTAATTCGTATGTTCTGCAATAACGTGATTAATATGCTTTTATGTCTCTTGATGATTAATTTTTTCTTTATTTGCCATCTTTGTTATATTTAACCAACTGGTAACTCTATATGTTATGTTTTTATGATTCTATGATATCTTCATTCCCCTATCCTCCCATCCCCTTTTCTCCCCTTTCCCTTCCTCTTCATTTTTGGATTATTGCACTTCATTCTTATCAATTACTCATTTACGCATGTACAAATTATTTTTTCTGTATTGTACTTGTTTATTTCTTTTCTTCCATAAAACTTCAATAAAAACGTTTTGAACACAAAAAAATTACACCATGAGAGTGCATACTTTTTCTTTTTTTTGCGTTAAAAGAAACAGTCCATGGTGGCCACAATACACACGTGTGTGCATTCATCTATATCCATGGCAGCCATCTTCGAATTCCTTTTTTTGGTGTACTCTATTATTAATTTATAGTTCGAAGGTTTTTGAATGGTAAATTAAAAAGGAAAGAAGTTGCAGGATTCCAAGCAAATGGGGGGAAAGGAGTGGCCCAGCAGCAGCGAGGTATTGCTGGAACCTCATAAAACAAATACAAAAAAATGAAGAAATTAAGATGGGGTTCTCATTGGGCATGCAGGAGGTGGGGCTGTAACTGGGTATACATACAATATTGTGGTTAGGAGGCCAGACAAGCGGAGACGGAAGTGGTGGAGAGAGGAAAGTATTGGACTTGCATGGAGTGCAGGAACAGACCTTGGGAGGAATGAGTGAGGGAAGTGATGCACTTGCATGAAGAGGAACAATCCTTAATTTGTAAAAGAATGAGTTCCAGTGCCCAAACCTCTAGTCTGGCTGTGATATTAAAAATTGGTTTGCTGAATACTATTGCTTCATAGCCTAAAGGTCACCTCATGTCTCCTTAATGCGCTACCAGACACTGCTGCCCCTCCCTTTATGCAGGTTTTTCTGCCATTCTCCTCCTCTTTTTTTCAGTGTGTGTGTTGTTAGCTCTCTTGTTTGCGGTCAATATCCGATCAGGAAAAATAGGTGCTGGTCACCTAAACTGAGTTCAGTAAACCCAACCAGCAACCCCCAGCTCAAATTAAGCACTGGTGAACAAAAACAGAAACGATACACTGATATCCTAAAGATAGAAGTGGAGAATTCAACTGATTCTTACAAAAGGATGGTAATCAGAGTAGGCTTCAGAGGGTAAGCAAAAACTATAGAAAAACAAAACAATTCCAAGAGCACTAATCAGAAATACAGAATAACATCATGTGTCAGGGATTCATCCAAAGCCTACTCTATACAATGTATTCTCGAAATAGATCTATGACAGACTTCTGATGCTGTTGGCGGGAGAGACCTAATAATCACTGACCAAGATTGAACTGTTAAAACTGCAGAGCTGTAAATGCAGTTGGGGGTACTGCCAAGGCACAGATTTATTGAGCAAAGAAAGAGTGTGATTCACAAAGCCATTTACGTGATAAACCTACGTTATTCCACATGCATCCACAGCCTAAATAGAGAGCTATAGCTATCATTTATAGCACTGGAACTTAGAGGTGTGATAAGCCCAGCATTTCCTAATTGTGACTGCCATTTACTGTATAACTAGCATTCTGTGGTGAGGTATGTTCCTTGCATGCATTAGGGCTCAAGCAGCCTTACTACGCCACTGGCAAAATGCATAGATACAAAGTTCAACTGCCATAGTATAATTTTTGGATGTCAGAAAGTGTTCATTTAAGAAAGAAGTGCACCTATTTTGCTATTTGTTTGGTTGTAAAAAATGGAAAAGAAAGCAATGAAATCCCTTACATTTGAAAATGAAAAATTGTATAGGATAAGTTATCAATACATTTTTACAAACATTTCTAATTGGCAACACCTACTTAAAAACGAAAAAGTATGTTTTGGGAAGTGAAATTGGCAGATGTATATGTAGGGAGAGTGTAGCTGTCTGGAAGACCCTATGTCCTTGATTCTGTTTTTTGAGCTCGACACATTTTATTGGCATGAGTCTACAATGTACATATTTTCTCTAGCTTTAGATATGCGTAGATATTGTATTATAATTTCACATCTGAGGTTTTGGGCCTCTCAAGTTGTCATTGTTTTTTTTATTGTAGATAAAAAATGGTAAGCATTACAGAAAATAAGGGAAATATACCTTATTAACAACTCATAACATTAATCGATTCAGTTAAACCAGAAATTCCTTAACAACATAGGAATATGAAATCCAGGTGTATTAATAAACATAATAATAAAAACATGAAAGGATAATTATACAGTGTATTCATTTCTTACAAAGGGGAATAGAAGAGGACATGAGAAAGAAAGAAAAAGAGAGAAACAAAAGAAAGAGAAGAAAAAGAGATATACTGAGTTCTTTAGGAGGTGATGAGTGTGAGGATAAGATGGTAGTAAAGGAGAGCCAAAGTAAGTCAGATTTGATTTTCCAAGATAAAGAAGAAGAAGAAACAGTAGATATTCTGTGTTCATCACATATAAGGTTCCACCAAGCCATACTAGATAATTTAGAATTATCTTTCCAACATGATACAATAATTTTAAAAGCAAGAGCAGTAAATGTAAAACAAGACTTGGAGATAGGTTATCAAAGCCAGCAGACAAGGTACCGAAAAAAACATTTTGGTAAGAAAGTGGAATATTACATGAGAAAATCAAACAACATTTTGCCCAAATAGTTTTCCAAAATACAATAACTTTAGGACATGATAAAGGAGGGGGAACAGATTAAATTTTATGAAGGAAAAGGGGGTAATTACAGCCCTACTATAAATACAAAATAAAGATTGGGTTATATTGGCAGCTTTAGAGGTTTTAAATAATTTACTCCATAATAAGTCCCATTGTTGGATAGATAATGATTGAGATAAATCTCTCTCCCATAATAGTCCAGTAGGTGATTTATTTCTTATAGTGAGAGGGAAATGAACGATTTATAAATAATGGAGACTTTTTGAGTGGAGTGAGTAGGGAGGTCATGCAAAGGTGTTTTAGGAATACATGGTGTAGCATTAGGTGTAAAGTTGTTGTTCAATAAATAAGTATGAAGTACAGTAATTAATTTGTTGTATGGTTGGAGACAAGAATCAGGAAGGCCATCCGTCTCCTTCAATTGTGGGAAGGATAACATTTAATTATGGGAAGTCAAATGATGAACAAAAACATACCCTTTTCCTTCCAATGTTTGAAGTAAAATGATTTGTGTTGAAATGTAATACATTTATTGCGAAAAATAGAGGATTGACTAGAATCAGATCCTTGGTTAAGCCTGACGCACTTCTACAAACTAGAGAGGGCTCACAGGGTTCCAGCCCGGCCTCCAGCACCGGGCCGCCCTCCCCGGACGGTGGTTGCGCGCCTGCTGCATTTCAGAGACCGGGACATCATTCTGCGACAAGCTAGGTCGACTGGCCCGTATAAGGTGGACAACGCATCGGTGTCTCTTTTCCCCGACTACTCCCAGGAGGTCCAACGTAGTCGTTTCTCTTTCTCGGCGGTCAAGAGGGCCCTCCGTGATGAAGGAGTGCAGTACTCCTTGTTGTTCCCGGCACGCCTGAAATTGCTGGCGGATGGAGTGGCGACGTTTTGTGACACACCGGATGACACTTGGCAATGGTTGGAACGGTACCGAGCGGGCAAAGATGACGCTGGCAACTGGGCAGAGGCAACGGAAGACCGACCAAAACCGCGCAGGAGTAGGCGCAACCGGAGACGTGTGCAGAACAGGAGGTCCCCGTCGGCATCACAGACGGAGCTGGAGAGGCAGGCCGCCCTGCAGGCGGTGTCGGTCATCTCTGGAGTGGCGACGGAGACCCCATTGGTGGACTCGGGTTCCCGGCTGAGCTCTGATGAGGCGGACTTTGGAGGCTCTGATGGGGGATCGGAGAAGGACCCTGGGGAGCTGCCTCAGGTTAACCCACAGACGGCCGATGGACTGATAGACGAATGATACTCAGGATGCTGAATGGAGTACAGTAAGGGGGCATGCCCGACCTGCGGTGTTGACACTTTGGGGGACACTGGGGGACCGCTTC
Organism: Lissotriton helveticus; assembly: GCF_964261635.1. Taxonomy (NCBI): domain Eukaryota; kingdom Metazoa; phylum Chordata; class Amphibia; order Caudata; family Salamandridae; genus Lissotriton; species Lissotriton helveticus. The sequence continues at coordinate 2,057,773,569 of NC_136063.1, read as the reverse complement.
TTGGAGCGCTGGGAGGAACGCTCTCTTCTATATTGAAGGGGCCCCCTCGCTAGGTGCGTTCCTCCTAGCGAGGGGGCCCTGGCGGATTGAGAATTCAAGTGGGTTGAGGCGCAGCTGGGGGGAGGAGGCTATCATAGGCGGGATCGGCCTATCACGGTGTGGTGGGTCTCTTGTTGTCTGGCCTGGCTGGTGTAGGGTCACCCCCTCTACCTCACATAACTTGTGAGTCTCTGGTAGTTCCCAGAGTTTCCCTCGTTGACGGGCGTTGGGTTTGGATGGGTAACAACTGTTTGGCGCCTGTTCTGGGTGAGGGTGGGTTGGGAGTTGGTTGGGGCTGTTACATGTTACAGGGGATTGTCAGTGTGCCGCTAGGATTGTGTGGGATTGGACTCCGTTATAGGCTTATTGATGGCGGCTAGACTTTAATTGAAATGTATTACCTGGAATGTGCGGGGGCTCAACTCCATGAGGAAGCGTTATAAGGTGCATGCATATTTGGTCCGCAGGGGGGTCCAGGTGGCCTTTTTACAGGAAACACATTTAAATCAAGCAGAAGGGCAGGCGCTGCAGCGGCGTTGGAGGGGGCAACTCTTCTACACCACCTATTCCGCTCATGCTAGGGGGGCGCTGGTCTGGGTGCGCGCAGGTGTCCCCCTTTCAACCCATGACGACTGTGGTAGACTCAGAGGGGAGGTTTGTGGCTGTGCTGGGGTGTCTCGATGGCCGGGACATTACGCTTTGCAGTGTCTATGGTCCAAACTCTGACCAGGCTGCGTTTTTCTCGGCGCTGTCGGGGAGGCTGGCGTCCCTGCTGGTGGGCACAGTGTTTATGGGGGGGACTTTAATTCGGTGGTAGACGTGGAGATTGACCGTTCCCAGCCCCCGCTGGCGCAATCAGCGGTGCGCAGGGTAGCCGGGGCGTGGTAGATTTGGCAGGAAAAATGGGACCTCTTAGATGCCTGGCGGACACATCACCCCGGTGACAGGGATTATTTGTTTTACTCTGCACCCCATGACCTTCATGTGCGCCTTGACACTGTTCTTTGTACACCTGGGGCCCAGGAACTCACACGTAGCAGCGAATACCTAGTGAGGACTATCTCGGATCATAACCCTTCCTTGCTCACGATCCTTTGGTCCAGACAGAGGCAGCCGGTCCCCACATGGAGACTGAACCCGCTGGCGCTGGAGGACCCGGTGTTTAACGCGGCGGTGCGGGAGGGCATAGAGCGTTACTTTCAGGAGAACGCGGGATCTGCGACCACCAGGGTGCACGAGAGGGACGCCTTCAAAGTGGTGGTGCGAGGTGTGTGCCTCTCGCCCACAGCGGGGGTACGGCGGACATTGCTAGATGACATAGACCGGAAGGAGACCTCACTGCGGCAGGCGGAGAAGGCTAGTCATATGGAGGGGGGCAGTAGGGAGGAAGTGCTAGCGGCGCGGGAGCGGGTAGCCACTCAAGTTGAGAGGCTTCGCTGCCTTGATTATAGAGAGTACATGGTCCGGGCGCACGCTGAGAGAGACCGGGTAGGCACGTTGGTGGCATGGCTGGCCAACCCCCATACTAGGGGTACACCGATACTATCACTGGCTACACCCACGGGGGACCTGGTTCACTCGCAGAAAGAGATTAACGATCAGTTTCTAGCCTATTACGCGGAGCTCTACCGGAGCAGGCCGACGGTACCCCCGGCTGGGTTGGACGCCTTCTTGGATGAGGCGCAGTTACCGCAGTTAGACTCAGAACAGGGGGATGCGCTGGGCGCTGCTATATCCGTGGGGGAGATTAGAGCCGCGGTTAAGCACATGGCCAGAAAGAAGACGCCAGGGGGTGATGGACTGCCGGTGGAGTTCTACGCCTCGTACATTGACCTCCTAGCACCTCAATTACATCGGGTGTATGGAGAGGCCTAGGAACTGGGCAGGCTGCCACCGTCAGCCAGAGAGGCGATCATAGTTCCGTTACTGAAGAAAGGCGGATCACCTGCCGCAGGGACAGCCTACCGTCCGCTCTCGATGCTCACTGTGGACTATAAGGTGCTAAGTAGGATCTTACCCACACGGCTGTCTGTGCATATGTGTACTCTGGTGCACCCAGACCAGTCGGGCTTCATTCCCACACGGAACACCTCGACATGCATACGGCGACTGATACGGGTCATGGAAGTTGAGGGGGAGGGTCCCTCAGGCGCGGCCGTGTTATCGGTGGATATCGAAAAAGCATTCGATAGCGTGGAGTGGTCGTATCTGTTTTACGTGCTTCGTCGGTTCGGGTTAGGGGATGGTTTCGTCCGCCTGACGCAGCTGCTGTATGACTCCGCTACTGCCAGAGTCCGCACAGGCCGCTCAATATCTGCGGCATGCTCGGTGGAAAGAGGCACCCGACAGGGTTGCTCCTTGTCCCCGCTCCTCTTCGCCTTGGCGATTGAGCCTCTGGCAGCACGAGCCCGGCAGGGACGGTATTATGAGGGGGTGCTACTGCGCGGCGATCAGCACTATATTTCCCTGTATGACGACGACCTCTTGCTATACTTGGCCGACATGGAGGCTTCGGTGCGGGGCGCACGGGCCCTCCTCCGGGAGTTTGGCGAATTGTCAGGGTTGCGTGTTAACTGGTCCAAGACCTGTTTATTCCCATTAACGTCTCGTTGCGCCCAGCCCGCGGAGCTAGAGGGGCTGCGTTGGGAATCGGAGTGCTTACCGTACCTTGGGGTCTATATTTACCACACCCACTCGCTCCTGTATGAGGGGAATGTGAGCAGAGTGCTGAGGGGCATTGGAGGCAGTATGGGGTTTTGGCGTACCCTTCCACTGCCAGTGGCCGGACGAATAGTGCTGTTGAAGATGGTGGTCCTCCCACGACTGCTTTATTTTTTTCGCACGCTGCCAGTGTGGATTCCCCTTTCCTTCTTCCGGATGCTGCGGTCGATGGTGATAGGGTTCATCTGGGGCTCCGGCAGGAGACGTGTAACTATGAACACCCTGCTCAGATCGCGGGAAGAAGGAGGTCTGGCGGTACCGGATATTGAATGGTACTCTCTGGCGGCACAGCTGCAATGGCTCACGCAGGCAGTGGCACGGGAGTTTAGGGGCCCAGACGGCCAACAGGGAAGAATTATTCAGCGTCATGTCTTGTCCTTCATAGTGCTCCAGCAGAGGCTCCAGCTGGATCAGCTCACTCTCGAAGAGTGTACCCTTCGCCAATGCTGGCTACGTAGCCAGAAGCGGGCGGGATTTCCCACCCCATATGCCCCGGAGATCCCTTTGGGCATGTGCACTGCCCTCCCACATGGCGGGGATTGGTCAGCGCTGGCCGCCTGGGAGGACCGCGGGGTCCACATGATAGGGGACTTGTATAGGGATGGTACCTTGCTGCCGTTTCACGCGCTACGAGATACCTTTGATTTGCCGAGGGGTGACTTTTTGCTGCATGCGGCTTTGGTGTCCGGAATCCAGAAACGCTGGAAGCTGGGTCTGGTAGAACCCCCCACGTCCTTGGGCTGCCAATACGTTACGATGGCTGCTGGCACCTTCAAGGCTATCACCTGCTTGTACAGGAGACTGGCATTGGATGGACCGCCGCCCCTGCATAGGTTGCGGGAGCGCTGGGAGGGAGACCTCGGCCAGCAGATACCGGAGACGACCTGGCTGCAGCTCGTGCGACGGGCCTGGAAGGGCACGCGCAATGTTCGGTTTCAACTAGTCCAATACTTCACCCTGCACAGGGCTTATTGGACGCCGGTTAAAATCCAGCAGGTCTTTGAAGGAGCACACTCAGTGTGTCCTCGCTGTAATGCGGAGGGTGCTGATTTTGGTCATATGTTTTGGTCATGCGCAGGGCTCGGTCCATACTGGACTGATTTTATGTCTTGCTTAAATGAGGTTACGGGACGTCAAATTGACACAAACATGGGGGCTTGCCTCTTACTCTGGTTCCCACACACGTCAGGCACACAAATTACAAGTAAATTCTTTGACCTGGGGTTGATTATGGCCAAGAGAGAGCTCACAATGCACTGGAAGTCCAGGGGGGGCCCCAGCTTCCTGAGATGGCAGGGGAGTTTCCAACAATGGGCGAATAGTGAAGGGACTCTTAGATTACAGCTAGCCATACGCACTTCTATTGACAAAGCACTAGATGCGGCCAGGGCGTGGGGTGCGCTGGTGGTGGACCTTCAATCAACGATGGAAGCTAATGGGGGAGACAAGTTGGATGCGCCGGCGAGTCAGACAGTGGGGACTAGGGCGGGGACTGTGGGGGTACATACGGGGGGTGCAGCCAGCTAGACCCGCGCACTCTGATACATGTAAGGATTTGAGTGCCCTTGTTGAAAGGGAACGAAAGACAGCTGAGGTACCATGCTATATTTTGCACAATTTCTGGATCATCAACCAGCTGAGGGCTGCGACTGGGAGTGCTCTGGAAGGAGTTGGGCACTATTGCACAAAGGTTTATTCCACTTTGTGGGATGGACGGTAGAGGGCACACTGACAAGGAGGGGTGGGGGTAGAGGGGGAGGGGGGAGGGAGAATCGTTAGGGTATAGAGGATGCGGGCTAATGTAGAGTTTGTCCTAGCAAGGACCATGGCGCTGAAGCCCCGTTTTTTGATACATGGTTGTACGATGTTTGAACAAAATTCAATAAAAATCTGTTTTAAAAAAAAATCAGATCCTTAGTTAAACAGGGTGCATAATAAATAGTGGGAGTACTTAACCGCTTAACTGCAGCGCAAATTTTCCCACAGTGCTGGAGAATTAATGAATGGGCAGGGCTGCGTCCACCAACGGACGTGCGCAGCATTAGCAAAGTAGTGCTAGCGACGGCCGTTAGCTGATGCGAGCTCGGAGCGGGTTATGATTAGGGTTTTCAGATCTAAAGGTGCAATTAGACATAGAAACATCATTTCAAAGAGAAAATTCATGTATTAAAGAACATTCAAAAACAACCCATTCAGGTAAAGGAGAATCATGGTAATCTTTATACATGGCAAAAATTGATGGATTAAAAAGGCAGCATGATATAGGTTAAAGTCTGGAAATCGTACACCCCCTTCAGTTTTCAGTCTAATTAACTTCGATAAGGCAATGCGAGCACGCTTGCAATTCCAAAGGAGCTTAATACAGATGGAGTTTATTTGTGAAAAATAATAATTAGGAATTTTAAAAGGTAACATATAAAGTAGAAAAAGAACATTAGGAACAATGATAATTTTGATAATATCTAACCTCCCCCACCAAGATAAAAATAGGGAATACCAGGAAGGTAATGACTTTTGGAGTTTAGATTTTAGGACAGTAAAATTATGAACAAGTGTGCGAGGTATGGTGGAAGAAAACCAAACTCCTAAATATTTAATCTTTTGAGGACAGCATGTGAAATTAATCTTATGAAACACATAATGATAACAAGAGGAATTTAGTGGTAGGATATCAGTTTTAGAAAAATGTAATATGTAACCAGAGATCTTGGGGAAAAAAAGTAACCTCTTGCAAAAACGGGTCAATAGAGGTAGAGGGATTATCCATATAAAATAAAACATTATGTGCATAAGCAGAAAGTTTTACTTCTTTAGAGTTGACCTTTAATCCAGTTATACAAGGGTTGCACCTGATTCGCTCAAGGAAAGGCTCCAAGTTCAGGTGAAAAAGTAATGGAGATAAAGTACAACCTTGTCTAGTACCTCTATGGGGTTTAAAAAAGGGGATAAAATGGACATTAACAAACACACATGCGCGTGGGTCAGTGTATAGCAATTTGATTAAAGAGATACATTTATGACCAAAACCAAACCAACGAAGGGCAAAAAACATAAATTGCCAATGTATACGATCAAATGCTTTCTCAGCATCAAGTGATAAGGCTGCTAGGGGAGAAGGATATTTTTCCCCAATTGCAAGAATATTGAAAAACATTCTGGAATTGTCAGATGCAGGTCTGCCCTTAATAAAACCTTTATGGTCAGGTTTATAGGAAGGGGGATGATATCATTCAAAGGGGATGCTAAAGTTTTTCCAAAAACCTTAAAATCAAAGTTGATTAACAAAATGGGTCGAGCGTGGTCGTGACGAGCTCAGCTCGTCGTGAGCACAGCGCCACCGTGCTGCATGACAAGCCAAGCTCGTCATGAGCACTGTGGTGCTGAGCGCACCCCCTCCCCCCTGCACAGCTGGGGAATTAGCCATGCAGGGAAGGGGTTAATTACGGAGGTGTTCATATTTTTACCCTGTAAAACACTCGTATTCCTTCCCTTCACATGAATACATTAGTGAGAAGTTCAGTAGCATGCAACTATTTGAAAACTGTATGTGGAATGTAAGACATTGGGTAATTAGTTGAGAGGAGTAGAAGCGCCACTCAAATATTGAACATAATCCTTGTCAGGGTAAACCACAAAAGCTTCTAAAGAAACCTGTGTTTAACCGCCTGGTTGCCTGGCACAAAAGCAGTCAAGTTTACCTGAGAGGCGCTGTTTAAAATATTTATGCAGCACTTAAACAGTAAAAAAGTGAAAATATAACATAAGAAATCATTTAATAAATAGAATGATACCAAAACAGAATAATCCAATCTGTAGAACAGGAGTTATGAATCATTAAAGTTCTATGTGAAAATAGCAGCAAAACACACAAAGCACATTTTTTCTTTGCTTTTTTACTTTAGCGCTGTTTGACAAATTTTCACGAATGTTCCAAAAGAAAGTATCATCTATCTCAGCTCCTTCCTGGAAAGCTTTGGGGTGATCCGTCAAGCAAGGGGCAGAGACAAAGGGGGGGGATGGGGGTCCCAAGACTCGTTTTCCTATTTCACTATTTTAAATCTTTTAATTTAATTTAATTTAGCATTATTGCCTATGGGGTTTTACTATAAATCCCTACTGTCAATATTTTCTATGGGAGGGTGTTCCAGTACCTGTGGTTGGCCATATATTTTTCTTGACTTACCACTAGTAGTAACTTACACTCTCAGTTTAGGTGAACTAAAGGTAATGGGAGGTTTTCCTGAGAATCCTGATAATTTCAAAGCAAGTCGACACTGTTCTGTTAATCTGCAGACTCAAAGAGAGAGAATTGTCCACAATAACCCCTAAGTTTGTACCAAGGGATATAGGGCAAGGACAGCAACCAAGGGTATCTGGCCACCAATTGTTTGACCAGATACTCTGTTGGTTTCCAAAGATCAGGACCTTTGTTTTTCCCCATTAAATGTAAGATAGTTATCAACCATCCAAGAGGAGACTACTTGCATGCAGTTTTTAAGGTTAGTAGCAGATTCCCTAATCCTGTGAGTAATGTGCACAATGATTTGCATGTCATCAGCATAGGACAATACCTCCAATCCAAAGGATCTTAAAATCCTTGCCAGTGGGGCTACATAAATAGTGAAAAGGGTCGGGTTTAGAGAGGAGCCTTTTGGGACTCCACATAACAGATGATTAGGAGCCAAGTGGAAATTACCCATTTTCACTATTTGTGCCCAATCACTGAGTAAGGAGGTAAGTAGCTTGAGGGCCATGCCCACAATCCCTACCTCCTTGAGAAGTTACACCAGTCTCAGATGTGATAGGGTATCAAAGGGTACGGTAAGGTCAAAAAGAACCAACATCGTGGTGTGTCCAGTGTCAACCTGAACACAAATATTATTGAGTACTGAGGTTAGCGCTGTCTCTGTGCTATCATTACTTCTAAAACTATGTTGGGAGCCCTCGAGCAGCTGGTACTCACTTAAATAGGAACTGAATTGAGAATTCAAGTATTTCTCCAAAATTGTAGCTGGAATTGGTAACAGGGAAATTGGGCAATAATTCTCTAATTCCAACGAGTCCAGAGAATGTTTTTTTAAAAGAGGTTTAACAACCACAGTCTTCCAGGGGATGGGGTACTATCCCACTGAAATGGCAACATTAAGTACTGAGGTAACGAATGTAATGAATGCTAACCTAAATTTCATTATTATAATACAGATGATATATGGGCAAACTTCTGCTTTCAGATATGATTCTAGCTGCAGAATATTTACCCCAGTTTAATCTCGTTCACTGTCTACAAAGCTGCAACACAATCATTCTCTGGTTCAGTTTCCACAATCTGGGACTTTCTACTAGTTGATTTGAGATTCTCTAAATGTCTCCTACAATTATGTTAAGGACTAAAATGGCAGTTGATTAAAACCTGAGTTATTCACCTTCCCTTACTTCTTCCTTAGTCTCTTTCTTACCTTCCTTAACTTCTTCTTATCATTAAACAGGTCCAAAACCCTAACCACAGATCCTTCATTTTGGCCTGTTTCCACATCCTAATCTACTCCTATTCTTTCTGTTGCTGTAAACCCTTAGCTCCTTTCTATATGAAGGCTCTCCAAGTTCTCCATTCACTGTGCTGCTGCTCCAGTGCATGTATCTCTCTACCTCAGTCTTCCTTTACACCCCTCCAAAATATTTCCCTAAGTTCAAGGATACCACCCCAACACTCTCATCTCTCTCTGACCTCGTATCCCACTATACTTTCACCTGTGTCCCCTTACACATCATCTCCTCAAACTCTCTCTGCCCTCTTGCTCACCTGTGACATTAGCCTGCTGTGTTACTTTTAATCACTGTTCTCTTTCCAACATATTGAGACTAGCTTGGCCATTGCTATTATCTTTTAGACTTTATATCTCCATTGGTTACTTGTTGGTGGTATGTAAAGGAGGGTTAACCTACCCTACCATCTGTTCTTATGTACAGCATACCACCACCTACTCAGTTAAGTTGTGCTTTATAAAAAGAGAGCTAAATGTATATAAATAAAGCATCAAGAAGAGACAAGAGTAATGGGTAGGAATCAAGACCAGCTATTCGAAGCCAAGTGTCAATGTTAAAAAGAACAGCAGCTGGTCTTGCATAGCGCTTGCTTGTCAGATGTTGAGGTAGTCTAGTAGACACATGTTTTTATGATCCTTACTTATATCAGCATTTGAAGCCAGAAGGACATTTGGGAAATCAGTGTTGTGTGGAGGTGGTCTTAGATCAAAAGAAAAGACGCATAAAATGTTACAGATGCGAAAGGGTTAAGTCCTTGTTGGTGGATGTAGGCAGGGTTTTATTGGGAAAATTTCTAGCCCTCCAATGGCCTTCATATGAGGTCAATTTTTGAAGAGTGCTAGGTATTTTTCAGGCATTACTTCATTAACAATAGAACCTGCATATTCAGCAAGTTAGGATTCATTGATAAAGAAGTAGTAAAGTTTGATGTATGCAAGAACATAGCCTTGACTAATGCCTATATTTACTAGGAATGCTTCTGTTACTTCTCCCAGTTGACCACAGTGAACCTGTTCAAAATTTTGTTCATGCAGCCTTTCGATGACTTGACATAAATAGCTGGGGACGCCCATCTTAGCCAGTCTTTCCCATAACACATTTCTGGGAACCAAATCAAATGCAGATCAAAGATAAACAAATACCATGTAACGTCTGCCCTTCTCAAGGCCAGTAGTTTTCCAGTATATCAACTGCAGCCAAAACACTTGGTCAATTGTTATTGTCTGAAAGCAGAATGCTGCTTGCCTGGGGCTTAGTGTGTTATTGGCATCTAGCCACTCTTGTAGTTTAAGTAAGATTGTTCTGCTAAAGAGCTTCTATATGTTGTCAATTAGGCTGATAGGCCTATAGTTTCCTGGCATCAGGGGGATCCCTTCTTGTGTATGGGGATCATTTCTGCCTCTGCCAAAAAATGGAGGATTGGTAGCCCACTCACAATGGCATTAAAGACTACTGAAAGGTAGGGACCCTATACATCAGACTCAGCAAGAAACAGGTCACCTGGAATTGTATCTAGGCCCCAAGCTCTGTGTGTGACAGTCTTCCTAATGCCATGGACCACTTCATTCCAAGTAATGAGCGGATACTCGGTTGTAGTTTGGAGGCCATACATAACTGGTAAATGAGGCCGGCCTTCAAACCAGAACAGAATGTACACTGTCACCCGAGATTGGCGCGCAGAGAATGGAAAAGTGTGTGATCCATTCAACAGCGGCGATGTTACTTTTGATGGTAACAGTCCCCTGAGTGTTACCAGTACCTACTATATTCCACAATGATTCTTGATCATTATTCCTGGAGGCTGCAAGAAGAGCATCCCACCTTCCTTGGTCCCATTCCCCCTTGGCATTAGGAACATCTTTCTTGAAAGCCATCCTCTTGGCTTGAATTGTGCTCCTGTTCTGTGTTTTATTGAGGTAATGAGGTCAACCTGCCATGTGATACTGTTGTAGAGATTCTGCTCTGCAACAGAACTCTGCTTGGAACCAGAGAACATCAGTATGTAGAGACTGAGTAACATACTACCTCAGTATCTATTAACCCAAGTCCGACAAGCTATAGTGCCTTACTTGCCCTCCTAATCTTACCAGTAAGTAAGTAAGTAATATTTTTATTTGTATATGATTAATTAAAATCTTTACAAAAATATAAAACGCCATATGACAATACAAATGATTTAAAATACAGCAGTTACTATTGTCAATTCAAGGTTGTTATTAAGTCCCGATGAGCCTTTCAGGTGTGCTTGAATCTTTCCTTCATTAAATCAAAGAACTTCACAACCTGACAATTCAGTTTAATATCACTGGAGGAAAAACACAGTTTGACTGCCTGCCTACAGGTCCGAACGGCATGTGATCTAAAAAAAGGTAGCAACAGCTTATGCCTCAGGTCCATTAGTCTTGGGCAAATGCATATCACATGGATGATGTCCTCCTTGCCAGATTTACACAGGCGACATAGGGCCGAGGCGTGAGTTCTCTCCCATGGCAGCAGGTGCGGTAATATCGGGATAGCTCAAAGGCGCAGTTTCAGGAACTTTTCTTTGATTTTTATTTTCATCCCGATATTAAGATATGCCTGTGGCCGTATTTTTCCGTAATCTCCCACCGTTATCCATCCATGCACCCTGTTGGCTAGGTCTTTCTTATTTTCTATTTCCGAAATTATTCGGGCAGATTTTTTTGCTAACTTTTTGAAGGACTGGTGATCTATGGCGGTTTCCCAAATATCGGATAAGCCTAGCACATCAAGAGATCCAAATAGGTAGTCCCTAGGCAGTGAAGTGCGACATCTAAGTAGCTCTTCCCAGACGCTGGCATTTAAGGAGTCAGGATCTGCATCGTGAATCTTGCGCCAATTAGTTACATATGCACTCCGTCTTTCTAGTGTTTGTTTGACCACCCCAAATTCTAAACGAATTTGGGACGGAGACGCGTATTTGGGGAGATTGAAGATGGCCCTGTAACAATTGACTATGACTGTGTCTAGCAATACAGCGTCCTTCCCATGCAACGATTCACTCCCATAGGTGAGCGTTGGTTGAAGTTTCGCTCGGAGGATTTCAAGGAAGGGTTTAAGGGTGAGGTCAGGGAGTTTAGTCTTTAGTGATTTCAGTGCGAGGTGGGTCATTGTTGCCTTCCCTCGGATAGACTGGAGCTGAGGCCTAGACGTGTTCTTAGAATCCAACATGATGCCAAGGTACTTGAATGTGGCTACCCGTTCAAGCTTTACTCCGTTCAGGTACCAACAAGGGATCCTTTTCTTCCTGTAGTTCACTGTCATGACCTTAGATTTGTTGAGGTTTATTTCTAGGGCATTCTTTACCGAGAAGGCATGGGTACAATTCAAAAGATGCTGAAGGCCTATTGGCGACCGGCTTATCAGCACTAAATCATCAGCATATAACAGACTAGGGAGGGTGACTTTTCCTAGCTTGGGCGCATGATTGCGGCATTTGTCAAGTTCTTCCGGTAAGTCCGAAATAAACAGATTGAAAAGAATTGCCGCTAATAAGCACCCCTGCTTTAGTCCTTTAGTTGTCCTAATCTGCTTCGTGAGGTGCTGGCCAGTTCCAAGTTTAATTTTAACCCAGGTGTTAGAGTGGAGCAGTATTAGGACATCTAGGAGATGTTTCGGAATGCCCCAATTGAATAGTTTTTCCCAAAGTTTGTTTCGGTCCACATGGTCGAAGGCCGCAGTGTAATCAATAAATGAGAGGAATAGCGGTAGCTTGGTGGTTTTTGCTTCGCCCATCAGTAAGGACAGGGCCATGATGTTGGTTTTTGTCCCTTGGCCTTTACGAAAACCTGTTTGATTGGGAGGGATAATGGCTTTTTCGGACGCCCACGCCGATAGTTCTTCCAGAATGAGACCGCTGAAATATTTTGCTTCTATGTCAAGCAAAGCAATGAGTCGGTAGCTGTTCGGATTACTCTTGCTCCCATGTTTGTATATCAGACTAATGATGGACCCATGCCAGGAGTCCGGAAGGGATAAGTAAGTCTGGCCTCGTTAAAGACCTGGCCCAAAGATGCACTCCAAAAGGCTACGTCCGATGTCTGCTGGGGTGTATTCCGTGAGCCCTGTCTCCATGTTCTTTATAGGTCTTCCTTTATAGGTCTGGTTGTGGTAAGGTCATACCCTTAAACTCCCCCAATCCACACATGCTTGTCCCGCTTTGATTGCTGGGGTTACCATCACGACCAAGCTTTGTGATTTCCATGCAGGGAGACTTTGTTGTCGTATCTCCTATGTTGTCATTATTAAAGTGTGACAATAAGTATTTGGTCCATACTTCCTCTGCTATGTGCGAATTTTGCCCCAGATGGTCAGGGTTCTGGATTCTTTTCACCATTTGCCAGAACCTAGAACTGTTTTTCTGCTTTCCTTTGTGGACAAGTTTCCCCCAAAGTTCTTCATTCCTTTGTTTTTGACTTACCCATTTCAGCCGTTTGAGTTGCTTTTTTGCTTCCCTCAGCACTACTTGCAAACTAGGGATTCCCTGATCCTTTCGTATCCACCTCAGAGTTTGATTAATCAAGCGTTTTTGTGTTTTCATTTCCAACCACATCTGTCTCGTGCTTGAGGGTCCCCTCACAAGGCGAGAATTGGTGGGCCTGGTACTGCCCAGTTGTTCCCCGATGGTGATGATGAAGTCATGCCAGACATTCGCCAACTTAGATGAGCAATGAATTTTGTGGAAAAGGGTTTTCGCAATTGAACCAATGAGGTCGATGTTGTCAAGACTACACCGTATCCGTTTTAAGTTTGCACTGACTTCTGTTTCTGGGCCAATGTAGCGTTATTTTTTCTCTGCTGAATTGGATTTTATCTCAGCCACTAAAGGCAGGTGGTCGCTGAAATCACTCACGTCTATTTTAAATGAAGTTATTCAGCTGAACATGTCTAAGGACATGAACATGTAATCCAAATGCGAGGATTGTGTGCTAGAGTGGAAAGTGGCTGCCGGTGGATCGTCTTCAGCATAACGTCCATTTAGGGCCCTTAAGTTATGGGTATTCAATTGCCAAAGGATGTTTTTTTAGTGTTTCGTTAGGTTGTTATTTTTTGTTCGACCTTGTGGCGGCACGCCCCATGCTGTGTCTAATTCATAAGAGAGGTCAGTGCCTTGCTCATTACTGATGAGAAGCATGTTAAAGTCACCAGCCAGGACAAAGGTGTCTGACTACCCGGAGTCCCTTATTTTTTGTAAAACGTGCCCCAGCTCTTCCACCGATTTTTGTTTCCATTTGGGTTGAATGTATTTGTTTATAATAATAACTTCCTGGTGCTGCTTTGTTAGAGGGAGTGAGAGCTTTACCACCTGTATGACACTTGGGGGGGTTATATGAAAGTCCAGAGCCCTAATTTCGCCTATTGTCGTTATAGAGGCGAATACCATCAATCCTCCTGAACCGCGGCCGAAGGTTGAAATTTTGGTTGCTGGCGTACAGAGTGACGTAAACCCCTGTAGATCAAATACTTTATCTTCCCAAGTTTCTTGTATTAACATGAGATCGAATGAGGTTAAATATTGTATGAGCTCCGGATCGTACTTTTTATTAACTAAGCCATTGATGTTCCATGAACAAATTCTTGTGGCCCTCCGTACCACCATGAGGTTAACGGGCACTTGCCCATTCTGTCAAACATCAGCAGTCGTTGTTGCGATAGTACGCTGAATGCATCTCCAATTATGGTCTGTCGATAACGACAAGTTCGTATCTTGATTGCGATATTGACCCCGTTGGGGACTTTTAGTGTGTTGGTAACGTTGCCCCGGTGAGCAGCTGCTAGCTCCCTTTAATATTGAAGTGGAGTTTTTTTGAAGCTGAGGTTGGATGGAGGGTAAAAGTGGAGTTGGATAGCGGGGTTGCCTTTCCAGCTTCAAGGCAATTCCCCATTGCTGGAACATTGCCTCCTCTTCCAAGATTTTGTTAGCTATCTCCGGCGAGATCCAGGTAGTTTTGGTAATATCAGGCTGATGGGTCGAGGTGTTGGATTGGAACCCTACTTGTAAAAGGTCGTTCGTGCTGATGTTTGCTAGATTTGTTGAAGAGTGCAGCAGTCTTAGTATGTTCCCCCTATTCAATGTGTCTTCATTCCCTCTGAATATATATTCTGGAATAAACAGAATTGAGGTTGGAATGCTCTGACATAGCACTTTTGTTGGAACCATCGGTGGGCTCTTGATGGCCTGAGAAGTTTGATCAAGGGCATGGCTAGAGGATGATACACCTAAGGCGAGTGAGCCCCCGCCTTGGTCATTGTCTAGCTTCGTAGCCCAGAGGGCACTGTTTGTTTTCGGCTTGGGCTCAGGACAAATTTCCGAGGTCATAATTGTGGTACTGGTTGTTTTCGGCTTGGACTCCGAACATGTCTCCGAGGTCGTGGCCAGAGGGGTGGCGTTCTGCCTGTTTTTTGCGGCTTCTTCACCCGATTTAATTTTACTGTTGTCCGGAGTCTGGCCTGGCTGGCTTATTTTAAATTGTAGAAGTTTCTGTTTGGTGCATTTTTTTAATGTCATCTTCTTTGTGAGATTATGTGTTGATTTTAAGCACTGTGATGGGGACTCTGTTGGCGCGCTGTCTCGGGCTTCGGGCGAGGGGGACCGATGGACTCTGGATGGCGGGCTCCGTGCATCAGTGTCTGAAACCGCAGTGGAAGGTGATAATTCTTCAATATTAAGCCTTGCCCCTATTAGGGTACGGTTCCTACCTTTCCTTTTGTTCTTTCTTTGGGACTTTGCGTTGGTTTGAGTCGGAGGTTCAGCTGTACTCACGATAGTGATCGCTTCCTCTGTTTCCGGTAGCTCAGTGGATGAAGCTTGGGGTGGCAAGGTAATGGCTAGCCTCGGGTCACTTGGCAACTTGATCTCTTGCCTTGAAGCAGTTACCGAAGGAACTGCAGGAGGGTCGGCGGTATGTTGCATTAATGGTTGGATGGATGATGCTTTTAAGTCGCTTATCAGGTCCCCTAGCATAGATGGTAAAGATGATAATTTATCTAAGAGGGGATCATAAGGGGGGGTTGGATGGTAACTGAGTGATCTGCGAGGACTGCGTCTTGGCCCCGCCTTATGAGTCCATTTAGTTCCAAGATTTTCCAGTCAATCCCTGAAATTGACTCGGCCATTGACTGCAAGACGGTGAGCTGTAAGTCCATTTTTTGTGACTGAAAGTCCAGGGCGGTGGCCGACTGTTGCAAGATGCTTAGGATTGTGGACCATAGGGTATCCGGGACTGAATTGCCTAAGTTAGTGTCCCCTTCCGGTCTTGGGGAGGCATTGATCGTCGGCTTCTCTTCGGGGGGTTTGGCATTGTAAGCCGCAAGTAGTTCCTCCCACTCTTGTACAGAAATAGAAGACATATCATTATTTATGGAATTATTTGTAGATTGGGAGTCATTAAACTGCATCAATGTGCGTTGTTGAGATGCTGTTGACACCGTTGGTCCAATGGTTGGAGTTAGTTGTTCGATGATTCTGCTCAGGTTGCCTTGGGATTTTTTTACAGGGGTCAAAGGAAGTCCTAGTGATTGGGGCAAGGGATGCTCGCTTTCTTCTCTTATTAAAGCCATTGGTGGCTCCATTGGTGGCTACGTACATGCGCCTTGAGTTTCCATACCAGTGATTGCGCGAGTTAGGGAACTGCTAACTTGATGGAGGCCAGGTGAGTCTTCTCTTCCCACTTCCCTATGAACCATGGCCTTAGTTTCCTGAGACCTCTCTTGGATACTCAAGGAAGATAAACCGTGCTTACTCGGTTGAGTCAAGTTAGAGGTGGATAAGGTCTGCACACATATTGACTCAATTATTTCCGCTTCGTTTGCAGTACTCTGCTCAACCATATGGTTTTTCCTGACTGACCCGTTTCCCGGAAAGTTAGAGGTGGTAGTGTAAGCATGACTAGTTGTAGAATTAAGTATAGCCATGTCCCCTGGGTCCGTTGGTGTTAATTGTGGTGGTATTGACGCGAGTATGGCTACCCCGCTGCTAGGTGAAGAAAAGTCATTTGAGCAGTTGAATGAGCCTGCTAGGCTCTGTGTTGTGTAGGTATCGACTGCTGCACCTTTTAGTAGTGGGGTTTGGAGGCCACTGATGTCCCCTGTCTTTGAAAATATGGCTGTCCCTGGGTCTTTAAGAAAGGAAAACTTTGTGTAGATCTTCGGCTGATACGAACATATCTTTTTCTTCGGTGGCATTCCGTCAATAGTTACCAGGTTTTCCAGGGCTACTTGTGATGGCTTTTGTGCGGGCCTTTGTAAGTTGTGGAGGACATTAGTTGGAAAAAGTGGCAAGGGGGCCAAGGATGCCTGGTGGTTTCTTTTTTTTAAGTCAATTTGGATTAGAGGCTGGTTGGGTGACAACATGTCCAATGATTTAATTGGGGTTAGAGGTTGGTTGGGTGACGGTATGTCCACGACTGCTAGCGTACGGTCCTCTACAGTGTTGTTGCACGCTTTGAGGTGGATAGCCTGGACGTGTCCTAAATTCGGTGAGGCGCTCAGCTCTAGATTGCCCTGTTTCCTTTTCCTCGTTTCGGATTTGGCAGGTGGTTTAGGCTTTGGTTCAAGTCTGACTGTCCATGATCTCATTGCTCTGCCTATTTATAGTCCCTTAGTTGTCCTTTGTTATACCCTCACAGGGATGCTGAAAATGGGAACAATTTGTCCGTGGACCCCCGCATCCAGCACCACGCTACACCTGGCTGCAATAACCGCTAATATAGAATTGGTAGTTTGTGTCGGTCTTAGTAGCAGGTAGTTTATGTTATTTGTGGGCTGGCTGGGCTAGCTGGGATTATGTAGTCTAATCGCTCGCTATGTGTGCGGCGTACAGTTCAAATCCACGGCTGTTCCTTTCCTTCAGCCCACTTATCTGCTTTGCTGCCCAGTCACTCCTCTTCCCAACCCAGATGATATCAGTGCTAGTAGTGAGAAGGACTTAATGAATGAATGAATGAATGAAAGTGGATTTATAACAGCGCGATTGCTGCCCTGAGGCGTCCAAGCGCTTTAAAATGAAACCAAATGGAGGGTAAAAAGAGAATGAGAGCCAGAAAAAGGAGGAAAAACTGAGTTAAATTAAACGGAGTTGAATAGGTGTGTTTTTAATTGTTTTCGGAAGGAAACGAGATCAGGATTGGATCTCAAATGAGACGGGAGGGAGTTCCAGATCTTGGCGGCGTTGAAGGCAAACGTCCTTCCGCCAGATCTAGACCTTTTGACTCTGGGGACTGTTGCCATGAAGGCCTGACTAGAGCGCAGATTTCTGCCTGGATGATACTGACTTACTAGATCACGGATGATTAGGGGACCCGAATCCCAGAAAGCCTGGTGAGCAATACACATTGCTTTGAAAGTGACTCTCTTACGCACTGGGAGCCAGTGAAGATTAGTCAGAGCCGCCTTTACTGATAATCTACGAGGAATCTGCAGCAGAGTACGCGCGGCACAATTTTGTACCAGCTGTAATCTCTTTAAGGTGTACTCTGGTGCACCCAGATATAGGACGTTGTTGGAGTCCAGCCGTGATTGTATCAGGCCCTGTATGGCTATCTGCTTTGCCTCCATTGGGAGCAAAGGAAGAACTTTTTTCAGTGTCCTGAGTATTCCAAAGCAGGTGGCTGAGAGCTTTGTGGCCTGGGTGTGGAGTGGGAGGCTCCTCCCGTCTGCCGGTGGTTCCTAGTCCGGGTTCAGGTATAGGGTTCAGGTGTTGTTTCCCAGCGTTCTCCCAGCGCTTTACTCAGCTGGGCTAGGTGCTCACACCTGGACGTGGCCTAGCTCTTTCTTGCTTACCAGAGAAACAAGTGAATTGGCACTCTAGAACACAATACTCTAGACCCACTTAAGGATCGTGTCAACAGGACACACCCTTTGATTCTCTCACTTATACTCATCGACAATAAGATAAATAGGAGACATGAATAACGTTTATTATATTTATTTAAACTTTCATGCTCTGAAATGCACTATTTGTGCTACAATTACAAAACAAATGCATACAATAAATACAGGTACGCATGGTTAATAAACCATATACCCTGAAAAGCCCAATCATTATATAGGACAGAGTAGCCTAGACCTCCCCTACTACTGAAGGTAAAAGATTATATATTAA
This sequence comes from Lissotriton helveticus, assembly GCF_964261635.1. NCBI lineage: Eukaryota > Metazoa > Chordata > Amphibia > Caudata > Salamandridae > Lissotriton > Lissotriton helveticus. The sequence goes on along the minus strand of NC_136063.1, from coordinate 2,057,755,142 downwards.
GGATCTATGGGATTAGTGGCGGACCCCCTACCTTAGCAAAAACAGATGGATGCTCTACATCTTAGCAGATGCAGTGATCTTGTCTTAGAACTCTCGTTCCATGTGTAACCTATTTTAGCTCCTTTGCTCATCAATATGACAAGACAAGTGTGCACATAAACAACAGCTGCATTTTTGTGTTATGGCTAGCTGCTAGTACCTGGCCAAAAAGAAGAACAAGGGATATTGTTGTTTGTCCTTCTCTGTAGTGTTCAGACCAAATCCCAGTAACTTCTGTGTGAAAGTACAATGTGGCACAAAGCAAGCATGTTTATATAGTAACATGTGCAAATGAAAATGAGGCCTATATCAAAGTGCAAAGTTAGACTGACATAGGGAAAATTACAATGGGAAATGCAGCAAACACACAACAAAACTTTAGTTTTTGTAGATATTAAAGTAAGTTGATGACAACGTGGATCTAGAGAAATATTTAGATTGCTATTTTCTGGGTTTCCATGTGCTAAATGGATGTATTACTGAACATTTTGTCATGTTAATTAGTAATTTTAAATATTCAGAAGTGACAATTAAAGAAAATTAAAGTTAGAGGACTTTAAAACAGCTCAAACTCTATTTTGTTAAGCACTACATAATACAATCACTCTACATGAAAACTGGGTCGTTTTACAAGTAAATTGAAAAAATATTAACGAGGCAATATAATTGTTGTTGTTTACACTATTTATTTCAGCTACCCTTTTGTATTTTAGAAGGAGTACATCGTGTGTGATGTAGTGAAGTTATCCTCTATACTCCAGTAGAAGACAATGTTAAATGATTTAAATGGCTCCATGACAATTATGTGAAATTGACCCTGAGAAAAATGTGAGTATAAAATATTAAATGTATGCTAATTAGTCTCTACTGTGGATATTTGGTTTCAGCATAAAATAGTATGACTCTCAAACGCATTGGTTCATTGCCGACAAATGAGGGAAATTATTTTCGAATTATTAAATGAAATTAAATAAATCAGCAAAGGAATGCAAATTGACATTAAATACATCTTGTTATAAATGACGTTCTCATTAACCTTGTCAAAGTCAAATGGTTTTTCAAATAATTTTTACTGAATTACATTTCTTGGTGAATATTTATTTTTCATACCACAATGCATCATTAAGCCTTACATTAAAACACAGACAATTTGTTTTTACTGATGTCCCCTACATTACAGAGTCAAGGAGAATAGGTCTAAATCTCAAAGTCATTTTTGCTTTTAAATCTGATTTAAAACAACAAATGCCTCGATTTCTGAGTGTAAAGTATTACCGAAAGGGATCTTTCATTTGCACCTCATCTGATTCACCTATCAATAGTGGAAATATTGAGCAGAAGTAAATCCCACTCAAACACTGCGCAGTAGTGCCGTCAATTACAATACCAACTTGAGTTTGGCAAAATTCATAATCTGGATAGTTTGTGGGTATTCCTAAACTCATCTCTGAACAATCCTCATCTTGAAAATGTTGAACAAGTATTCCTGCCAAGAGCAGAAGTGAATAGATTTCAAACATGGGATGGGCACGGACACACCCACAAAATTACTGGAGGAGTACGGATGAGGGAGAATGAGTTTCTCCATAGAGAAATATGTTGGGAAGTGTGTTCTAAATGTGCCAATGCACTAGCCATACGTGTACAGCACATTGACATATGCCTCGTCTTGTAAAAAAAAAAAAAAAAGACTGTTCTAGAAGCATGCCTGGAAACCTGGGAGTATCCTAATTTACCAGATATTCTTCGAGAAAGTTTTAGGAAATCCATAAAGCCAAAAATCTGCACTCATGTGAGGGAGTAATTTTAAGGGTGCAAATTTACAACTTTCATTGTAACTTGAGCCAAATGTCAGGACTTTTTTTCATAACATCAAGCAGATTATAATACCAGCAGATTATCTTTTCCACGCCCACCATCATACTGGGACATGCTTAAAAAAACATTAAAAAAAAATAACGACCTATGGTCAGAGGTGTGAATGTTTCTCTCCCTGATCCCCACACTCACCACAAGCCACAGATATTTCTCTTGTGGCCCTTAGAAGGCAAAGACAATGTCTCCATATATCCAATCCCATGAGAGGTGTCAGCATCTGAGCACTTGCTGTAGGAGAGTAGGATCTGCTTCTTATAGTTGCCCCCACTTTTTGCTGATGTTTCACTGTTTTTCGACTTTAGTCTGGCTGGGACCCTGCTATCCAGGACCCCAGCCTAGCTGCTTCCTCTCTAAAATGATTCCATGTATCCTAGGTACACTTCAGTTTGGTTACTGGGGTACCCTTATAAGTCCCTAGTATATGGTACGCCATATGGGAGAGACATGTACACACCGGTACCGCCGGTACCAGTTTAAAAGAACCCTGGCATCACAAAATGGATACCACAGCCACAGACACAAGTCTGGCCTCCTGCTGCTGGACGAAAACTCCGGCAGGGGAGGCCTGGCCAATAGGTTTCGTGTCACAGGGACGTGTCACCACCGCCCAGACAGGCTTTAGTGTATTGGGGCTGGGTGGGTGTACTCCAAGAGTGCTTTGAAGTCAGCACTGGGGGCACATTTGGTGTCCCTGTGGATAGCCCAGTTCAAACCAGTTGCAGGGGCTACCAGCCCCTGCTCTAGCGCGAACCTGGACAAAGGAAATGGGTGTAGCCATCCCTCTTTCCAAACCCTCCCATAGGTGGGTCCCCAGAGTTTGTCCCCTTCCTTGGGTATAAGATCGGATCCACTGGCAACATGGCTTTAGTTTACACCTGGACAAAACTCTGATACTGAATCCTGGAACTTCGACAATCTACAAGGCACTAGATGACTGAAGGATCTCCCTTGGAGTAAAGGAGTTACTCCCCTGCATGGCAGGCACCAAAGACACATCTGACCGATTTGCATCTCTGAAGCTCCCGCCGGACTCTAAAGTATTTGCAATACAGGAGGTGGGTTTCCAGACTTCCCAGAGGCTGTCCCGAGTCCCCAGCAAAGCTGAGACCTGTAGCCCTGGACCCATGCACATTTGTAAGTGCATTAGCTTCTTGACGTTCATTGAGGCTATGCATTGGGTTACCTGTAGCCTAGACCCCGAGCACCATTTCCACCGAAGATTGCTGGCATACTCTCCAGGAGTGTCCCATGAGCCAGCCCTTTGTGTTTTCGCTCGAGGTACCTTTGCGATCCCTGATCCGTCGACTGGTGGGTCTCTGAGAAGGCAACTTTGACTTTCCTTGGGGTTCCCTGGTTGCTCTAGACGTACCCTGACTCTCCACCACTTAGAGAGTCCACTGAACCTTGCTGGTCCACACCAAAGCAACTTTTCCCTTTCTGCATTGGTAGCTGTTGCCAAGACTTATTGTGTTCAATCTGAGCACCAACGCCGCAGTTCTCTACATCCTTTGTGGGACAGCTTGAATCCAGCTCCTGGTTGTCGTTGACGCCTCCTGGTCCTCGTGGCTGCAGAGTCAAGCTTCACCGCTTCGCACCTGAATCATCCGACATTGGTGGGATTTACACTCCTTTAAGACTTAGCCTGAAGGCTGCTCTCCATAGCTACCACTAGGATAGCTTTCAATAAAGGATGTCTTAAACCTATCATCAATAAGGGTTGTTTGGATTGGTACAAGATGCCCACTATAACTAGTGGACAGCATATGCCAGGCCAACTTCTCACACTGGTGTGCAGCGGTTGGATTTAAGCTTGCTATTGCTTTACCAGATAATCTCTTTGAGTGACTAACTGAAAACCACTATAAGTACATAGATACATATAAATCAATATAGAATAAAGTAAGTTCTACTGAACTTTGAGTTGTGTGCCAAGGCTTTAAAACACCCTTTCTACAACTCAAGAGAGAGTTTAGTAGTCCCTCTGGAGTCGGTAGGGGCAGACACCACACCACACTAGTATATCTTACAGGCAGCAGCCTTTAATTAATGGAAAAGAGGCTTTGGCATTCAAGGACAAAGGGGCAAGTGTCACAATGGTGACACAAGACCTTGTGGCTCCTAAGCAGATCATACTTGGTAAAATGTACCAAGTGACTACTGGTAGCAATGTCAGGGCTGACCATTCCTTGGCAGTTAGTAATTCCTCCGGGGGAATGATAACTGGCCTTAAAAAAGTTGTGGTATGTGCAGACCTCCCTGTTGAATGCTTGCTTGGCAATGATTTAGAAACTTCAGCTTAGGCTGAAGTGGAGCTCGGGACCCATGCAGGAATGTTAGGAATCCCTGCACATGTGTTTGCTGTGACCAGGTCACAGGCCAAAATGTCTACAACTGAACAGGCCCTGGATTATGAAAGAATGGACCAGGTGCCTTCCAAAATGAGGAGTAATAGGGTTAGGGCAGTGCCTTCCCCCTGATTCAGAGTACAGATCAGTCTCTTGAGGGAGATTATCTTAGTCCTAAAGAAGGAACTGTCCCAAATTAGCTTGATCCTGCTCAGGTTGAGCTCTTGGGGACAGGGGGGCCTTCCAGTACAGATCTGAGCCCGGAGCAACTGACCTGCTCCTCTTTTGAACCCCTCAGACAGCAAGCTGCTACTGAGACTGCCAGGAATGCTAGTGGTACCCATAGGATCTATTGGGATGATGGATTCCTGTACTCATAGAGTAGAGACCCCAAGCCTGGTGCAGCCAGGAGGTTGGTTATACCTCTGAAGTTTAGGTGCTTCCTATTAACACTAGCTCATGATATTCCCTTAGCAGGCTACCTGGGCCAAAAAAATAATTGGGATAGGATTGTCCCTCACTTTCATTGGCCCCATATGTCTGAAGACACCAAGGAGTGTTGTCGCTCCTGTGTCACCTGTCAAGCCAGTGGCAAGGCAGGTGGTACTATAATGGCACCCCTGATACCACTACCTCTGGTGGGGTTCACTTTGAAATAGTGGGAATTGATGTAGATGGCCCCATGGATCCTCAGACAGCATCTGGGCACAGGTTTATCCTGGTGGTGGTGGACCATTCTACCAGGTACCCAGAAGCAATTTTCCTTAGGACCACTACAGCACCTGTGGTGGCAAGGGCCCTCCTGTGAGTATTTTCCAGAGTAGGTTTCAATAAGGAGGTAGTATCAGACAGGGATGCAAACTTCATGTCTAGTTACTTGACTGCTATGTGGAAGGAGTGTGGAGTGAATTACAAATTCACCAAACCCTATCACCCACAATGCAATGGTTTAGTTGAAAGATTCAACAAAACCTTAAAGGGCATGATCAAAGTTCTCCCAGAAAAGCTTAAAAGCAGATTGGACATCCTTTTGCCCTGCCTTCTATTTGCCTACAGGGAGGTTCCTCAGAAGGGGGTTGGTTACAGCCCTTTTGAGCTTCTGTTTGGACATCATGTTAGGGGTCCATTGTGTCTAGTGAAGGAGGGATGGGAGTTACCTCTCAAAGCCCCCAACCAGGATATTGGGGACTATGTACTTGGTGTCCGCTCCAGGATGGCAGAGTATATGAAGAAGGTCACCAAAAACCTTGAGGCTAGCCAGGTATTGCAAAATGCCTGACATGACCAAAAGGCTGTGCTGACTGTTTACCAGCCAGGGTAGAAGGTGTGGGTGTTGGACCTGGTGGCCCCAGCAGCCCTCCAGGACAAATGGAGTGGCCCCCATACAATTGTTGAACAGAAGGTAGAGGTTACATACTTGGTAGACCTTGGAACTCCCAGAAGCCCCCACAGGGTGCTCCATGTCAACAGACTGAAACCATATGTTGACAGGGCAGACATGGGCTTGCTCATGACTACTGATGAGGGACAGGAGGAAGAGAGTGATCCACTCCCTGACCAGCTCTCACAGAACCATGATGATGGGTCAGTAAATGGTGCAGCCTTGGCAGGCAGCCTCACTGCCCAGCAGCAAGCTGATTGCAGACAGGCGATCAATCAGTCTAGACATATGTTATCTCTGACTCCAAGTCAGACTACCTGGTGCACTCATGAAGTGGACACTGGGGACAGTCTCCGGATTTGAGAGTTATTGAACCCTTGGATATCTCTTGGGCTAGTCCAGTAGTCTTAGTGCCCAAAACTCACACCCAGGGTGGTAAGAAAGAGATGAGGTTGTGTGTAGACTACTGGGGTCTTAATGCAGTCACTAGGACTGATGCCCATCCAATACCCAGAGCAGATGAGCTCATAGACACTTTGACCTCAGACAAGTTTCTGAGCACATTTGATCTGACAGCTGGCTACTGGCAGATCAGACTAGTTGATGATGCATAGCCCAAGACGATTCAGAAAAGGGGGTGGTGATGAACAGAGTGTCTGAATTAAGCAGACCACTCTTACCCAGTCCAAAGATCAGGTCTTGATCCATCACCGTTATTTAGCTCACTGCCCCATCCCAGCTCAGAACCTGGCTATATGCAAATTAGTCTGTCCCTGGCCCAGTGCATCATGGGAACAGGGCAGACCAAACTACCAAGCCAATTCTTCACCAGAAAGGATACAAGCTACCGGGGACCGGTTTCTGGCATTTCAGCCTCGTCGGCCCGGCTTGCTTGAATCCTGATGGAGCAGTGAGCAAGGGACTCATGTCTGAGTATACCCTGCCACACCATAGCCCAAGACAGCATTTTCTACCCCTAGTTGGCATTGCCAATTTGTGGTGATGCCCTTTAGTTTGAAGAATGCACCTGCCACTTTTCAAAGGTTGGTGAATAAAGTCCTAACAGGCCTGGAAGACTATAGTGCAGCATATCTAGATTAGGGGTGGGCGGCATTTATGTAATCGCGTTACGCAAATCTCCGCGAAACAGAAACAAAACTTTTGCTTTTTTCCTGTTCCCAATTGCTGTTTGCGTGCTCGGGGGGAAATATCTTGCGAACACGTGTTTGGAGAACGTGAAGAAGCAAAGAAATTCATGAAGTCACGGACTGCAGAATTTTGGGCAATTTCGCATTCTCCGCAGAATGCGAAATTACCAAAATTCCGCAAATTCCAGAAGCGGAACGGAATTTATCACCCAGGCATAATCTAGATGATATTGCTGTCTTTAGCGCCACCTGGGAGGATCCCCTGGTCCACCTGAGAACTGTTTTGGAGGCCCTGCAGAAAGCAGGCCTAACTATCAAGGCTACTAAGTGTCAGATAGGGCAGAGTCAGGTTGTGTACCTGGGCCATCCTGTAGGTGGAGGCCATTGCAGAGCAAAATCCAGACAATCATGGACTGGGTTGCTCCAACTACCCAGACTCAGGTGAGAGCTTTCTTGGGCCTGACTGGGTACTACAGAAGATTTGTTAAGGGGCATGGATCCACAGTGACCACCCTGGATGACTTAACATCCAAGAGAATGCCAAAAGAAGTTCAGTGGACAGTTAACTGTCAAAAAGCATTTGATGACCTGAGGCAGGCCATGTTCACTGCTCCCATTCAGCAAAGTTCTAATTACTCAAGAGAGTCCATTGTTCAAACAGATGCATCTGAGTTGGGGGCTGGGGCTGTGTTATCACAATTGAATGATGAAGGCAGGATAGGCCAGTAGCTTTTTTTAGCAGAAGGCTGACCCCCAGAGAGAAGCGTTGGTCAGCTATTGAGAGGAAGGCCTTTGCTGTGGTTTGGGCTCTGAATAAGCTGAGGCCATACTTGTTTGGCACTCACTTCAGTGTTCAGACAGACCATAAGCCCATCTTATGGCTAAAACAGATGAAGGATGAAAACCCCAAATGTTTGAGGTGGTCCATTTCCCTACAGGGGATGGACTATACAGTGGAACATGGACCTGGGAGTAACCATGTCAATGCAGATGGACTCGCTAGATATTTCCACTTAGAACATGAAGACTCAACTGGTCAAGGGCAGTTTAATGTAAGCGTGGGGGTAAAATCCGTTCCGCTCGCGGATTTTGGGGATTTTCGGCAAATTTGCAATCCGCGAACTCTTGCGAATTTGCCGAAAATTCGCAAATCCGCGTGAAGCGGATTTTTTTGCTTGGTCGCACTTGCCAAATAGAATACTATACAATTTTGCGGCGCGCAGCGTTCACTTACCGTCATTCAGCATTTGAAGAGTTGTTTTTCTCCATTTTTGCGTGTGCTGCGCCATTTTGGATCTTGCTGCGGGATCCCGTGGGAGTTTGTCGACCGCGATTACGTCATCGTGGCTTGCCACCTTGCACAGCGAGAGTTTGGCAACGCGAGTACGTCATAAAGGCCCGTGATCACGCATCGCGGAAGTAAACACTTGCGAACACATAGATGCGGCGGGCAGCAACAATCTCGCAATTGCGAGATTGCAAAATTTGCAATTTCGCACAAGAAATCCACCAGCAGGCAGCATAAACCTTGAAAATGATGATTTTTATCAGAATAACTCCTCAGGTTGACATTTGCCTGCACTTTTTTTGGGGGGGTGGGAGGAAGGAAGTGCCCCACAGTCTCCAACTTCCTGTTCCTGTCCAGCAGGCTCCTCCCAGTGCTTTCTTCATGTGCTGGTCACTTTGATTTGGATCTTGACCTGAAAGGATTACTTTTTGTGGATGCTGTTGGATATTTGGATTTGAGGCCTTTTTGACTTTCTTTGGATCAATTTTGGATTAGAAATTTCACAAGTAAGTTGATGTTGTTTGTTTGGGGCATTACAGTTGCTGCAACTACGATTTTTGAACTTTTTCAGAACATTAAATAAAATATATTGTGGGTAGCCACAGTATCCAGTAGGACCAGGGTTAGTTATGGGTGCATGATGCAACTGTTTTGTTGAATTTCAACATCATTTAGGGCATGGATGGCATTGGATTGTGGTGATTTTTGTGTGTTTTTCGATTTTTGGGGGTGTTGTTGGGGCCTTTTGCCCAGGGGTACTCACTCAGTGGTGCATGGGCCTAGTCTTTCTGTGTGGTCTCTTTAATGTAAACATCATGGAGGGCATGGATGGCATTGGATTGTGGTGATTTTTGTGTGTTTTTTGATTTTTTGGGCTGTTGGGGCCTTTTGCCCAGGGCTACTCACTCAGTGGTGCATGGGCCTAGTCTTTCTGTGGGGTGTCTTGAATGTAAACATCATAGAGGGCATGGATGGCATTGTATTGTGGTGATTTTTGTGTGTTTTTCGATTTTTTGGCTGTTGGGGCCTTTTTCCCAGGGGTACTCACTCAGTGGTGCTTGGGCCAAGTCTTTCTGTGGGGTGTCTTGAATGTAAACATCATGGAGGACATGGATGACATTGGATTGTGGTGATTTTTGTGTGTTTTTCGATTTTTGGGGGTGTTGATGGGGCATGGCCATGTGGGTGGGGGCCATTTTGAGGCCTGGTCCAGGGCCATGTGGTGGCGGTGAAGGGGCCATTTTGAATCCAGGCAGTGTGCTTTGTGCCATAAGCCTGCATCCAATGTGCCTTGCTTTCATCCATTATGCCCAGGGGTACTCACTCAGTGGTGCATGGGCCTAGTCTTTCTGTGTGTTTTTTTTAATGTAAGCATCATGAAGGGCATGGATGGCATTGGATAGTGGTGATTTTTGAGTGTTTTTTGATTTTTGGGGGTGTTGTTGGGGCCTTTTGCCCAGGGGCACTCACTCAGTGGTGCATGGGCCTAGTCTTTCTGTGGGGTGTCTTGAATGTAAACATCATGGAGGGCATGGTTGGCATTGGATTGTGGTGATTTTTGTGTGTTTTATGATTTTTGGGGGTGTTGATGGGGCATGGCCATGTGGGTGGGGGCCATTTTGAGGCCTGGTCCAGGGCCATGTGGTGGGGTGAAGGGGCCATTTTGAATCCAGGCAGTGTGCTTTGTGCCATAGGCCTGCATCCAATGTGCCTTGCTTTCATCCATTATGCCCAGGGGTACTCACTCAGTGGTGCATGGGCCTAGTCTTTCTGTGTGGTTTCTTTAATGTAAGCATCATGGAGGGCATGGATGGCATTGGATTGTGGTGATTTTTGAGTGTTTTTCGATTTTTGGGGGTGTTGTTGGGGCATTTTGCCCAGGGGTACTCACTCAGTGGTGCATGGGCCTAGTCTTTCTGTGGGGTGTTTTGAATGTAAACATCATGGAGGGCATGGATGGCATTGGATTGTGGTGATTTTTGTGTGTTTTTCGATTTTTGGGGGTGTTGATGGGGCATGGCCATGTGGGTGGGGGCCATTTTGAGGCCTGGTCCAGGGCCATGTGGTGGGGGTGAAGGGGCCATTTTGAATCCAGGCAGTGTGCTTTGTGCCATAGGCCTGCATCCAATGTGCCTTGCTTTCATCCATTATGCCCAGGGGTACTCACTCAGTGGTGCATGGGCCTAGTCTTTCTGTGGGGTGTCTTGAATGTAAACATCATGGAGGGCATGGATGGCATTGGATTGTTGTGATTTCTGTGTGTTTTTCGATTTTTGGGGGTGTTGATGGGGCATGGCCATGTGGGTGGGGGCCATTTTGAGGCCTGGTCCAGGGCCATGTGGTGGGGGTGAAGGGGCCATTTTGAATCCAGGCAGTGTGCTTTGTGCCATAGGCCTGCATCCAATGTGCCTTGCTTTCATCCATTATGCCCAGGGGTACTCACTCAGTGGTGCATGGGCCTAGTCTTTCTGTGTGGTTTCTTTAATGTAAGCATCATGGAGGGCATGGATGGCATTGGATTGTGGTGATTTTTGAGTGTTTTTCGACTTTTGGGGGTGTTGTTGGGGCCTTTTGCCCAGGGGTACTCACTCAGTGGTGCATGGGCCTAGTCTTTCTGTGGGGTGTCTTGAAAGTAAACATCATGGAGGGCATGGATGGCATTGGATTGTGGTGATTTTTGTGTGTTTTTCAATTTTTGGGGGTGTTGATGGGGCATGGCCATGTGGGTGTGGGCCATTTTGAGGCCTGGTCCAGGCAGGGCTTGGCCATGTGGGTGGGGGTCTAGGGGCAATTTTGAAGCCAGGCAGTGTGCTTTGTTGTGTCATAGGCCTGCACCCAGTCTGCCATGTTTTCATCCATTATGCCCAGGGGTACTCTGTCAGTGGTGCATTTTATTGGTCTTTCCATTTTGGGGGGGTGGGTATAATAAAAATGCTTACTTGCAAACTATTAATTGAAGCGCTACATATGCAACATTTATTTAACTGATGTTCCTCTGGTTTCGTTTGCTTTTATGTGTAGAAAGACCAATCATCAGCCTCATTGTTTCTCATCAGTGCCAGGAAGAAGTCATGCTGCGGTGTGTGCAGCACAACGTCACGTGTGGCCACAGACAACTCTGCAACTTGTGCAACTGCGGCCTGCTGTTCTGACATCTGAAGAAGATGGCCCCAAAAAAAGTTGCCCGTAGCTCCTCTAGCAAGAAAGTTGCCAGTAAGGAACAGAAGAAGCAACTGGCGCCACTTACCAAGGAGACTGGTGTGACGACCGCCAAATTTTTTGGGAAAAAAAAATACGCCTGCAGCAGCAGCGGGGTCTGTTCGGGACCAAGCTGGGAGCAGCACCTCCGCTCCATTGGGCTCAGTGCCACCACCACCACGCCAACTTAGGTCCAAGCCCTTGAGTGCTGCAGAGGCAGCCAGGATAGTTGTTCAATCACCATCGACCAGTGATGAAAGTAGCAGCATCCCTCAATCAACACAGGTTGTTGTAACTCATCTGACGAGTGTTCAACAACCACAGCCGCAACAACAACCACATGTGCAAGTACAAGCCCAAGTACATGTGGAAGGAGAGGCGGCGCAAGGGGAGGAGCAAGCAGAGGTGCATGGAGCGGCACAAGTGCCCACAATAGTTGTTCCTCCCGAAGTAGGGGCACATCAGGAAATCGACATTCAAGCCGAGGTATCACATGAAGAAGCCACTCCCCCCGATGATTAATTTTCTACCAGATCCCCAGCAAGGAAAAGATCAAGGATGGTGTCTACTTCTTCTTTAAGCCCCCTTCCTTCTGATGATATGGATGAAACTTGGGAACCACCACAGCCGTCTGAGAGTGAGGCACACCATGATCTGACAAAGGTAGCTACGCGTAAAAGGAAGGTCCCCGAAAGTCTCAGAGTTATGGAGTGTGATGATGACGCTGAACAAGTAGGGGCGTATATTCCTGCTGATGAAGACTCTCACGTAGACGACGCAGTCATCATAGGCGTCACTCCAGCCTCAGCGGGCATACAGCACACAGACATTTTAACCCTAGCCCGAAATGCTGCTGAGCGTGATGATGATGATGGCGACATGGGAATAGGACCACCACGAATGCACGTTAACTAGTACACCAATACCACCACCTACAGCTTCCATATTTTTCTCGCCAGAAGGGACCTCCATCCACCTCGACCTCCATTTCCTCAATTAGTGGAGCTGTACGTGCACAACGTACTAAATTTTGGCAACCCACATCCTCCAGTTCATCTGGCATTAGCAGCATTCCCAGTTTCGCCTCCTCCGCCCCCCACAGACATTTGAAGTCCGCAGTTTGGGACTTCTTTAGTGTTAGCCCAACAAGGGAAAACATAGCCATTTGTACCATTTGTAAGGTTTGAGTTAGTCGTGGTAAGCTTGGTACCAACTATGGTACCGGAGGCCAGAGAGGTCATCTTGAGAGACAGCACACTGTCAAATGGCATGCGCACCTAAGGGAGATCAAGGATGCCCGAATTGCAAGTCAACAAATTGTATCCGTTGATGTTTCATCTGCTGATGACGAGGAGGAAGAAGAAGCGTCAAACATTTCTTCAGTTACACCCAGTACCCCTGTCAGCAGCACACCCCCTGCAAGATATATGAGCCACACTAAGAGTGTGGGAGAGAGTGAGACACCAATGCGAAAAAGTTCATCACGGAGCGTAACTTGGTCGCAGAAGTCATCATCAACCCGTAAAATGGTCCAGCCCACCATTAGATGCATGTTGTTATCAGAAGCGCCATATGAACGCAACCACCCAATGGCACGTCTGTATAACACTAAGCTGGCTAAAATGCTAGCGCTGGACCTTCTCCCTTTTTCTTTTGTGGAAGGGGTGGGTTTTCTTGAAATGATGGCAACGCTCTGCCCTAAATGGAAGGTTCCTAGCCCGTTCTATTTTGCCAGAGTTTCGGTTCCAGCACTACATGAAGATGTGCTGGAGGTGATTGGGGCAGCTTTGCAGAAGAGTGCTGTTCACACTATACATCTGACAACAGACATGTGGACCAGTTGCGCAGCCACTGATTACATATGCATCACTGCACACTGGGTCTCTTTTTCAGGGGTTAAGTTAAAGCAAAGATAAACGCAGGTGTTGACGAGGACAAAGTTTATAAAGCTGCTCAGAAACATGCAACAATAGCCTTGTTTGCCATGGTGAAAAGTCATACAGGAGAAAACATTTTGCATGAGTTTAACACAAAGGTCTTTGAATGGCTGTCCCCAAGAAAACGCATGATTGGTTATGTTTCCACGGATAATGGCGCCAATGTAGTTAAGGCCATGGATATGGGTATCTCTTTCAGAGTGCCGTGTCTGGCGCACTGTATAAACCTGGTTGTTAAAAAATTCTTGACTGAAGAAAGTCCAGTCTCCGAGTTACTGACCACTTGCCGAGGAATGTGCGCACATTTCAACCATTCTTTTAACCGCATGCGTGTGGCATGATTCCCCCCCGTACGCTGAGAATTTGTAAATCCCTTTATTCATGACGAGCTGGGCTCGTCATGAGCGTGCGAGGAGGCTACCTCATGATGAGCCCAGCTCGTCATGAGCGTCGAAGGGGTTAAGGCACGGAAGCAGCTGAGGTGCCTGCAACATGAACGTAAATTGCCAGTGAAAGAACTCATCCAGGAGGTGGCAACACGTTCGAACTCAACCTTCTACATGCTTGAGCGTCTGTATGAGCAGTATACGGTAGTCGATCAGTATTTCTTTAAACAGGGTACACCTATGATGGACATGAGGATACAGGTGGAGCAATGGGACCTAGTTAAAAGCCTGACAGACATGCTTCGTCCTTTTGAGGTCTTCACACGTGCAGTCAGCAGGGAGGACTGTAATTTGGGAAAAGCTATCCCATTGTTGAGCATGCTAGAGCACCAACTGAAGGCAGTGTGTTCTAAGTTTAAAAAAGATGGAAAGGAAGAAGCATGTGAGTTGGCGAAGACGTTATTACACCACCTACTTGGTGATGATCGTCTTGAAATGATCAACACAGAACAGCATTACATTTGTGCTACTATTCTGGATCCACTGTACAAAAAGGCAGTGGCAGGCAGAGTATTCTTTCCTTTTGATAAAGCAGATGTTACAAAGTACAAACATTGGCTAGCTGTGTCAGCCACTCGGTTTGAAAGAGAACAGCAGGAAATTGAAGGAAAAGGCAGTACATCAGCATCAGCAGGCCGTCCGCAGTCAAAAAAATCCACTTCTGCATTTGTGGCTGTGGCAGAAGTGAGTGATTCTCCCTCTCAGCCGTTAACGACACCAGCAACCGTATCATCTGCACCAGACACAACAGTAATATTGTGTGATGAAGAGGATTGGCTAACTCAGCTTGGGTTTGCTTCTGAAATGGTCCCAGAAAAAAGTAAGCAAAGTGGAGGAACCCTGGAGAACCTTGAGTCAATGGTGCAGGCCTATCTGAATGACTCAACAGAGGTCCATCTTTCTCATGACCCATTGGCGTATTGGCATGGGAAAACAGTTATGTGGCCAGAGATCACCAACCTGGCTATAAATTACTTGTCTTACCTGCTCGCAAGTGTGTCTTCTGAACGTGTTTTCAGTGCTGCTGGTGGCATTGTAACTTCCAAAAGGACCCGCCTCTCGCCCAAAAATGTGGAGAGGTTAACAATGATCAAGAAGAATCAGCACCTCATACCACCAGATTACAAAATACGAGAATGCACGCAGGAAGAAGACGAGGAGGACACCAACTTAGATGAGGGAAGTTCTTCCCTGTTAATTGACCTACTCCCGTCTGAATTCGCAGAGTTTGAGGACGAGCTCTTCTTCCCTGACACCGAGCCCTGAAAATGAGTCGATGAATCACTAACTTTCTTTTTCGTCCTTATTCACTTTTATTCCTGTGTTTCTGGCTTTCTTTGTTTTGCAAAATTATATAAAAAAAACTTTAATCACCTAATCACAAAAACAAGCCCATCAGCAGAACTGTCTTCACTTATTTGCTTATTGATTTGAAGGTGCCGCAGTCTGCATTCCTCAGGTTTACAAGTTCACAAGAACATGCTCCTCTATCCTCCTCCTCCTCCAGACTCCTATTTCCCTCAAAGCAGATGGCTGGATTACGCCCAATGAAAAAAGACTCTGCAATTGTGGGGGTGTTCTACTTCTTTGAGGGTGAGTTGACGGGTCTGGGGCCATTGCTGGGAAGGTCTAATACCGGATAAAAGTGGTTTGGACAAAATCGGAGGAGAATTTTTTTGCGTTTTTGCTGACTTGCTTGTCTTTGAGGTGCTGTTTGGGGGGGTTCCGGGTGTTTGTGGGTGCGTTTTGGGGTCTGGGAGCACTGCTCGCACAGTCTAATGTTGATTGCATTTGTTTTTCAGGAAATCCATGGTGGAAAAGGGGAGTTAGGGCCTAGCTGCAGAGCGCATTTGGACTGAATTCCAGGTAGTAGGCCCATTTTTGCTTTTTGCCTGTTTTGGGGTGTTCTGCTTTTTTGCGGGTGGCTGCAGGGGTCTGGGGCCATTGCTGGGAATGTCTAATACCGGATAAAATTGGTTTGGACAAAATTCGAGGTGACTTTTTTTTGCGTTTTTGCTGACTTGCTTGCCTTTGAGGTGCTGTTTGGGGGGGTTCCGGGTGTTTGTGGGTGGGTTTTGGGGTCTGGGAGCACTGCTGGGTATGGATAGTTTTGATTGTAAGAGGTTTGAAGCAAATCTATGGTGGCAAAGGGGAGTTAGGGCCTAGCTGCAGAGAGCGCGTGGAGTGATTTTGGAAAGTTGCCAGAAAATTTCTAAGTCCCCATTTTTGTAGTTTTGCTTTTTGGCTCTGTGGGGGTCTTCTACTTCTTTCCGCCTGGGTTGACGGGTCTGGGGCCATTGCTGGGAATGTCTAATACCGGATAAAAGTGTTTTGGCCAAAATTGGAGGTGAATTTATTTTTGCATTTTTGCTGACTTGCTTGTCTTTGAGGTGCTGTTTGGGGGGTTCCGGGTGTTTGTGGGTGGGTTTTGGGGTCTGGGAGCACTGCTGGGTATGGATAGTTTTGATTGCAAGAGGTTTGAAGCAAATCCATGGTGGCAAAGGGGAGTTAGGGCCTAGCTGCAGAGCGCGCGTGGAGTGATTTTGGAAAGTTGCCAGAAAATTTCTAAGTCCCCATTTTTGTCGTTTTGCTTTTTGGCTGTTTGGGGGTCTTCTACTTCTTTCCACCTGGGTTGACGGGTCTGGGGCCATTGCTGGGAATGTCTAATACCGGATAAAAGTTGTTTGGACAAAATCGGAGCAGAAAAAGATGTTGCGCTTTTGATCACTTGCCTGTCTTTGGGGTGCTGTTTGGGGGAGTTCTGGGTGTTTGTTGGTGGGTTTTGGGGTCTGGGAGCACCCCTGGCACAGTCTAATGTTGATTGCATTTGTTTTTCAGGAAATCCATAGTGGAAAAGTGGAGTTAGGGCATAGCTGCAGAGCGCATTTGGACTAAATTCCAGGTAGGCCCAAAGTTTTTTAAGTGTGGCTTTTCCCGTGTTTTTCCTTTTGGCTTGTTGGGTGGGTTAAACTTGTTTTCGCCCAGGTTGACAGTTCTGGAGCCATTGCTGGAAAGGTCTAATACCCGAAAGAAAGTGTTTTGGAGACAATCCCTGGGGAAAAAGTTTTTGCATTTTCTGAGATTTCGCTCACTCTGTTTGTGGTGGTTTCTGGTGTTTGTGGGGGGGTTTGCGAGCCTTGGAGCAAAGCTGGGTATGGATACTTTTGCTTGCTTGCAAGTGGTTTGAATACAAACCATGGTGGGTAAGGGGGGATTTGAGCCTACTTTACTTTCCAAGTACGTTTCGTCACCATTTTCTACTAGGCCTCGTTTTTGGAGATCTGGTTGGGGGTCTTCTACATTTTTGCGACTGGGTTTAGTAAGGGTCTGGGAGCACTGCTGGGAAGGTCAAATTTTGCTCTAAAACACAGTTTACAGTACACCTAGCTTGAGGGGAAGGATCCGCTAAATTAATTCGCCCATACTTATTTATCCTTCAAAAGGAGACTCAGACAGAGTAGGCACTTTCAAAAATATTGTACTGTCTATTAGGAAACTCAAAGTGTGACTTTTTGCACTACACAGCGTACATACCTTATATTTATTTGTCAGTGGTGTTCTAATATCACTTCCTGTTTTTCCATCAATAATTACAGGCCGGGTTTCAGCCTGTGCAATGGGAAAAAAAGGATGAAGTCAGGCTTCACATTAGCGAGCCGCAATTCAGCATCCGCCAGGCAGGCAGTGGACAGGGTGTCTTCTGGTCAAAAACATTGATTGACGGAGCGTCAGATGGAATGGAGGAGTCCCGCTAATAAGAGGAATGGTTGGATGCATGCAACTTACCAAATTCAACAGGACAACTACAAAAACATACAGATACAGTATCCGTTCTGTTCTAATTATCTTTTAAGTAATGTTATTGCTGTGAACTTCTATGAATGTGACTCTGCATTTCTTTGATCTCTGCTTCTAAATTCATCCCTACAGCCATTCTATAGGTTTTACTTCTGCTATTTTTTAAACCTATTTTAATGTAAGCAGTGTTTCTCTGAGTGCAGGGATAGGCAAGTGAAAACGCATAATTATTACTGCAGCCCTGTACTGTCGCATTCTTTCATTCACGGTTGTCGAAAGTACTACTTACTTTTCAGTAACCATGCATGCAGTAGTGCATGCACTTCCTTTATGTCACTTACAAGATTTATGGATAGCTTTGTACCCAAAGATTTGTTTATCTTCAATTATTGTTTGTCCATGCTGTGCTTTTTTTTTTCTTCTCTCAACTAAACTTTCCCAAAAACCCCCATTCCCATCCATTTTCCAAACCCTAACCCTCTTCCTCCGGGCTGTGTGGTTTTGATTGATGTGTGACTAAATGACAGCAATAATTCCACACACTTGCTGGGGAGGATAAGGTCATAGCAACAGGCTGGTGAAGGAATCCGAGGATATATTCTTACTCAGCTTGACACTGAGTCACTATTGGCAGATGAAAGCAGATTTTCATGTGCGCCATCAACTTGATTAGTCATCAAGAACATCCTCCTCCTAGACGTGGCAAATTAATATTACGCTGCTGTGTCCTTCACCTTCAGTACTATTTCTTGTAGTAGTAGCCAATGTCAAAGAAATTCAACACAAGTACTTTCAATACTTTACCATTTGTTCGGCTACATTGTGGCACTGTTCTAGTGTACAGTCACCTGCTATATTCTCTATCGTACCATTCTAATGCTACGGTAAGGACAAACAAGGTTTCATTTTCTTTTTTTTCAGATGCTGCAACTGCCACTGTGTAACACCACAAGTACCACCGCAATGATGACATTTCATCCGCCCAGGATTGCCAACCTTAATCGCCATTTCCCGTGCAGCCAGCCCTGTGCCTAGCCCTATTTCCAAACACAAATTACAGGTAAGATAAGCGTTTGGGGGAGGTAGTATAATGGAGTATTAGGAGAGACAATAGACTGAAGGTCCTAGGACTATTGAATTCCCTTACTCTGTGACAGGCACTTAGTTTTGAAAACATTTGGGCAATTACTAGTACTTACACAACTTGAATCAAGATGCCACTTAAGTTTCAGGAAAACAAACCTACTGTTAAACCCCCACCCACCAGCCTCAAAAGCAGTAAAAATCACGTATGCTATGATAAAGTTTAAAGTATATTTATATATCCCTAACATAAATAATCTTCCGCAAGATCCAACCAACCCCCCTCCCAAACCCCAACGAATGTCCATGAAAACTAAGTCCAAAAAAATAGAAAACCCAACTCCCAATTCCTACCCCCCAGAAGTCTTTAAAAATGGGGCAAGGGACAGTCTCCTCCCACTGCTGGCTGCTGCTGTTTACTTTTCGGGCCAGGTCGGCATGTTCCTTGCGGAGGGTCTCGAGCAGGGTTTGGTGTTGAGGAGCTCCTGCTCGAGGTAGGACACCCTCAGTGAAAGACGGTGCGCGCATGCCTTGCACCTGCTGTGGGGGGCAGCTGATTTCTTTGCTGCTCGGCGGTGGCGGGTGGCTGCGGTACCCCGGCTCCGTACCGCTGGAGACCTGCTGCGCTGACTGGCTGACCCAGGGAGTGCGGAGGAGGATGCACGTGTCGCCATGGATTCTGTCGACGTACTGTGCGCGTCCTCCTCCTCCTGGGCCACCAGCCGCCGATATTCGGCGACAGTGGCCTCCAGCCTCCGTTGCCGGGCCCTTTTAGCCAGCTCCTTCCATGTTGGTTTGGAAGGAGCATCTATATGAAGAAAGAAAGACATAGTTTGTAAGCAATGCTCTTTAAGATTAACACAAAATGATTCAGCAGAAAGTTGTGTCACAGTAGAACTAGCAACTTGCAAGCGCAGTACATAACTATTGTGGCAAGTATCTATCTAACCTCCCACTTCTTCATCCTTGCTCTAACATTAGTGGGAGTTTAAGGAATCAATTCTACGAGCACTATGGACTCACTCCATTAGAGTCGACTATGACAGTACACCAGTCTTATTCTTATTCTTCTCTCTTGTTTAGCAAAATAGGTACGTTAACTTCTGCAAGCCGGCATAATGCCAGCGCAGTCAACTTGCACCCGAGAAAAACAGACGCCCGCCATGATGAGTGAGACAGACTTGCGTTACTGTACCAGTCCAGTACATGCAGGTGGTGATGCTCTTACTTTGCTATTACGGGTGGCACTGAGAATACTCTGTTACAAGGGCTACTGCTTAATTAATTTAACTTTCACCCTACAGTGCTAATGAATACTAGAAAAGGAAAATGAAGAAGATAAATAATCTGATTATCTATCACTGCACATGGTATGTTTTTGCTTACATATGGGATGACGTTAGGTGCTTTGCTTTTTATTAAGTGAACAGTGATACATCCACACATGAATGACCGAGTTCTACTAAACTTATTAACAGAGGTAGTGAGTGGCCATCGTAATAGCCGGATATATGCTGTGCTTGCAATACAAACTACTGCTACCATTCATGGTAGTATTCGGACAAAATTACAACTTCTTTTCCTTGCCTTTCCTACACTGGGACGGACGTGCGGGTGCGGTGTTACATGCTCTTCAAAGTAACACTTAGTTCATCCAGTGACCGTCTACTCTCTCTAGATACACATATGCTATCTAAGAGTCAGATAGTACCATGATCCAGGCATCCATCCATTCAAACTATATAACAATCATTCTTCTTCATTGCTCTCTCATCTGGACAAACCTTACGTTTTCTCACGGGAAAACAACCTTTTCATTTTATTTGGGAAACCGCAAGCCATACATCCGTGCTTGACTTGCATTTGAATTTCAACCAAAGCATATATTGCGCACACATACAGTTTCTGTTTCAACCACCCAGGCTGTTCTCCTTCCACCCATCCTTGCTTCATCCTTCACCCAGCCATGCATCATATTCCTTCCCAGCCACCTCGGGCACCAATCAAACACGTATCATTCTTCTTTGTCAGTATTCATTACTTTTTACTTGCTCATCCTTCCACACTTACTTACACCCTTCTTTCTCTTTTCGTTCATCCCATCCATCAAGTTCATCTCAGATCTGATTCGGATTCTCGAAAAAAAATTCACTGCTGAGTTGAAGTAAATTTAGAGGAGGCTACTACCTGGTTGATAAAAAACTTTGTTCTAAATTTGAAAGTCTGCTTAACAGTATAGTAACTTAACTGTAGAACATATATACTACACCCGTGCAGAGATCACACTATGCAGTCTGCAATCTCAATAAGTAAGGAATATAAGAGCTTACCACTGCCCGCCACTACCGTGGCAACCCGCACAGCAGTTTCGTCCGGCACTTGCACCGCCTACTCACCAGAACTGTCCTCCACCTCAGCGCTGGGCCCAACACCAGATGTTCCACCTACAAAGTACATTTAAGAATGCTAGATGTCATAGACATACACCACTCACTAGTATTTTGTCTAGGAATGAAGACATGTAAATACAGAAACCAATTTCATAATTTGTGACTGTCTACTCTAAAGTAAAAATGTCCCTTTTTCCAGGGAAGGGTGTTGTCTTGCTGCACTTTTTGGCACAACTGATGAATGCTTGCTTTTTAACACGCACCATTTTTCTCATAACAGACAGAAGCTTCACTTCTAAGAACAAATCATCATCACTAGGACGGAGTGACCAACGATTCAGCACCAAAAAGAAAAATTTAAGTTCAAACCAGGTGAGGGCTCGGCTCGCCCACAATAAATATGCGAAATAAATCACTAAGCACTTTTCCATTTTTAATCAACCGTTTATGTTTTATGACAAGCTTGATTTTAATAAATATTTTTACTTTTAATAAAGCTTTAAAACGTAAATAGACTCTGTGGTTTTTGGTCAAGAGTGACTGAGCAAAAGGTTTTGCAATTTCCAAGCATGGGTCCGTGCCTCTGACACTTCTGGACTCTGACTCCGTACTTTTGCCCTGCGTTGGATAATCATCATTGGGGATCAATCATCGATGAATTCGGGAGCTAAATGACTCTGCCACACTATCTAGTCAGTAAGGAGATTGGAGGTTCCTCAAAGTCCGATATCACTGAGGTATGTAGAAAGTCTACCTGCGCCTTTTATAATTGATAAACAATGCACCATTTAGTGTCCATAGTTCTGTTTGTGCAGATTTGTCCCTGCACCAGTAGTAGTATGGATTGTCCTCCTATCCAAACCAAAAGTAAAGTAGTATCTTATTCTTTCTTGGTGGTCATTCACCTTTTTATTGTTGGCAATTGTCAAGGCATAAACATTTAGAAGACTTGAAAAGACATTATGGACAATCCCAGAGTACTGCACTCAGTGCATAGAGCTATTGCTGACTAGAATGGGAGTTTCGTTTAACACTGTTTTGCCAACTGTGCAATCTTAGTTAGCTACACAGAAAGCCTAATAAGAATAATCTAGTAATACCACAGGGAGTCATAGTAAAGGCAAGATAAGAATTTAGATACAGTCTACAAGAAGATCAAAGACAATTTAGAAAAAATCGAATGAGGAACGCTAGGAAAAAATAGGTACTCTAAATTAAAATTAAAACTTACCGGGGTCAGCAAAGGAGCCCTCACCTGACCGATCCTGGCCTTGAACAGCAGCAGCAGCCGATAACCCCTCCTCCTCTGTCCTCTTGCCCCTGGGGGGAGCTGATGTACAACATGAAAGAAAGAAAGACCCAAAAACATGGATGATTGTTGTCAACCAAATCAAACATTTCAAAAGAACAATAACAAAATATTTTGGTGAAATAGCAAATAGACAACTATTCCACGGGATATATTGACCTATCTCATGTGGTCTACTACGATATTAGTATTGCTTGATTTGCGGACCGTCGACTTGGAAAGTTATGTAACTCACTAAACAAACTACTAAAAAGGTTCGCCTAGGACTGGCAGGCAGCAGTCCGCAGCACGCGAAGTGACAGACAAACTCCATCGTGATTGCAGATCAGCGACAACACTATAAAGTTTCCTACTACATTAACCAGTCATTAAAATACTCAAATTATCAATCCACCACCACTATTTCTTCTTATTGCCAGGTGTTTCAAAGGAAGGACTTGAGTCTGTAGGGGCAGATTTACAAGCCCCTTGCGGCTCTTTTGCTCCATTGTTGCGTGACTTTTGTGACGCAGCGGCAGAACAAAAGAGGCGCCATGGTGCGGCGTATATTAACAACGTGACGCATATGGGAGATGCATCACGTTGTAAAGCCCTGCGTAATCAGGGGGCGTTCCGGCGCAAGGGAGGGCGTTCCTGCACAGGAACGCATCCTAAAAGTGGCTGAGGGAAATCTACAAGATTTCAATCAGTCACTTTTAGGACAATGATGCGTGACTCAAACTCTGCGCCTGCTTGAAGCAGACGTACGGCTTCACGCAGAATTGGGGAGATAGGGCACCCCAGAGCATTGATGGAGCTGCGCCATCGTTGCAACGCAACTCCAGCAATGCGCCGCCTTTACGGCACAGATGCTTAACGCTTCTGTGATGTTTTGGGACCATGGTGCGCCGCATTGTAAATACGTGGCACCATGGGTGGTGGTGGCGTGGCGCACAATTACTGGCGCATCCCTGCTACTTTGCAGGGATGCGCCGGTAATTGAAAATCTGACCCTTGGTGTCTAGCATTACGCAGTTCTTTACACTACACTCATACATAATTTCTCAGGCCAATGAAATGAACACAAAAAAGAAAACAAATAAGCATAGTAGCAACGCTACTGAGAAGGAGAGCAGTGCACCTGAAATGCACAGAAGATTTTGAAATATAATTTACCTACAATGTAATCGGCAGCATTATTGCTCTTGGTAAAAAACAAAAATTTGCAATATAATAAAACACAGAGCGGGAGAAAACAGAGTAGTGATGAAATAGCTAGAAATAGCTACTACTACTCACCAAGACCGGGGATCTCGATGCCGAGCACGTCCAGCAAGTCGCGTTCCCGGTCCAGGAGATCCGTCCAACGGTGGTTGGCCTGGTTGTAGGTGCGCCGGACCCCAGAGTGTTGAAACATGGCCCGGCACACCTTCTCCCACTGCTTCCGTCGCTCCCGGAGCCCGTAGCCGCTAGCGATCTTGCCGCCTCACATGATGGCCCTGGGGAGGCAGTGCTGGACATAAAAGACTAGTGCGGCCACCTCCTCCGCACTAAAAATCTCCCGAGCTATAACTTGTTTCCCCCTCAAACGCCCGCACGGAAGCCGGGCACCGGGTGCGGGACCCTTCCCCTTCTCGGGCTGCTTCTCGGCTCCCTTTACCATGGTCTGGGCAGAAAGGAAGGTAAATAATAAAGAAGAAATAGAATAGGGAAGAAGAAAAGAAAAGAGTTAAAAAAAGTAGTTTAAAATTAACCAAAAGTAGGAGAAAACACAAAAATATAGAGCTAGAAAAATAGAGGGATAGATAATAAGTAAAAATAGATTAAAAAAAACTTCAAACAAGCAAAGGATGGCAGAGAGTGACAGAGGATACAGAAAGCATGCCCAGAACCATAGCAATGAATGAAAAACAAGATGGCCGCGCCCGTTCACGACCGCGTGGGTACGTTCGAGCGAGATTTTCCCCGCGATCACATGCGAACATGTACTAGGGAGCCTCACACTTTGCGAGATTACACATAGCGCCCGGAAACGGAATTACGTCACGCAAACAAGATGGCCGCGCCCATGTACGACCGCTAGGGTAACTTCGCAAACGTTGCGCTACAAGCGGCTTGCGAAAAAGCAAAAAATCACGTGAACTAACACGCCGCAAAAAAAACAAATCGTGTATTCGCTCGAATTCGCAGCTTCCGAAATCGATATCGCCCGAATTCGCGCCCCGCAAATCGCGTGAAATTGCAGAAAAACGATTTTTGCAAAAGTGAAAGCACTCAGCAGGTGCAAAAATTCAATCTTATCATTAGTAACCATTCCCTCTAGTGCTTCCTGTGGGGGCCCCTCCAGAGTTCAGTTGCCTACTAGCAACTATTCTATGACCCTGCTCTGACCCTCACAGCAGGCCCAGAGAAGCTACAAGTATGCCACAAAGGTCCTGCTAAAAAAAATTAGACTGCAACAGAAAGCATTTACAGATAAGGAAGCAGGTGCCAGACTGGAAGTTCAAATTCAGTGACACATTAATCAATCAGCCCCTAATTCATTCATGTCAGTTGAGGCATGGCAGGTGTGCTTTTCCCCCCATAATCTACAGTGATGAAACAGAGGGTGGCATGGGTGAGCCAGAGGGTGGCAGTGGTGAAACAGAGGGTGGCAGTGGTGAAAAAGAGGGTGCTGTGATGAACCAGATGTAGAAACAACATGGTCGCGACTGTTGCTACCCGACAAGTAAGTTCGCGTTTGCGAACTGGTAAAAAACCCTCGCGAAACGGCAGAAACACTTGCGAACCCAAAAAAAAATCCGCAAAATTCGCGAGAGTTCGCGAATTTTGCGGATTGCGAATCCGTAAATACGCAATTTCGCGGATTGTGAATCCGCAAAATTCGCCCATACTGAGTTTAATGTCCTTGCCTTTGGGGGGGGGGTGTTCCGTAGGAGAGTAGGATCTTCTTCTTATAGTTACCCCCACTTTTTGCTGATGCTTCACTGTTTTTTTTTACTTTAGTCTGGCTGGGGCCCTGCTATCCAGAAATGATTCCATGTACTTTAGGTATAAGTCCCTAGTATATGGTACATCATGTACCCAGGGCATAGGTACCCCAGAGGCAGTAGCGGTCGGTGGTGGGAGTAGATGCCAGGGGGTGACGTGGGGAGGGGGAGGGGGAGGGGAGGGGGTAGTAATCTATCGATTACGGAGGATTACAGGTAAGTAAACATATAAACAACTAAAACAAATTTCGTTGCATGCACTGCAACGCATTTGGGGATGCAGTGCGCGCAACGAAATTCATGTTATTTATTTATATGTTTACTTACCTGTAATCCTCCACAATCCATATATTACTACTCCCCACCCTGCCCCTCCTCCTCCCCACATCACCGCCCGGCAGCTACTCCCACCACCGACCGCTACTGCCCAGAGGCCTACCAAGGGCTGCAGCATGTATTATTCCACCCCTGGGCAACCTTCCAAAATGACACCACAGGTCTGCTACAGCAGTTTGTGTAAGGTGGTGTATGCACCCCTTACTTAGCTATTGGTTCCCTAAATCTACCTAATATCACTATACTTATATCACCCCTATGGCAGGCCTTATCAATACTGAAGGCAGGGTGCTGGGTTTTGTGTGAGAGGGTGCCCATGCATTAGCAGGGTCCCTCTGCAGCCTTCAGAATCTATTCTCCAGGGTTGTTTTGTGATGCGGCCAGACCATATACTCTTCAGTGCATTATAACCTCTCGGTAAATGCTACCTCTGGAATGGCTGCAAGGAAACATGTTGTGTTTGGTGTCAAATACATTGGAATCATACCCCCCCCCGCATGTCCTGGCAGCAGGGGTATGATTCCACCCTTCTAGTGGGAGAGACATGTACACACCGGTACACCCGGTACCAGTTTAAAAGAACCCTGGCATGACAAAATGGATGCCACAGACAAGAGTCTGGCCTCCTGCTGCTGAATTAAACTCCGGCAGGGGAGACCTGGACAATAGGTTTCCTGTCACAGGGAGGTGTCACCACCTCCCAGACAAGCTTCAGTGCATTGAGGCCGGGTGGGTGCACTCCAAGAGTGCTATGAAGTCAGCAATGGGGGCAGATGTGTTGTCCCTGTGCATAGCTCAGTTCGAACCAGTTGCAGGGGCTACCAGCCGCTGTTCTGGCTCGAAACTGCACAAAGGAAATGGGCGTAGCCGCCCCTCTTTCCAAACCCTCCCATAGGTGGGTCCCCAGAGTTTGTCCCACCACTTCCTTGGGTATAAGATAGGAACCCCTGGCAGCAGGACTTTAGATTACACCTGGATTTAACTCTGATACTGAATCCTGGAACTTCGACGATCTACAAGGCGCTAGATGGCTGAAAGATCTCCCTTTGAGTAAAGGAGTTACTCCGCTGCGTGGCAGGCACCAAAGACAATTCTGACCGGTTTGCATCTCCGAAGCTCCCGCCAGGCTCCAAAGTATTTGCAACACATGAGTTGGGTTTCCAGACTTCCCAGAGGCTGACCGAAGTCCCCAGCAAAGCTGAGACCTTTAGCCCTCGTGGGTACCGTGGAACCGGATCCCCTGGACACCGTGCACATCTGCAAGTGCATTAACTTATCGACGTTCCTTGAGGCTGTGCACCTTTTCCACTGAAGATTTCTGGTGTACACTCCACGAGTGTCCCGTGAACCGGCCCTTTGTGTTTTGGTTTGAGGTACCTTTGCAATAGCTGGTCCGTCGACTGGTGGGTCCCTGAGAAGGCAGCTTTGATTTTCCTTGGGCTTCCCTGGTTGCTCCAGATGTGCCCTGACACTCCACTACATGGGGAATCCACTGGACCTTGCTGGTCCACACCAAGGCAACTTTTCTCTTTCTGCGTGGGTTGCTGTTGCCAAGGGTTGTTGTGTTCAATCCAAGCACCGATGCCGCAGTACTCAACATATTTTGTGGGACAGCTCAAATTCAGTTCCTGGTCATCGTCGACACCTTCTGGTCCTTGTGGCCGCAGAGTCAAGTTTCACCTCTTGGCCCTAGAACCCCTTAAGTCTAAAGGGGTTTTCTCAAAGTCCTCTCCTAAGTGTCCTTTATCCTTAAAATTCCAACCGCGACTTTCCCCATAGAAGCTAACGGTTTTTCGCGGATGTGTGTTTCACACTGCACACGTCCCCCATGGGTCCCCTGTGTCACTACCTTGGGTGGTTCCTTGTGGTCCCAGGATTCTACAGGCTCTAGGTCTTGTCTCAAGTCAAGTCGTGGTTCTTGTACCACTTTCTTAAGGGGGTCCCAGTGTATAATGTGCTATTTACTGAAGTTTTATTGCATTGTATTTGTGTACTTTGCTCTGTAATCTCATAAAGAGGTTACTAGAGAGTGTTTAGAATTAAATATTTATATTTTATATATATACCTTGTGTGGTTCTCCTTTCATTAGACTTTCAATAGGTTATAATCTGGTAAACAACGCTGCTTTACACTCCATCAATACTTAGCCTGAAGGCTGCTCTCCTGAGCTATGACTAGGATATCTTTCAATAAAGGTTGCCTTAAACCTATCATCAATAAGGGTTGTTTGGACTGGTACAAGGTGCCCACTCTAACTAGTGGACAGAATATGCCAGGCCAACTTCTCACACTCGTGTCCTCATGAGATGTGATGTACAATGACATCTAGTGATAATATAAGCCTCTGTGGCCATGTTGGGTGCGGTTCATAATTTAAACCCACACCAATTCAGTATACATATTCTGGAAAAGACTCAATTGCAGTCAGCTCTAGTCTCACTATGGTCTCAGTGTTACCATTGCTTTCATCTGCAGTTAGCACCCAGCAGTCTTCTGGAAAAATCTGGAGAACATCACAGTTTGTTAAAAGTCCTAAAGGATAATATTTTAAGGAGAAAGACATTCACATATGTAATCTCAAGAGTCCATTTGTAAAAATCCAGATGCCATGTGGATAGAAATTTACAGGATCAGGGTTATTTATGATTAAAACATTTGGTGGTAAACTTAGAATTTGCTACAGCTGCTGGGTACAAGTAATCTCATGGAACTACAAGTGGTTCTTCAATGCTTGACGCGACACACCAACCTGAGGTGATTTAAAAACTTCTTCATAAAGGAATTAAACCATCACGCCCTACACTGGTGCTCACAAGGTATGATAGCAATATTCTGATTAGAGAATTCATTCTGAGTAAATAAAACTTGCATATTTTGCTGATAATATGTATATTCCTGTACTGCTGTTGGATGTGCTTGATATTCTAACCTGGATACAAGAGAAGAATATAAGGTTGAGCGAAAGGATTGGAAATCCACTTGATTCCTTTAAGAACATCAGTTGATCACACAGGATAAGGATAGTGCATGCTCTGGCAGCTCCACTCAGTATGTCATACTTCGGATGTCGATAACATCAGTACCATTGAGTTGGATAACAATAAACATTCATTATCTGGCAATCACGCCTGGATGCCACCTATGAGGAGAATGTTTTTTTTTAGAAATACCCTTTAATGCTTTTTACATTTCTAAACAATTTAGGATGAGAGTGACGTTCTATCCAAGCTGTTGTCTTTCTAGATTATTTTACAGTAGAAGTGCAAAATGACTGCATCGTGCACAAGATTTTATTGAAATTATGAATATTTAAAAACAAATACAAATGTCAAAATTCTTAGATCACAATAACCACTAGCCCCAATAACCTTTAGTAAATTAAATAAGTACAAAAACTTATAATACCCTACATTACCATACAAGTCGAGGTTTTCAATAAGTAAATCAAGTCCATTAAGAAAATGCACAACCAGTATCTGGCTAGCCGAAGAGAGCAGCTTGCAACCATCATTGAATCTAGGGAAACAACTAATCTGAAGCAGAGAGAAACTTGCATATGAAAATTATTGGGGAAAAAGGCACAACTTAATTATGAAGGAACATTACAGCTCAAACTGTAACATCTTAGATAACAATGGTTTCATTTCAAAACTCCCCAAAGTCATTTAAAATTGAGGGTGTAAAGATTATTACACGCAAAAGGAGATGATACTTGAAGTACCTCAAAAGATACTTTAATGAGAACCTATGTGTCACCATAGAGGTAAATCATGAACCTGCCATTCTTGGAAAGGGACATGACAAACACATTTTAGGAACCAGTGGATTCTAACAACCTACTACTGAATGTCTGAAGAAGGACTGAGGCAAGCGGATCTTGCAGTAGGAAAGATACAGTGAAATACAATGCAGAGCACTCATGACTAACCTTGGTCGGAGTTTGTGTAGCAGTGCTACTTGGAACTCTGTGAAATGGTAAAAACAAAACCTGCCGTGCTACTCGGAGTTCTGCGAGCATGCAGATGTGCTTGTTTCCGCCGTACTGCAATGCAGATTGCGTCTTCGGGGGGGAATATCTTCCGAACTGCACCACTCAGTCGCACATGGGTGCGGCCATCTTATTTTCTTCTCTGTTATGGTGCTGGGGACTACTTTTCAATCCTCCCTAAATCTTTTCAATCATTCTTTCCCAAAACCTTTATTATTTTATTTTTTGTTTATTATTTTTCCCCCTGTCTAATTAAGTGTATATTTCGTGGTTTTTTCTACTTTTTGTGTTTTTAGTGAGGTTTTGTATTGTTTTTCTCCATTACTTCCTTCCTTCTTGTCTCTTAATATTTGTATACCTTCTGCATTGTCTCCTCCCTCCCAGTATCATGGTAGAAACCTGTGCCACTAAAAAGGCAGCAAAGAAGAGTCACCTTCCTTGCTGAAGGCAGCGCCCGAAAAGGGTGCATCTCCGGGCTTTGTTTTCAGAGGTGAAAGTGACAGATGATCCACACTATCTAATTGCGCTTGCTTGTGCTGATTATGTAAGAACTTAAGTAATGAAGACTGGAGAGAGACTCCTTTCCTTTGCCCTGCCACTAAGATAGTGGTAATTAGTATTAGTTATTTAGCAACCTGCGTCCACTCCCTTCAGTTCTTAAAACCTTTGGGGCACAATCATCAAGCCTACATTTTGTGATTCCCACATAGTGAGTTTTACCAATTCGCTATTTGGGAATGGCAAATTGCTATGTATGTAGGACCTGCAAACAAATTTGTGATTCCTTAACATTACTTATGATAAACGGAAAACGGAATCAACACGGAACCACGGAAGAGAAGTTTAGGCAAGTAGCAAGGTGTCAGACTGTATCCCTGGAATTTTCCTTTTATCATAAGGTGATAACCAATTCATGATGTAATCTTACAGCTCACTAGCCTTTTTCATTACATAGCCCTGACAAAGTTCCATGAATGTATCTTGGAAATGAAATGCGTTCGCTGGCTGTTTTTTAAATGTGTGGATAAAGAATTTTCTTTAAGAATTATAATGGACTAAATCTGCTTTGTTGGTACACCACCTTGCTTTTATCAAAATTTAAAATCTGTTTACTGTGGGACTTAAGGGCGACAAGTGCTGGAAGGGACGATTTGTGCACAAATCTCCACATTAAATTGAATTTAACTAAGTCAGGTGCAACTTGACTAGTCCATCGCTCTGTTCAGTTTTGGTTTATATCAGTAAATTTTCATCTGCCTTGTTGTAGTCAGGGTGAAAGTATAAGTGAGCATTTCATTTAACAGAGCACGGCCATGATAGGAAAAGAGATAATTGTGTGGTACAGCTGAATTATCCCATCTGCAGACAGTAGCAAAGTGTATAACGAGACACAAGTATGTCTGTCTGGGGCACTAGCTGAACCGGCATGCCTACTTTAATTTAGCTAAACAAGAAGAATCCTTGTATACTCCATAGTGCTTAAGGCCTGGAACTGCAATCACATAATCATCGAATGGGCTGAGGAATCGACGATACCAGCAAGTGTTATATACATCTAATGCTACTGTGCCACTATATAATTTTATGTGTTACTGTTTTGTTTTGGTTACAAATTGTATTTTTTCTTTCTTGATATAGCTACTCCTGCCAATCCACCATCATCATCAGACTCACAACTCAACAGGTAGGAGATAGCAGCCAGGGCCCTGCAAAGGAAGCTGAAGGCCATCAGGGCCAAATACCAGTGGCTGGTGGCTGAAGTGGAGGATTAGGAGCGGGCGGCGGCAGCAACTGCAGCCTTCAATACGCCTGGCCCAAGCCAGTCCCCAGTGACTCCAGTTGTACGTCGCCATGGTCAGTAGGCCGCCCACCGCCATTCATCAACCACTGCGGCTCCCCCCATGGACTCTATGGAGCCTTTCAGCACTGCATCCTCCTGAGGATGGTGCGCCTGGAAGCCAGGATAGAGTAGCGGCTTGACCGATTGGAAAGGAAGCTCCTAGCCCGCCTCTAGGTCTCTCTGTTGCCCCTTCTTTAATCTTTTGTTTGGTGAGTGGGATTTGTTGGGGAGAGGGTGGGAATCTGGGAGTTGGGTGTATCTTGGAGTTTTTGGCTTATTTATTTATGGAGATTTGTTTTGACAATTATTTGGACTTTCTTTACTTTGAACATTGGTTGGGGTCAGGGAGAGGGGTGGGACAGGTGTTGAGTGTGGTCTAGTTTATTTGTTAGGGATATATATTTTTTATGATTGTACATATGATTTAAAATCTTTTTTGAGGGGTTACTCTTTTACTTTGCACTATTTACTTTCCTTTTTTAAATCTACAGATAGTGTAACATACCAATAGTTAAGAAGTACCCTCACTCGTCCTACTACTCTCTCCTCCTAGTCTCTGAAGTCTACAACTATATTAGCCCCTAAGGACTCAGAGGGGGTGTGGCTGTATGACTCTCCATAGTATTTAGATTATTGTAGATCAACAATGAATGAATCCCCAACATTTCTTCTCCTACCTGTGATTAGGTGAAGATATGGCTGCATGGTTTCCCAAGGTGCCACGGTGGTGGTACCATGGTAGTAGACAGTAGCAGCATGAGAGCGGACTAGTCGAATACTAGTGAAAGCACCAGATCCAGAAGCGAGGTTTCCCTCCCTCCTAGCCAAACTCAAACTGTAGGAATGAGGAATATTGATTGCATGGAACTATTACATTGAAATAAAAAGTAACTAAGTTGCTAAGTTAATGCCATTTAAAAAAATAAGACAGTCATCAGAGGATGACTTGAGAAAAGTATGACTATTAGTACACAAGAAGAAGACTGCTAAATAAGAAACCATTATAATCAATGCAAAAGTAAAATAAATAATCAGAATAGAGGGCTAGTACAAGTTGCAAACTGAAGTCTACTCAAGCTATGAAGTGGACAAGCCTTTAGTCTGCTTTAGGGCTGGAAGGATGATGATGCTGGCAATTATTATGATGGATTATGTTCCTCTGCAAAAAATTTAAATATCGAATACTGTGCATGGGTGGGCAATCAAATATATATATATATATATATATATATATATATATATATATATATATATATATATATATATATATATATATATATATATATATATAATATTGCGAGTGTGGGCTATACTTAGAGCAGAAGCAGATCCTTACCCTGCTTTCAGTTGGTGTTGCTTTTGCCACATCTGCCCCGCCAAGTGTGTGATCAATTAAAGGTATACATTTAATCTAGTCACATCTCATAAATCACACAGCCTGGGGGAAGAGGGTTAGGGGTTCAATTAATGCATAGGAAGGGGGATTTGAGGGAAAGATTTCACAAAGATGAACGCTTCAGAAGGGCAACATTCATCTAGGCAGCCAACCATCATAAATCAGTTAGGAGGAAAAGGAAATTCATACATGATGATGACTACTAATATAGGTAAACCAAATCAAATTCTCTGTCTGCCACAGAGAGACCCAAGTTACATTATGTTCTGTAACTGCTGTACCGAGCTTTGAAAGATATCAAATAAAATTAAAATATCTGTAAACAAACATAAACATCACACACCATTGTAATGATTAAAGAGAAAAAATATACTGTATTGCCAAATTGGGAGTTGCATCTGCATTCCTCTTGGACTGTCCGTCAATCTTGGGTGCCTGGCGGATGCGGTTCAGTAAAGTAAGTCTGATATTTAGTGTAGATTATTTTTACTGTACGGCCAGGCCAGACCGTGTAGATTGCCAAGAACAAATTATATTGGAGAGTCAAGGAGAAAAGTTAAACTGCAAGAGGAGGGCAACAAGAAGAGAAGATACAGAGGCGGCATGTCTAAGTGTCTGTTTATGTCAATTTCTTCAACAACAGGCCCCGCACCCAACAACCACTTAGCTTTGAATTAAATGACAAATTCGAACCAGACTGTACCGAGTAGTGAGCACATACACACACCAACATAGCATTTTCCCAATCAAGTAAAAAATCAACGCACGGTTGTCAGTCACACTACTCACCACTACAACTACACTGACTTGTGTAGGTCTGGTGTTGTTTACCTTTAGAACACTTCAAAGTCATCTTCATCCAAATCAGTTGGCTTCAGTGAATTTGAAAATGCCCTGAGTCATTCCATCATCTGGCCCTCCTGAGACCCGAGTATGGTGTCCAACTCCGAGTCCGTACCACCAGTGTCCTGAGTCTCGACTCAAAATGCAATTGATCGGCCTGTAGTAGTACAATTTTATTATTGAACAACAAGAAGGGAAAGATTAAGTCACTTTTTCTTTAAACTAGGTTTGTGTTTGCATACTTTGCATTATCTAAGGGGCTGGTTGGGTTTAAAGGCTTTGAGGAGTTTAAAGCATAAAACAATAAATATTTAAAGCAGTGTGGACTGGAGTTGGACTCAATGAAGGAATCTCACTATCCTATCTTTCAAAAGGTACAAAACAAAATAACCTTCAGGGAAAAATACAAATGACTGGTCAGCTGTTGGTAGGCCACCAACATTATGACTCTCAAATTCATCACAAACTCATTAATCGTAACAAACAAAAACCCAGTCTCACACTACCTGCCAACACATGAATCATCTCATCTCTTCTCAATCTCAACACACATGTTCATAACATAGCACAAGTCCGCATCTCAAGCACAATAAATGACAATCACTCAGCGTGCATTACATGCCAGCATTTACCTCTTCTTCCAGTGCACTCACCCTGATTGACTGATGCTACATTGTAGAATGCAGATCCTCCATGTTCATGAAGCAGATAATTGCCAGTATAATCGAAATATAAATTTCACATGTGGGTCAGTCCCTCAAGGGTAGGAAAGCATATGTGGTCACTGCCCTGGCTTGGAGGCAGGCACACATTTGTTTGTGTTCTCCGTCCAATGCCTGGCTTGAGAGAAATGGATTTGGATGGCAAGTCAGGACTTCTTCACTAATGCACACAGTTAAAACTCCAATCCAGCAATAAAAATGTGTCTGAGTAAGTCAGTGGGGGTGAACTGGTCAACCAGACAGCCAGCCAAACACAAATAATAAAGTATATAATGTTCACTAGCTATATATTTTGGGGATAGGTCATCAACAAGAGAAAGCCTAGTAGTCAGGGAAATAGAGATCATCCTCAAACTCTGGTGGTTTGCCTAGAAGTATGTCATCTAACATACTACTTCCATGACCTGAGTCTCCCTCATCTTCCTCCTGTGGTACTTCAGGTATGGTGTAATCCTGTGGTATAAAGTGGTGATTCATTTTGTTCATGGTTAATCTGTCAGCGTTTTAGGGTAAGAGACTGGTGCTTCTCACTGTGACAAAGGCATCATCAGTACTGAAAACCACCTCAGCAGAGACCCTGGCTGCAGGGAATGCCAGCTAGTTTTTTGACCGACTGCGAGCACTGGCCATTGGCACCTCTTACCATACAAATACACCAATGGGTTTTGATCAAGGTAGACCTCTGTTGCATCATCCAGATCGGCCTGGACCATTCGCTCAATGTTTATTGCTGGTGCTCCACTTTTCTCAACCACTTTTGCCTTCGCTTCTGCACTGGACTTAAGCCCTTACAGTAGAAACCACTCAATTGCAGATTTGGAGCTGAGCCTCCTGGTCTTGGTGTTGTTTATGGTGTTCTTGTCATTGGGTTTGGCTTCTGTGAGTCAACCGCACTTCTCTCAGGCTCTGAACTTGAAGACTGCCCCACAGGACGTGTGCCCTGGACCAGTGGGCCTCTAATTCCCTGCAATTCTTTTTCTAGTTCACTGCCTAACTCAGCTATCCCTTGTATTTTCTAACATCCCCGTCTGAAAAAGGAATGAAAGTTGACAGTACTGGTATGTACCCTGGATCAAGAATGTGGCACAGATGTAATGTTTGGAGGACAAACTATCTATTTTTACCCTTACATTAGCAGACAAGCGAAGGATTAAGCTCTCCACCAAGTCATATGCATCTTTTTTTTCCTCCACACCTCTTTAAATTGCAGACACCTCCTTTAGCTGTTCCTGTAGCATGTGCAACAATGGGATAGCTTGGCCCATGGTACTGTCCTCTTTGCTGACTTCCTGTGTGAACACCTCAAAAGGAAGCAGCATCTCTGTTAGGCATTTGACTAGGCCCCATTGGTCCATCTCAATGATCATGCTTTTTACAGTTGCATCTGCTCTTTGAATGAAATATTCATTGGTAGGTATGTACTGCTCAAACAGGCGTTGAATCATATAATAAGTGGAGTTCTAACTTGTTGGCGCCTCCTGTTTGGGTGCTTTAACAGGCATTCTATTATCACTCTGAATGACCCTCAACAGTTCCCGGGCTTTTTAAATGAATGGCTGAAATAAGTGCAGATTTTTATGCAGGTGGACAGTAAGTTGTTTGCTTAGTCTTCTTTTTTGAGAAAGTCATGTACGTTGACATTTATGCATTGAGCGAAACACAGGACCCTGAAATAGCCACCATCGGCCATGGCCTTGACTATATTACTGTCATTGTCCTTAGCAACAAATCCAGTCTTAAACCCTTTTGGTCACAGCAATTCAAAGACATTGTTGTTAAAGTCTTCCAAAATGTTTGCAGCTCTATGGGATTTTTCCATTGCGAACATCACTACTGCTGCATGCTTCTGAGCAGCATTAAAAATTTCAGTAGTGTCTACACTTGCAAATATTTTTTCTCTAGCCCCCACTAAAGCGATCCAGCGTACAGTGATGAACATATAATCAGTATTTTGGAAACTGGGCCACATGTCTGTTGACAGGTGGATACAGTGGACAGCACTCTGCTGCAAAGCTTTGCCAGGCAATTCAAGTACATCGCAATAAAGCAATGAAACAGCAACTCTGGCAATATAGGACTGGCCTGGAACCTTCCATTTCGAGCAGGAGGCTGCCACAAATTCATGAAAACTCACCCCTTAAACAAAAGAAAAAGGAAGGAGGACCAGCGCTAACATTTTAGCCAGCTTCCCACTGTACAAACGTTGCCATTGGATGGTTGCATTCATACTGCCCCTCTGGCCTAAACATGGAAGGAATAGTACCCCGAATTCTTTTCTTTCCTGATGCCCCTGTTGCAGGTGACTTCTTGAGAGCAGGCGGTGGTAGGCTCAATGTGCTTTTCAGTGTGGCAGTCACTGTCCTCTGTTGCCTTGGTGTCTTGACCTGAGTCTTGTGCCAATGTGATATTACTAATGTGGGTGATAGTACTGCACTGCTAGGAAAAGGGCTGCTTTGCGTAATGAAGTTTTCTTCCTCTTCTTCACCTTTCACCGTGATTGGAACGGATTCCCTGCTCAGCCAGCTTTTACCCCTTTCACTAACAACTTGCATTTTTTTGTCCGCTAAGGTGTGCTTCCCAATGGATCGCGTGGTGCTTTCTCAAATGGGTTGTTTGGCCCCCTTTACCATAGTTTATACCAAGCTTACCCTAACACTTGCTCCACAAAGGGAGCATATGGCAATGTATGCCTCCTTCTTGCTAACCGAAAAGAAATCCTAAACTGGTGAGCTCAACTTTCTGACGCTGGTGCCACTGCCAATGTTGGATAATCTGGCAGTAGGTGGGCATTTTGACATTTGACACTCTGCAGTACCTTATTTGTTAGATCTACTGAGATGGTTGTGGATGTAGGTCGCTGCCGGGACTTTGCAAATATGGCAGTTGGTGGTGGTTGGTTCTGTGGTGCCAGTGCCACATTCCTGCAGGAACGTATGTCTCTACTCGGGCTGGACTAACGCCACTGATGACTGACTCATCGTCATCCTCCTCTTCTACATCTGCTTCCATAACTCTAGGTTTTCTGGAACCTTCCTTTTCCCTAGCCTCATCTGAGTTGTCTTGCAGTTTGTCTCACTCACAGACAGTGGTGTAATACAAGTGGCATCTAGATCATCAAAATGAATGAAGAAGAATCTGATATACCATTTAACCTTCCTTTTTCTAGCTGGAGATCTGGAAGACAATGGATCTTCTGGAGCAGATTGCTCTACTTCCTCAGCTTAATCTCTTGAACTGCTCCTACCTCAGAAGAAACTACTATTGACGGTTGTGGCTATTGTTCTTGATGTTCTCCACTTTTCTGACCTTCCTACAATGTTTGCGCACTACATTTCAATAGAGATAAGTCAATGTTTGCATCACTGCTCGTCAGCATTGCCATGATTAGACTGGCTGCCTCTGTGACAGACATTGGCTTGAGAACAGATTGTGGTGGGTCCACTGATTTGGGGGTGCTGCTCCCAGTTTTCTCCTCAGAGGCCGGTGTGGCAGGCACAATTTTTTGTTTACCTCAAAACATCTTGTGTGACATGCCAGTGGTGTTGGTGGTAAGCTCCTTCTTCTCACTGGCTACTTTCTTGGTAGCAGTTTTAGGCTTAGAAGTGGCACCTTTCTTAAGGGGAGATTTTTGAAGCTGTCAGTTAGCAGTGGCACGTAGCTTCAGAAGTTGTTGAAATGTCTGATGTGTGGGTCACTCACACGTCACGCTGTGCACAGTCCTTCTTTCTGGCAGTACTGTACTTTCTGGCGCCTGAAGCTAAAACGGGCTTATCATAAGGGCTTATCATTCTCATTGCAGATCCGCACGTGCAAACTTCGTCTCCTTAACCATCACTCAGGCTAAAAACTGCCCTAAAACGTTATTCAAGATGGTTAAAGAACTATCCGGTTCGGCAACCATGCAGTCATCCCCCAGCCTGAATGCAACACAATGTGAGGATCTTGCCCAATGTTTGTTAAATAAAGTGTAAACAATTTACTCTACTTTGGCTAAAGCTATCCCTCCTCCTACTCTCTCGCCCACTGCAACCTCTGACCGTCCTGTCCCTTGGTCCGAAAGCTGCACTGCTTCTTCTCTGGTCCAGATGTATATGAATACACTTGACACCTGGCCACCCTTGGACATGGTGACACTTATACAACATCTTAGTCAAATTAAATCGGGATCCTGCGACTTACTGCCCATTACGGTGCTTCACCCTCACATCATTACATCCTCAAACTTCTTAATACATCCCTAATGGAGTCCCTTGTCCCTCCAGATTGGAAACATGCAATGGTTGACCCACTAAAAAAAAAACTAACTCTGATCTCGCTCTTCCCTCAAATTATCGTCCAATCTTGCTGCTTCCTGCTCTCTCAAAAATTCTTGAGAGACACATCAATGACCACCTATCTAAGTTCATCGAAACCAATGGGCTCTTGCATCCTGCCTAGTCCGGTTTCAGGGCCTTTTATTCTACTGAGTTCACACTCTTAGGTTTTACAGAAATGGGAAACATCCTTTACAACGAAACTTTTACCACGCAGTGCTGTTACAACGCAAGTATTACAACGAAAACCTTTACAATGCATTACACTGGGGGGCGCTCTAGGATAGGGAATAGTTTTAATTTACTATCCAACACCTTCCCTAGTGTCCACGGGGACTGGAGTTGGAATAGTAAATTAAACTATTCACTATCCAGCACCCCCAAGTGTAATGCGTTGTAAAGGTTTGCGTTGTAATACTTGCATTGTAACAGCATGCGTGGTAAAAGCATGCGTTGTAACGTCATACATCCTACAGAAATGCTTCGATAGAACCTTGATGCTGGCGAAACCATGGCCCTGGTATTGCTTGACCTAAGCGCGGCCTTTGATACGGTTTCCCACACCGTACTCATAAAGGCCCTCCAATCTTCTGTTGTCACCAGGGCGGCCCTGAATTGGTTTATGTATTTTGTTTCTAACCGCACCTTTCAGGTTTTTTCATCCACCGCTAAATCCAAACCATATTCTTCACCTTATGGGGTCCCACAGGGTTTAATTCTCAGTCCCCTGCTGTTTAACATTTACGTTAGACCCCTGGCAGTTATGGTAGAGGAATCTGGGTTGTTGCTTTTTTCATACCCTCACGATACCCAGATCCTCTTCTCTCTCTCAGGGGGCAAGACCTCAGAGCCTTCTGCTCTCAGGACAGGCCTCAGCAAAGGCGTGGCCTGGATGAACGCCAATTTTTTAAAACTTATTGGTGAGAAAATGGAGGTCCTTGGCAAAGATAGAGGTCTCTGGGGCCCTCAACACTGGCACTCAGAAATGGGTACGCTTCCACAACCCTCCACCCAGGTACGCAACCTTGGATTTATCTTCGACGATTCCCTATCCATGCGTCAACAAGTTACCATGGTTGCCGCCACCTGCTTCACCATTTTTAAATGGTTGAGGAAGATTGTGTGGATGATACCTGATCATACCCAGAGTACCGTAGTCCAGGCCCTTGTTACATCTAGGCTGGACTATGGGAACGTCCTCTATCTGGGAGTCAACAAAGAGGTAACGCATAAGCTGCAGCAAGTGCAAAACTCTGCTGCCAGATTACTTTGCCGAGCTTTCAAAACCGCATCGGTGTCCAGGCTGCTGGGGAACCTCCACTGGCTTCCAGTGTAGAAACGGGTCATGTTTAAGGCCCTAACCTACATGTTTCGTATCAAGCATGCTAAGTCTCCCCGCTACCTGCAACACCTACCTTGTCTTTAGGTTCCTTCTCGCACTCTTTGGCCTTCCACACAAGAGAAATTCTAAGTCCCTAAGGTCCGACTTTCCCGCATGGGAGGGCGCTCTTTTGCATACTTGGGTCCTGTTTTATTGACTGCTCTGCCTTTGTCCCTCCGCACGCAATCAAATCTCCTGCTGTTTCGCAGATCTCTAAAAACTTGGCTTTTCAGCCAATAGGACTCTCCCTTCTCTCTGCTGTACCCTCATAGCGCCAGGAAAACTTTTTTGGGTTGCTGTTGCGCTGATACATACATTTAAGAAAATAAAGAAATAGATAAATAAATAATGTGAGTGATTTGTTGTTGTCTCTTGTCGTTGATTTCTTGTTGTGCACCTAAAAGAAAAGAAGCAAGAAGGGCATCAGTGAAACGTGGCATTGTCGCTGTTCAATTAGTAAGTAGCACAAACAAAAATATATCATTTAGTGTTACATTTACACTGTTGTTTATCCCTTAATTAACAATACAGTGTAAATATATCTACTCACTCATAAAACGGAAAACTACACCAACATATACTTCCATGGTGACTAACCACTCAGGAAGAATAAGAGAGAGCAGAACAAACAACAACAACATACAGATGAAACTGCTTGCTTTTTGTGTAGCATGTGATGTCACGTCACTCATGACTTGTGACGTGGCACTGAAGTGCACCTGACAAATGACAATGGAATAAGTAATCCCTAGACAATGAATGCTGTTGTGTACCTATAATAGATATAGGGTTGATTTGATTGATGAAAGATTGTAGGGGGAAATGGTGAAACCAAAAACAATTTTTTTAAGTATATAAAAAAATTTGAAAACATAATTTACCAATTACTTAATATATGGAAACATGTAAATAATTAAACATAAGTGAAGTCATCCTCAAATATATAATAAGTTATTATTAAACTGCTATCTCATTGCTCAACCATCCAAGCAGCCTACGGCAAAAAGGGCTGATTTTGGTTTAACGCACAAAATGGCTGCCAACCAGTGCCACACTGTCATCAACAACAACACTGAACAGGGAGGCTTTCATTGGGAAGAAGGAGAGGACATGCAGACCTTGTTATGAGCCTCAATGGACCACAAAATAGGTCTATATAGCTACACAACCTTTTACCTACATTTGTTCTACCTTGCTCGACATGATGACTGTGTTGCTGACATTTTGCCTAATTCTGTACCAAATAAATGCCATATGGTTTTCTTCGCAACTCAGCCTCATATATTATGAATGAGGATTCATAGTATCAAAATGCAGGATTACCATCTTCTGTATAATTACTCTGTACAAAAGTGACTGCTATTGTCATCCTTGGATGACAGGCCCACAGTACCATTACACATCTAGATAGACCCCCAGATAGACCCCCAGAGAGTAACTTTTGGGTATATAAGCAACACAACTTTGCTGTGCAAGCCAGAGAAAAAGCTTCTATGCTGACACTAGACACTGAAGTCTCTGTGCACGGAAGCTCTGGCACGCAGTGGACTTACATCGCTTGTGGGGTGTCCAACTCAAGACCAAGACAAGGTCCTTTATTCTCGCCCATCAGGTAATGGGGTTGACTCTTTCCTAGGGGTATTCTTAGCTTCACACCTACATACATGCTAGGTACACTTAGGTACACTTAGCTAGGGTTTGCATCTTAGGAGTATGCTTGACTATTACTATACATCTACATGCCTGTGTGGTAAATAAATAAATAATACCTCTCTTTTTGACTAGACATATATCATAACAGATAGCTCAATAAATAAGAGTCAAGATTCGAGGTAGTAGGAGTTATGCAGGTTTAATATAGCATAAGGACAGGAACAGGACAACCTGCATAGGAATAGGATGGCAGGGCCCAGCAGCTGCTGGGGCTGGATCTGGGATGAGCGCGCTCTCTTTTAATAACAAATACATGAGCATATATACATAACGCAAACACATAGCATTACATTGCAGTAGGCGTAGCAGTGGGTGGAGCAGAAGGTGTGACGCGTAGCAGTCGCGAAAGATAAGGGCGAAAGTAGGTGTAACTGGGCGTATACATAGACATGTGGTGCAGACGTAACAGGATATGTCATGAATGGGGCGGAAACCATGGAGGGGGCTACCTGAGGAGCCGGGACCTCTAACCTGATGGTGCGCGCAAACTAGCAATGACGTATCACTAGGAGAAGCTGGGGGCTATGAACTCTGTGCTAGGAGCAGAGACTGAAGTCTGGAGAGTCAGGGCGACATGTACCTAAACAGTATCTAGTATCTGATGTTTAGAGAACATGTTGATATAAACTAGAAGTTAGGAGGGGAAAGGCTAACTTGATTCTAAGACTGGACCATGCATTATTCTACATGTAGTGCGTGTTGAAGAATATTAAATGACCATTAAATGCAGTATTTCTCTAACATGGAGCCCTGAAGGCTAGACAATGACGGAAACTATTGATGTGATTCAGTAGCTTAGGAATGCAGAGAAGGAGGGCTGAACTGATAACTGGACTCATAACATACTCTTGGCAGACTCAGAGGCAGAGCCAGGCTGGACCGGGCACTGCGAGGCAGGAAGTAAGTGAAGGGTCGAGGATACAGGTGGGGGCTGTATCGCTCCTCAGCGAGGCTTCAGGAGACAGGAGCTGAATCTAGTGTCCAGGCCCTTTTGAGGCCTAGAAACGGGGACTTTATAATAGAATAACGTGCACACTGAGAAACGTGGCAACGTAGCTTTACATAGGCCTGATATTCGTAGTATTCACGAGGACTGGAAACTGGCATACTAGAGGTGGACACAACTGTAATTGCGTCATTAATCGGACATGGGGAGTACATATGCATATTTAATCATGCACACATAACATATGATGGATGACACGTAGGGACACAGAACATGGCAAAATTTACTTTTCCACACCTGGATATGTTCACTGTTTTAGCACCATGGTAGAATTATACCTTTTATTTCTGTCTAATGGTCGTCACAGCACACATATTTTATACTTGAATGACGCTGGTTGAATAAAAGCTTATTGAAAACATCCCGTCGATTATTCTATATATCTCTCAGAGAAGAAGTGAGTACGAGTGACTGAACAAAAAGTACTGTACTGTTTCCACAAGCCCTAAAAGATCAAGGGTTATCATGTTTGATAGTTGACAGAAACTATTTGCTCCTTGCTAAAGTTAGGGGGGCTTATAGTAACACTGTGAGCTAGCTGGTCTAAAGGTTTACATATCCTTTGGGGGTGTCTGGAATCAGTCTAGACACCAATCCCTTAGTTTATGTTTTCTGAACGTGCAGATCCTATGTAGTATTAGGAACTACACGACGTGGCGCCGCCAAGGTTTGTTTGGTTCTTATTCAACAGTAAAAACATAGTAGTTCACTCATGCTTTCTCAGGTATCCCTCCTCACATGTAAACCTGTGATTCTTTTGGGCGTGATTTCCAACATGGTGCCCGA
Organism: Lissotriton helveticus; assembly: GCF_964261635.1. Taxonomy (NCBI): domain Eukaryota; kingdom Metazoa; phylum Chordata; class Amphibia; order Caudata; family Salamandridae; genus Lissotriton; species Lissotriton helveticus. The sequence goes on along the minus strand of NC_136063.1, from coordinate 2,057,711,608 downwards.
GATCTGATGTCAGGATGTAGGAGTTAGCAGTCTAGGCCCTACGTGGGACAGGACATCGGTCCGGCGAGAGGAGGGGCGAGAAGAGGACGAAAATAATGCAAAGGGGGACGGGACGCAATTATCGAGCCTGCTGAGGTCGACTTGGAGTCCCGAAGTCAGCTTGGAGTCCCGCTACTGCACGGAGAAGAGAACAAGGAAATGGTGACGCAACCGCCCAGAGGCAACGTCAGCAAGTCTAGCCGAGCCAAAGAGGAGAAGGGCGGTGAGACCCCCCATGCCGTAACCCAGGAGGGCCGTGGCTGTTGGCAAGTACCCTTTTGTAGCTATTTCACTGCGGGGTGGTGGCGGTTGGGGCGGCAATAGCACACACCTGCTTGTTGACACTGAAGCTCTTTTCTTTTCTTAAACCCCCCCTTTTTTCTAAAATTCACGGCCCTGGTCCTGGGTGAAGGTGATGATTAGCATCCTGTCTTCAAAGGGACATACCAACCTGATTACTGTTTGTTTTCCTCCGAGGGTCACATCTATACTCCTCTCTTTCCCGGCATATATGAAGAAAAGACCCACAGCAGTCCAAGAACCCATAGAAAGAGAGAGAACCACCCTAGCATTCAGTGACTGAACTGACAGAAACAATGCGCTTCGGAACTTTTTTTGTTGACTTATAACCTCAGACTGACTCCGACTATTAACCCTCCTCTGTAATCAATCAATCAATCAATCAATCAGGGTACTTGTAGAGCGCGCTACATACCTATGAGGGTCTTAAGGTGCTGAGGTGAGGGGGGGATGCTGCTACTGCTCGAAAAGCCAGGTCTTGAGGAGTCTTCTGAAGGCGAGTAGGTCTTGGGTCTGCCATATGTGGGTAGGGAGGGTGTTCCAGGTCTTGGCGGCGAGGTAGGAGAAGGATCTGGACCCGGAGGTCGTTCGTTGGATGCAGGGGACAGCGACGAGGGCCAAGCTGGCAGAGCAGAGCTGGCGGGTGGGGGTGTAGAAGCTGAGTCTGCTGTTAAGGTAGGCTGGTCCGGCGTTGTGGAGTGCTTTGTGTGCGTGGGTGAGGAGCTTGAAGGTGATCCTCTTGGTGACGGGGAGCCAGTGTAAGTCTCTCAGGTGGGGGGTGATGTGGCTGCTGCGGGGGGCTTTGACGATCAGTCGGGCTGAGGCATTTTGGATGCGTTGTAGCCGTCGTAAGTATTTGGCTGGGATTCCTGCGTAGAGTGCGTTGCCGTAGTCCAGTCTGCTGCTGACGAGGGCCTGTGTCACTGTTCTTCTGGTTTTGGTTGGGATCCAATTGTAGATCCTGTGGAGCATGCAGAGAGTGTTGTAGCAGGAGGAGGAGATAGCATTGACCTGATTAGCCATGGAGAGGGAGGAGTCGAGGATGAATCCTAGGTTGCATGCATGGTCGGTGGGTGTTGGTGCTGTTCCCAGTGTGGTCGGCCACCAGGAGTCCTCCCAGGCTGAGGGGGTCGGTCCGAGGATGAGTACCTCCGTCTTGTCCGAGTTCAGCTTCAGATGGTTGCTCCTCATCCAGTCGGCGACGGCTTTCATTCCCTCATGGAGGTTGGTTTTGGTGGTGTGTGGGTCCTTGGTGAGGAAAAGGATGAGTTAGGTGTCGTCGGCGTAGGAGATGATGTTGAGGTCCTGCTGGCGGGCCACTTGTGCGAGGGGGGCCATGTAGTTGTTGAACAGCGTCGGGCTGAGGGATGAGCCCTAGGGGATGCCGCAGATGATGTCGGTGGCTTTGGATCGGAAGGGTGGGAGACGGACGCTCTGGGTTCCATGGAGAGGAAGGATGTGGTCCAGTCAAGGGCCTTCGCTTGGATCCCGGCTTCTAGGAGGTGTGTCTTTAGGGTGCGATGGCAGACCATGTCGAAGGCGGCTGACAGGTCCAAGAGGAGGAGGGCTGATGTTTTGCCGTTGTCTAGTTGGCGCCTGATGTCGTCAGTGGCGGCGATGAGGGCTGTCTCGGTGCTGTGGTGTCATCTGAATCCGGACTGGGACGGGTCCAAGATGTTGTTGTCTTCCAGGTGGCGGGCCAATTGCCTGTTGACGATTTTCTCGATGACCTTTGCCGGGAACAGGAACAGGGGGATGGCCCGGAATTTCTTGAGGTCCTTGAGGTCCGCCTTGGGCTTCTTGAGGAGGGCGTTGATTTCGGCGTGCTTCCAGCTTTTCGGGAATGTCGCTGTTTCGAAGGAGATGTTGATGACCTTCCGTAGTTGGGGTGGGATGCCTGCGTCTGCTTTGTTGAATACGGGGGGTGGGCATGGGTCTGATGGAGATCCTAAGTGGATGGAGTTCATGACCTTGCGTGTCTTGTCGTCGTTGACGTTGGACCAGAAGGTCAGGCGGATGGCACTGGTGGTGTTCACAGGGGAGGTGGAGTCTGGCGTAGTCGGGGCGGTTGTGGTGTTGAAGCTGTCGTGGATGTCAGCGATCTTGCGGTGGAAGAAGATGGCTAGTGAGTTCTTGTGAGGGCGGGATGTCGTTGGCGTTGGCACTGGGGTTGGAGAGTTCCTTTACGATGCTGAAGAGCTCTTTGCTGTTGTGTGAGTTGTTGTCCAAGCAGTCTTTGAAGGAGGATCTCTTGGCTAATCTGATGAGGTGGTGATGTCTGCGGGTGGCGTCTTTGTGGGCTGCATGGTTGTCCGGTGTACATTTTCTGTTTGATGGTTACAAAAATAAACCACAAGCAAATCCTCCCACCTGTATCCTATAAGAAATGGGGACATCAAATGGTGTCAGAAGTGGGATTTTTGGTCATTTAAGACTGTCATGACCCAGCCCATCACCATGGAGGCTATGGTCACCCAGTTAGCCAAAGTTCAGAGGCAACTACAGCTGGTTATAGAATGCCAAAACCAAACTGCGCAGGAAGAGAGGGAAGCATTTCAAACCACCCTGAAAGAGCAAGCAGGCCTTCTTACCATTAACCAGCAAGTCCGAGACACCGTCATCTTACATCTTACTGACACCATATGCACAACCCGAGTCCACCCAAACATCACCAGGTCAGTGCTGCAGAAGTACCAGGACGACCCCGATAATTTTTTGTTCATTTCAAGAGGGTAGCAACTACTGCTACTTGGCCTCCTGAGCGATAGGGCCAGTACATAGCTCCTCTCCTGTCTGGGGATTTGCAGGCCGCTTAGGAGGCTGCTAACCCTACTGGGCTTACCCCATACCCTGAAATCAAGAAGACCATCCTCGAAAAATGAGGGCATGATACCGAGTACTATAGGGCAAAGTTTCATAAGGAAAGGTGGGTTATGGGAGATGATCCCAGAGCACTATATTACCGCATCAGCGACCTAGGGGAAACATGGTTACAGCCCAATCTGTCACCTATGGAGGAAGTCACTGAGAAGGTATATTTAGAGCAGTACCTAAAGGCCCTGCTCACCAACACACATGCCTGGGAAAAGCAACACCCTCATTTGACAGTGTTGACAGCAGTAGAGTTGGCCTGTGCTTATCATAGGTCTCCATTTTTTAGGGCACAGTCTGTACGTGCTTCCCCAACACCCCAGAAGCCATATCCAAGAAAGAGAGAGAATAAAAACCCCGGATTGTTAAAAGGGTTGACAGGTCCTCAGTGTTTTAAGTGCTCAGACTGGGGTCATCGCTAGAAATTACCCACTGAAGAGTGAAGGGATAGAACCCATGGAGGTTAGGTTGACACGGGGTAGGAGGCTTGCCTCAGGAGGTACTCAACCTCACTATAGGAAGGACATTCGTCTTAACGGCCAGGCCATAGATGCACTGTTGGAAACAGGGTGTCACCACACTCTAGTATCAAGGGAGTTGGTTCCTCTCAGCCAAATCCCAGATGAGGTCCAAATACAGATGTCCTGTGGCCATGAGGATGTTTGCCTATCTCCAGTAGCTAATGTACTGATTGAAATAGAGACATAGAAGTACGTAAGGTGGGTGTGGTACCAGCTCTCCCAGTAAAGGTTCTCCTTGGAACGGATCTACCCCCCTTTGATGAGTACTTAGCGAGCATGACCAAGAAAAGCCACAAGACCGAATGGCTACAGGAGGCACCCTTCTTTGCCTCAGAGATCATACACACTGAGACCAAAGTCCCAAAGACGAGGTCAGAAAAGAGCGTGCAGCATAAATATTGTCTTCATTCTCCCCTGTCACTTGTCTTCTTTCCTCCCCAGAAGACAGAGACTGGCCAGTCTGAAGTTTCACGACAGGTCGAAGGGATGACAGCATCCTGACACATATATGTAACCAGGTACAAGAAGAAGACCCCCGTAAGGTAGGCCCATATTTTTGTATTAAGAACGGGCTCCTTTATAGGATCAATGGGGATCCCGAACACAAGAAAGAACAACTGCTCATACGCTTGATGTTCAGAGAACAGGCATTGCACATAGCCCAAAGTCAGGCTGGGGGTGGTCACTATGGATAGGAACATACAGTTCAATACATATTGGTGAAATTCAATTGACCTTTGTGTATACAAAGAAGTCACTATGTTTTGTGCCTCCTGCCCCAGGTATCAAATGATCAATTCCTCTACAGACAAAGAGGCGCCTTTACACCCCTTTCCTGTAATTGATGTACCTTTCCAACGGGTGGGAATGTATCTCGTAGGACCCCTTTTACGCTCAGCTAGTGGCCACCAATACCTATTGGTTTTGGAGGACTACTCTACACGCTATCCCGAGGTGATACTACTGACAAGCATGACCACCCCTTTGGTTGCTCAAGCCATGTTCTCTTTTTTCTCAAGAGTTGGTTTTCCGTCAGAAATTCTAACCGACCAGGGGATGCCCTTTATGTCCTAGTTGATGAAGGAAAGTGGTAGTATTTTAGGGGTTTGCCAAAACCGAACGGCAGTCTATCACCCCCAGATGGATGGTTTGGTGGAACTCTACAACCGGACTATAAAAATAATATTGAGGAAGTGTATTACCAATACCCATTCGGTCATTTACTAATAGACCGACTGAAGCTATACAGCCACTCATAGGTATGTGCAATCCTTCTTAACGGGCACTACAATCGGTGTCATCACAACTTGCACGGAGTATGAATGAGTCGGACACAGTTACTCTGCACCCGCAATTTTGGATTAATACGTGATATTATACTTACAGTGGCAAATAATAATATATATGATCACTGATTATTGAGTCCACTTAGACCTCTCTTATTCTTACATGGACACTTGGTCACCAACACTCCTTCAGGATGACGCTATAGGAACACTATCGACACGAATGTTTGGGGTTGCACAAGACCACCTGACTATGAACATGATTATGTGTTACACTGTGGAAGCCGAGAGATTCTGTATTGTGAAATATGATAGCATCTTCGTGTTAACTATACGCATAGTAGATGCTCCATTGTCATTCATCTGTGTTTTTCAGCCCTGAGGATTCGCAATAGCGATGAAACACGTGTCGGCTGGCTGTTTTACTAAATAAAGGACTCCACCGGACTACTCACCCTTTGGAGATTCCTACATCCCTCTGTCGCCTTGTACATCATTTATCTGTTTGAATGTCATTGAACATTGTTTACTATTGAGTGCATTGGGTATACTTGTTTTTTAAGTCTATAGAGATACCCATCCAACCCTCTTGTATGGCACCTGTAGAGCAGCCTATAACAGGGAAGACACTTGGCGCTATTGAAAGACAACAGCTATACCACCTGTTAGACCAATTTCCAGGGCTAGTTTCAAGCAACCCGGGGAGGACCTCGTTAGTAGCACAAAACATTAAGACAGAGGCAGGGAAAGTCATTAATCTAAGGCCTTATCGCATCCCAGCTGCCTGATACCAGGCTGGGAAGTGGAAGCAATGTTACAGGCAGACATCATAGAACCTTCTCAGAGTACCTGGTGTTCACCGGAAGTGTTAGTTCCCAAACCGGATGGAAGTCTCAGATTCTGCAGTGACTTTCGTCAGTTGAACACCCGCTCCAAGTTTGACAGCTATCCGATGTAAAGAGTGGATGAGCACATAGAAAGACTAGGAGGAGCTTGAGTCATATCCACCATCAACTTAACAAAAGGATACTAGCAAATACCCCTCAGTTTAACTGCCAGAGAGAAAACAGCATTTTCCACCCCTTCAGGCCTGAACCATTTTAAGGTCATGCCCTTTGGTCTCCACGGGGCCCCCTCTACATTTCAAAGACTAATGGATGTCATATTACAGGCTCATCAAGGATACGCTGTAGCCTATCTTGATGATATTGTGGTATACAGTCCAGATTGAGAGACACACCTACAACACCTGCAGCATACCTTCTCCTCCCTTCTATCTTCTGAGCACTGAACTAATGGAGTACTTAGGATATTCCATCCATGCAGGGACACTCTGACCCCAATACAACAAATTAGAAGCTGTACAAAAGATACCCAGACCCACTACCAAAAAGGACATACAAGCATTCCTTGGCCTGGTAGAGTATTACAGGCGATTTATCCCTACATTTTTCACCATATCCTGCCCTCTCACTAACTTACTGTCACACTGACACCACAACAACCTGATAGAGTGAACTACCAGCCAGGAGGACAGCTTCCAAACTTTGAAGCTCCTGCTATGTCAGGCCCCTATACTGATGTGTCCTCATTTAATAGACCATTTGTCTTGCAAATGGTCGCTTCTGATCTTGGCTGATCATGGCTTAGGGACCGTCTTGTAACAAGCCGAGCAGCAGGGAGACCTTCGGCCTGACCTTTATCTCAGCCGTGAACTGTTCCCATGAGAAACCCACTACGCAACCATAGAGAAGGAATGTTTGTCTATCAAGTGTGCCATGGAGGCCCTACAATACTATTTATTGGGACGTAAATTCTTCTTGAAGCTCAGCTCGTCATGAGCACAGGAGCACTGTACTGCATGACGAGCTGAGCTCGTCATGAGCATGGAAGGGGTTAATAATTCTTAAACAACATTTGCAATAATCCATAATATAAGGAATATAACCCAAATCAGGCTTACCTCCTAAAACCGTGTACGATTTTGGAGGAAACCAATCCGCTGATTCGCATAAGCAAGTATTTAAAAGTGTAAGGTCAGGGCTTCCATGCAAATTACCTGAGAAGATTGTAATTTTGGGTTAACTAATGAAAGTAATACCTCATAACCATATAACCAAAGTCAATTGAATGTAAAGGTTTCTGAATTGTCAGGATATTATGCTTAATGGAGCATGTAAAACTTTGGTTGCAAACCTATCGTGTCACTTGAAAGGATCCCCAGCTGCTGTGATTCATCAGGTGTTCAAACTGCCTTCAATTGGGAGGTATTTGATGTTAAATGATCATGGATGTTGTGGGTTGCTGCCAAGCATCACGTATCTGGTCACAGTAGGTTCCAGGGTTACTTGTATGCAAGTATTGTTTCAACCGACCCATACAGTCAGGTAGGTGCTGCTATGGCCTTCATTGAATGTTTCCCTTAAAGGGTTTGATTCTCTGAGCAGACTGAAAGCCATGCTTTTACAGAAGGATGTGGCCTTAACCTCCACCCAAGAGGTTTTTGATCTCCAGGTTGCAAGGTCTTCAGCCTAGACACTGGCACTAGTCTGAACAAATGTCCCGCTCCATTTTGGAGAAATGGTACCTCGTATTGTTAACATATCTGATACAAGTGGTTTGTGCATTTATTTAAGAGCATTGGTTCTGGAATAATGAGCAACTTTGAGACAATATTCATAGTTATCCCATCATTTAAAGACTTGGCATTAGGAAGCATTTTTGGAGGGCTTCCACTGGTCCTACTCTTTTTTTGGGGGTATCCTGGTATTAATTGTCCGGCTACGCAATGGACATCCCAGTTCAAAAAGAGATAGAAAAAGCACTCCTGGTGCAATGATGCCATGAACGCATGTCTTCGGGAGCTAAGTGAGCATTGGTTCCTATCATTCAGATCAATCTGTGTTGACTGTGTCTTTCCTGCACTCCGCTGACAATTTTGCGGATACAAATTCATGTTAGACATGTGTTTAACTCCTCCATTGGTTGTACCACCAGATGTAGACATACTAGTGAACCCCTTAAAGGTCCACCTATTACAGTGTCCTTAGTGTATTCCCATGTTGATGTCAGCATTCTTAGAGACACCACATGATGCTTCAGCTTCTGTCAGAATGGACACCTGCTCTGCAAAAGGCACACGGGGTTCAAGTGCTTCCTCAGCGGCTGCTGTGGGCACCGGAGAAGACCACCTTTGCTCCACTGACCTGATCCAAGAGGTGTTACAGGGACTGTTATCTGCAAAGGCAAGCAATAATGTTGTTGCGTCTCCCACACTGGACATATAAACATTTGGCTCTCTGTGTGATGGGACAAATCCGGCCTTTTCCGAAACAAGCCAAATTGCAATTCAGAAACATCATTTTGTTTTATTTTTCTCCTTGTTCTCGCTGAGCACCATGACTTTCGATGTGCTCAGTTGGTCTAAACAGTATATTGACTTTCTAGAGGACTTATGGAGATTTTTTTTTATTTCTTTTGGTTTTAAGACTTTGGTTTTTGAAATTTCTTTTTTAAAATTTTTATTTTTGAATTTTTTATACAAAAAGAAAAAACAGCAGTTGCATTTTTGGTTTCCGCCCCTGGTGCGTATAGGACAGTACATCGCCAAACAGTATAATTGCCCGGGACCCTCTTCGCTGTCTGTACTTGTAGAGAAGTGGATCTAGGAAAGGAAAAGAGAGAAGAGAGGTAGGAATAAGTGTATGAGAAGGATAGAACAGACATCCAGCTATACCGTTTTGGTTTGGTAAGGCGGCTGGCTAGACCAATTGAGACATTTGCACTTTAGGTATTGGGTTGTCCACACTGGGTGCTATGTGGCCGTTTTTTTCAAGGTCGTTCCTGTGGTACCAGGGTATTGTCCAGAGCTTCCCATAGGCCCCTGGATGAGGTTTTCCAGGGTGAGTATTGTAACGCCAGGTTGTCCGCTCCTCTGAGGTGGATGACCCAGTTGAGCCAGCCTTTGTATGAGGTCTTAGTGGTTTCTTTCCAGTTGGTTAGGACCAGTTTGACTGCCGCTGTCAGGAGAAGGTCGATTAGTTCCCTCTCTCCCTTTGATTGGAGGTCAGTGCATATGTAGGCCGAAATTAGCAGGGTAAGGTCTCTTAGAATCTTGCAGTTAAATTCGTTATCTATGAAGTCGATGACTCAGCACCAGAAGTTCCTGAGTGTTGGGCATTGGAATATGAGGTGTTCTAGGTCCCCTTTCTCTGTGTTGCAGTTCCAGCAGTCTGGACTGTCTCTGATGCCTAGTGTGTGTAGCCAGTCTGGGGTCCATAATGTTTTATAGGAGCAACCAGAGTTTGGTTTGGGCTAGAACTGGGGTGATCTTATTTGGGTTGCGGAGAGCCACACCCTCTTCCATTCCTGTCCGTCTAGTGGTGGGTGGGTGTGTTTGTCCCAGTATTCCATCATCTTATCATTAAGGTTCGACCTTTGTGGTCGGAGTGTTTTGTAAATTTGTGATGCTTGGTGACCTATTTTGTTTATGTTTGCTACGTACTGGAAGATTGATGGTTGGGTGTCCACTAATTTTGATTTTGATAGGGCTGCTTTCAGCTTTAGGAATCTATACAGGTCCAGGTCCTCTAGTTGGTGAGCTGCTTTAAGTTCGGCGAATGTGAGCGGGGATGTGTCACTTTCTAGTTGGTGTGGATGAGAGATGCCCCTTTCTATCCATGTCTCGAATCTGAGGGTTTTCCCTTTGTATCTGATCTGGGTATTAACCCAAAGGGCTTCTGACTTAGTCCCCTTGATGCTGGTCTCCATTTTCCTGTCGAGCTTTAGGAGAGCTGCCCTCGTGTTTTTCAGTATTGTGTTGGATGTGTGTGGGTGTGCATTCATTGTTAGTAGGGCTAGTGGGTTCAGGTTGTTCAGGATGGCTTTTTCGAACTGTACCCACATAGGTGTGTATTGCCCTATCTGGGGTATCCAGTGTGTGCCCTGTTTTGCTATGAACGTTAGCTGGAAGAGCCTGAAGTCTTCTAAGTTAATCCCCCCTTGTGTTTTCGGTAGTCTAAGCTTCTTAATGCTGATCCTCGCCTTCTTGTCGCGCCAGAGGAATTTGGTACACATTTTGTCTATTTTTTGGTGGAAGTTGTCTGTTAGGTAGATTGGGAGCATGCTTGCCAAGCAGTTTACTAGTGGTGTGATCATCATATTTATTGTTTCAATTATTCACCACCAGGTCATGAATTTGGGTGACCAGGCTTCTAGTTGTTTCTCTATTTTTGCCAATATGAATTTCTCATTATGGTGTAAGGTGGTTATCAGGTCCGTGCCAAAATGTTTTCCTAGGTATTTAATGTGACCAGTCTTCCAGACCAGGCCTGACGCCCCCACCATGTCCCTGGTACAGTGGATGTTTAGCGGTTTACATTCTGATTTTTCGTTGTTACGTTTGTACCCCGCTAGCTCTGAGTACTCTTTTATTGTGGTCATTAGGGCCTGTATGGAGGCCTTAGGCTGTTGAGTCATTATCAGTATATCGTCCGCGTAGGCGGCCAGTTTTACTGTTGTTCCGTTAATGTCTATCCCTTGAATGTTATCATTAAGTTTTATGTCCTGAATTAGGGGTTCTAGTGAAAGGAGAACGAGCGATGGCGAGAGGGGACACCCCTGTCTCGTTCCCTGTTGTAGTTTGAATGGGTCTGAAAGTGAGCCGTTTACTGTGATGCGAGCTGACGGGTATTGGTACAGTGCCATTGTCATCCTGATATACTCTTCCCCTAGGTCAAAGGTGTGCATGCACTGTTCTAGGAAGGCCCAGGAGACCTTGTTGAAGGTCTTCTCTGCATCTAGTGCTACGGCTACTGCTGGCGACTGTTTCTGGGTGAGTTTTTCTAGTATATGGCAGAATAGCCGTGTGTTGTCGCTCGCCATCCGGTTCTTCATAAAGCCCACTTGGGTGTTGCTTACTAGCTTGGGTAGGAGTTTGTTTAGTCTGTCTGCTAGTATTTTAGTGTAAGTGTTACAGTCTACATTGATGAGTGATATTAGGTGTGTAGTTTTTCGGTAGTTGATGGTCTTTGCCTTCCTTCGGTATAACTATTATTGTTGCTTCTGTCATGGATAGTGGCACCCTACCTGAGGCTGCAGTCTGATTAAAGACTTTTTTCATAGTTGCAGCCAGTTGGGGTAGGAAGGCTTTATAGAAGTCAGCAGTGAACCTGTATGGGTCGGGGGCTTTGTTCTTTTTCAGTGATCTCACTGCCCATTCTATCTCATTGTGGGTGATTTCCTGTCCCAGTCTAACCTTGTCTGTTTGTTCTAGTTTGGGGAGTCCCAGTCTTCCTAAGTATCATGAGCATTCCTCCCTATCTAGTGTCATGTCTGTGCAGAATTCTGAGTAGAATTCTTTGAAGGTCTTGAGGACTTCCTTATGCTTTGTATGTGTTTTGCCATGTGCGTCGGTTATTGTTGAGATCGCTACTTGGTTGCGCTTGTGTTTCAGGTAGGAGGCTTGGAGTTTCCCTGCTCTATTGGATTCGCATAGGTTCAGAACTTTGCATCTGCTGAACCACATTCTCCCTCTGTCGCTTATGATTTTGTTGTATTTGCGTTGCGTTAGCGTCTGTACTATTGTGTTGTCGTGTCTGGCTTTTATATCGTCAAGCTCTAGCTTGTTTAGATCTTCTTCTAGATGGGTTAACCTAGAGTTCGTTCTTTTGTTAATTCTTGCTCTGATGCTAATTATTTTGCCCCTGATTGTTGCTTTCTGTGAATCCCACAGTGTGTCAGTGCTAACGTTCTGGTTGGCATTGTTAGTTATGTATTCTTCTATGGCTACCTCCATTTCCTTTTTGTTGTTCGTATTCGAGATGGTATCAGCTCTAAGCCGCCAACTACTGGGGATATCTTCATTGTAGCAGCCGTTTAGCTTTAGGCTGATGGCTGAGTGGTCTGAGACTACCCTGGGTTCGATTGTCGATTCTTCGATTAAGTGTGTGTTGTTGCCTGAAATTAGGGAATATTCTATCCTTGAGTGGGATTTTTGTGGGTTGGAGTAGAAAGTGTAGTCACTCGGGTCCAGGTGTTGTAATCCCCATGCATCCTTGAAATTAAATCTGGTGCTTCGCTATGTGGAGCCGCTCCTCTCCTCTCGAGAGGGTTGTTATAAGTAGTCTGCCCTCCTTGTCCTGTGTGTGTGAGTCTACTGTTAGCATCAAGCCTTTAGAGACTATGGTCATAAACCCCCTCTTTGATGTCTGCTGGTGAGCTAGCTGTCTCTGAAATCTATTTGGCATTGCCTAGCTTGGAGTCCTCTTCATCTAGTTTTGTTTCCTGTAGGAGCACTATGTCACTTTTGAACTAAGCATGGGCGGATTTTGCGGATCCACGATTCACGGATTTGCGTATTCACGGATCGTGGATCCGCAAAATCCGCGGATTTTGCAAGTCGGCGGATTTGGGGCGGGGCTTCCATGCCAGGACGATCGTGCCAGAATGAACCCTGCCGTTCATATTTATTCAAGAAGACGCCACCGTTTTGTGCCATACCTCTACTCAACTGGAGTACTTTCTACTGGATAATCAGTAAGTGCTACCTCGTTGAGTAAATGTATAGTGCTTTTACTACACTACAGCTACCTAAAGTGCCAGAGAGTTGTCTACAGCGACCAGGTGTGTGTTACTAGGCATTCGCGCAAAAGGGTGCAGGGGTCCCTTGAGTGAGCTATCATAGTGGGTAAATGGCGGGAAGACGGTGCACACCACAAGTGTGTGGGCGGGGCCAAACGGACGGGGCTTCCATGCGAGTGCACATGCCTCTTGTGTGTATAAAAGGTCAGAGACCGATCAGAGCAGCAGATGAAGATACAGAAGCTCCTGGCCACAGGAACAGCATGAGGATTGCGCTCGTGAAAGTCAAGGATGCAAAGGCCTCTGTCCAGCATCACAGCTGATTTTCGATGGTATATTTGGGAAGAAGGCACATCTGCCCAGCCTTGACAACGCTCACGATTGTTTTTTGGGCCGATGAATGAGTCACTGAATTTAAGCTTCAACTAGGGCACATGCTTAATTGATATCTGTAAGTGCTTCCGGTTGAGGTTTAATTTTTGTGCCAGGACCGTCGTGCCAGAATGAACCCTGCCCTTCATATTTATTCAAGAAGACGCCACCGTTTTGTGCCTGTTGTAACTATTTTACGATGGCGCCGGCAAGCTGCCAGCGCCATCCTAAAATAGTTACTAAATTAGCTTCAACAGGAAGCTGTAATAGATAAAATAAAGCAGGCGCTCGAGCACCTGCTTGATTTTATCTATTAGAGCTTCCTGTTGAAGCTAATTTAGTAACTATTTTAGGAATATTAGTTACAACAGGCCAGCAAGGCTTGAACTTTAGCCCCTGGAATCCGCCGCTCGCGGATTTGCGAATTCGCGGTAAATTCGCGGGGGTTCGCGGATCGCGAATTTACCAAAAATTCGCAAAATCCGCGAGCGTAACGGATTTTGCGCTCATACTTATTTTGAACTTTTCTATATATTCCATTATCTTCCTACATTTAATGGGGTGGTTCAGGCCCTTGACGATGAGGGAGATTATTTTCAGGTCCTTCGCTAGGGTGAAATTATTTTTACTGCCCATTAGTTTTGTCTTTGTGCGGTGGTTCTATTTACCCAACTCTCCAAGTTCTGCGCTGTTTTTTTTGTCGTGGGTGATCGTGGTGAGTGAATGTGGACTTTTGGTCTAGTAAACCAACATTTGCCTTGGTATAGGAGAATTGAAAGAAGAAAAGAGAGGAAGAAGATAAGTATAGATACCTGAGATATGCTGCAGAAGCTCCCCATCTCCCCTGCCCCCCCTTACACTAGAATACGGAAGGAGCGATGGCAGGATCGCCATTCCACCTCCTGGAGCTTGAAGGTCTCACAAAGTTCCATTGGGAATTCCCTTTTCTTTTAAGGCACAAGTCACAAGTAAAAAGGATACGCTACGTTCCCTGAGTTTTTCTTTTGTCGCGTACACTTCATCTGTTTCTCTGCACCAGTGCACTGGTTTCTCCGTATTTTGTCCATTTTGTGAGGTAGATGTTGCATTTTCCGGGGTCTCTGCCCCTTTCTTAGTGAGGTAGTGGCACGTGGAGTCTTTGGTGGTCCTTGTGCTGTTGTTTCACACTGCCCCCCCCCCTCGGATTTGGGTTCCGGAGAGGAGCCTCTCGTCGCCGTGCCGAGAAGGGCGGTGTCCATGGCCTGTGTCGGAGGTCCCTCCAGATATCTGTGCAGCTCCTGCGGTTCTGTGAAGAACAGGCTTTTCCCTTTGTTGATAATTTTGAATTTTGCAGGCGCTATGAAGGAGAACTGGATGTTTCTATTCCTGAGGCTCTGGCGTAGGCCAAGGAAACCTTTCCTGGTGTCCACTGTGGGTTTTGAATAGTCCTGTGTTAGAATGTTTCTGTTTCCTTTCCAGTTGATCTGGTGGTTCTTACGCGCATAGTTAAAAATGTCTTCTGTGTGCTGTGATCTCAACGGTTTGCAGATGATGGTTCTTGCATATTGGGACGCTGCTGTTTGTGTCGCAGGAACTCTGAATGCTTTATCCGGCTCGAATTGCCGGTTGAGCTTTGGTTTGTCAGCTTGGGAATCAGGTCTTCTAGGAATGTGGCACAGGACCTCGCCTCTTCTGCGACTTCAGGTATCCCGTGTATTTTTATGTTTCCCCGGCGATTCCTGTCTTCCTTCTCTGCTGTTTGTTTGTGCAGGTAGGTCGTCACTTCTCTGGTTGGGTGATCCCTCCTTACTTCTCCCTTGGAGTTTTTCTTGTTGTTTTGCTAGGTCACCTTTTTTTTTCCAGCCCACATTCCCCTGTACTTTTGCTTTGGGGGTGTTTGGAATCAGTCTGGACACCAAACCCTTAGTTTATATTGTCTAACACCCAGATCCTATGTATTATTAGGAACTACACAACAGCCTAAAGGGAAAGCACACTGGCTGAATCCACAAAATAGCTGCCACCCATGTGGTCACAACAAGAGGCAGGAGGACTAGAACAAAAGAACATGCAGACCTATAGCAAAAGCACACTGGCTGCCTACACAAAATGGCCATCAGCCGCATGGTCACAACAAGAAGCAGGATGCCTAGAACAAAGAAAGCATGCAGGCCTATGGCAAAAGCACACCGGCTGCATACACAAAATGGCCACCAGCCACATGGTCACAACAAGAAGCTGGAGGCCTAGACCAAAGAACGCATGCAGGTCAATGGCAAAAGCACACTGGTTGCCTACACAAAATGGACACCAACCACATGGTCAAAACAAGAAGTAGTAGGCCTAGAACAAAGAACGCATGCAGGCCAATATGTCCTTTCCAACAGGATCACTCCCTAGTGGATCCCTGCTTGATGATCGATCCAGGATGCTGAACTTGAAGCAGTGATCTACCAGCTGGACACAGGATGGTGGACCAATCTCCAAGGCATGAGCAAGTTTCTTTAAAAATAAAAGAACATTCTACAAATAAATGGGCGGGACACCCACCATTGCATCAGGCCATACCCCTATCACCAAATGGCTCTAACAGTCTTTATGCCCTCATGGGGTGGTCAAATTGTGAGGTTCCCATAATCTGCACTACCCAGGGGATCTGAAACCCAACTAGAACACTAGTAATAGTATTGGAAAAAAGAGTAGGGTGTTGGTGGCCCATCCAGGCATCCACCTGATGCCCATGCCTGATGGACCAACCATCCTACGTGCTACCTTGGGGGCCTAACTGGGGGAGGCTAACCCGAAACTGATTTCTATTGGGTAGAGGGGATAAAAAACTTAGCAGACACCAGGAAATGTATCTTGTTCTCAAAAATGGGGTTGGGCAGAACTTGCCTCATCCCCTCTTATTCCCCCAGGGGGCTAGATTAGGGGGGCTGTACTCAATCTGCCCTCCCTGTGGGGGAATACACCCAACAGTACACCAGGGATTATGTTGAGAAATAAAATGGTTTGTGGCAGCCCACCTTTTCACCGGACTGGACCATCTCCTTTAAAGGCCTAAAAAGTCTTAGTGCCCCAACTCTTGGGGGGGCAGACTAGGGTGCCTAGCACTAATCTGCCTTTCCATAGGATGGAGGCAGAAATCCCACTAGACAACAGGGTTTAATCTTTAAAAAAGAAAATAATGGGTTCTGGGCAGCCTGCTTTGACTTTGGGCCGGTACCCATGCTTAAAGGCCATAACAGCCTTTATTTGCCCTTGTGAACAGATTGTGAGATGTACCCCCAATCTATCTACCCCATGTAGGGTAGAGATCCCACTGAATGCCATGGATAGATTTAAAAAGAAAGAAATATGAGGTGGGGTCAGCCCATCCTGGAACGAGGACACACTCCACCCTAAAGCCCCACAAGTGTTTCAGCCCCTCTGGCGCTTAGAGCATCCCATTGGCAAATTTAGACAACATTTGCATTATTGTGGGTTTAGTTTTGATATGTGGCGCAGAGAGGGGTTTAACCCCTCCATTCAGTCGTCTATGGGTAGCAGAATGACTGTTCTCAGAGCTTGGGAATATAGTGCACTACTAGGATGGTAAACTCCATGCAAGTCACACCACCCTAGACTCCACTGTAAACCTCGTTTTATAAAACATATGGGGTTAATAGGTTTCCCTGGGTGGTAGCCTAATTCAGGCCAAAATAAGACAGCTACCCACATCTTGAGATTGGTGCAAATTGGAAGGTGAAACCTTGATGTCTCTACATTGCATTTTGTGGCCTTTCATGTAATGGGCAATGGGCAACGGTCCCAGTCACATATGTGTGTTACTATTTTTGTCAGGAGAATTGTAGAAAGGCTAGAAGTAGGAATTTTGTGGATCCCTGATGATTCCAGAAACTTCCTTTACAGAAATGTGAGGAAAATCTCTGATGTTTGAATAAGAAATTTTAATAGGATTCACACTCACCTTGGTATTTAGTGTTCAGAAATGTCCAGGTTTGGTATAGGTGGTGGCAGAGCCTGGGTCCAAATGCTGAAGCTCCCCACATTGCCAGAGTGTGTTAATTTGCAAGGCAAAATCTTCATCTTTCCTTGTAGTATTTTGAGACTTTCCTTCTCATGGACGATACGTTCCTTCACACAAGTGGGGTACTATTTTTATCAGGAGAAAACTGTATACACTGCATAGCAGGACATTTGTTATGATCTGCTGAATTTCAGTCTACGTTTTGCTTCCAAATGTAAGGCTGTGTGCAAGAAAGATCAGTTTCAAAATTCCCTTTGAATCACACAATAGTATAGTTAGCCTCAAATTTAGCATTGTACAATAAACCACTATTCCTACAGGTGGGGGACCACAGCGAGACCGGTCATATCTCAGACTAACATACATTACACACTCATAACCATATAGCAGATTATGCAAAAGGATCCAATGCAAGCCATTACTTTTGCGTTAGAGAATATACCATTCTCTGGCCGTATTTATTACACCTCACAAACACGACAACTTTTTACTTTTCACATTTTCATATAAAGTTACAATATGTACAGTACAGCATTATGATTATCACATAGTCATAAATAATACATTACATTTCCTAGCAAGATCTCCATAGCTAATACAATAAATTTCCTAGCAGGTAAACCAGAGGAGACATGGTTGACCACCCCTCCCCTCAGGCACTGTGGCATTGACAGCTTCAATTGACTTGGACCCAGGACAAAAACCCTGCTGGTCCCTCCATAAGTTATTCCCTATAAGGCGAACTCACCTGGTCCCTCAAGACGGAGGGAGCCTGGACCAGCATAACTGCTGTCCCCTCCAAACAACTATACCAAAGTCACCCAACACAGGGATTCCCCCTGGCACCCATTGGTGAGATGGGCCTTGCCAACCAGGCCATACCTTGGTAAGTGGCGCAGCCACTATCCACCTGTATCCCCAGGGCCGTGTAATGGAGTACCCTGGCTGGCTATGGACAATCGCGGTAGCGGGCATCCCCAGCCTTTCAGTAGATGCCATAGTACCCCTAGCCTGGCTTGAGCAAAAGGCTTAAAAACCAATTCCATCTTGAATTCGCCTACACTTATATTCTTGATGGCAAGGTTGTCTACCTGTTTTTGTGTCCAAACATGACTCCTCCCCTGCCACAGGCCTGGGTGGTTACCCGACCGACCAGGCCTCCCCAAGACTGTTGGTTAGTGCTGCATAAAAAATGCCATGGAGCAAATTCTAACTAGACCTCCATATAAAACTTGTCACCCGGAATGACAAATGAAACCACATCCCTGTTCTGCTTTCCAGGGGCCTCGAAAAATTGTTTGGGCTCTTGGGGAACCGGTCGTCTCCCACAAGTGGTCCCTAGGATGACTTGAGACAATGCAATGATCAAGTTCGTAAACTCTAAATTTTCAAATACAGCATGTCTTCTAACTTTGCCAAATCACTACCACAAATATGACTGCTGATGGCTGTAGACCCATTCTTGCGGCCTTAAGAATAAGGTGGTGTCAACCCTCCAAGCACAGGCCAGTAGAACCAAAAGCCCACTTCTCTAGCCTGTCCGCTAAACTGGTTCTGGACAAGAGTTGACCTAGCGTGCCACCTGAAAGCATGACCATGGATCTGTGCAGTGGCTATAGCCAAGTGACCTGTTGAATGAGAAAATTTACAGAAGATAAAATAAATGTCATAACTTATACAGAAACAGTGCAAGCCCATTGCATCTACATCATGTTAAGGAGCATGTGGCGCCTTTCAAATTACTGTTTAACAATCCCCTTTTCTGCCTCAGGGTGAAGCTCTGCTCCTGTGTGGGTGACACTAAACGAGGATAAACTAGTATTTAGTGAATGACAAGCTGATGATGTGGATCAATAATTGTTGGATGTCACCTGCAGATATATCTGCATAATGTTTGTGTGTCACTGACACCTGAGGCCACCAATCATCTATACTAGCGTCCTTTGCTGTATTCAGTCTGTTCTCAGAGCTTAATGTAAGGCTAGCAAAGAAAAACCCTTCTCTACCCCCATATCAGAGCTCTTCGCATTTCACAAGTGTTTAAGCTTTTAATGTTTGCTGATTTTATGCATGTATATTTCATGAATCTGCTGAAATAGTTTGATTTGCTAAACTAGCTGTGGGTCCCCCTGGCAAAGTATCGCTTACCCCAGGGGTTGACAGCCCCTAGGCTTAGAACTGCTGCATTAGAGAGTGTTAATCAATGACATGCCCAAGGAATAAGAACGACTAGCTAGATTTTCCGGTGTTGAGAAGTCGGACAGTAATAGCACTATTTAGGTATGTATTGCTTACAGGCACTTGTGAGAATGCCATTACCCTCCTTGATTTTGCCTGGTGGGGCGGGGGGGGGGGGGGTAACATGAGTCCCCGAAAAGCATAAAGGCGACCAGTAGCAACTAGCCCATTGGGTTAATTTGGGCCCTTGGGGCTTACCGCCAACCCTGACCTTACAATGTGTAGAAGGGGTCTGTCCCATTGGATGAGTTTGACACCACTAGTACCAAAATACCCATAGTGAGTTGCAACATTCCAGCTGATACTTTAAAATAGTCCCTATGGAACAGGAGGTTAAGCAAGCCAGTGCGACTTGAACTGTGATGCAATCTTTCATTACTAGATACCTTCTTCTAAAGGGCGCCTGTTATACATAAGCCTGTAACATATGCCATAGTCCTTTTTATAAGACGATGGATACGCCATCCTGGAGTGACTATGCACTCACTCAACTCAATCTGAGCCAAGGGGCGGCACACAAGTAAATACATTCTTGAGAGCCTTTTCAAAGACAGGACAAGTTGGATACTCTCCCTGTCCTCCTCTATTAAAGAGGTCCATAACGCGCTGGTGCCGCTGGGAAAGTCTTCCCTCCTTCCTTTTGCATCGGTCAAAACAAGAAAACATTGTTCTGCTCCAGAGGAAGCTGTGGTTCTATACCAAAGTCAGCTGTAGAGCCACGCGCCTACCTCACCTCCGTTTCCACATTGACCGCATCCCCACGTGGTCCTCAGAGCCCTCCAGCAGGCCGACAGGGAGATACAGCTTTTGGTGAGGCGAGCAGCACTGATTCCTGAAAAGGAAAAAATAATAATTCTGGTTCTCAGAATGGGGGAGGGGCAGTGTCAGCAGTCATCAGGGGCAACCAGGCTGCTATGAGTGACCTGGGGACCTGCCCATTATTTAACATGTCCTGCCGCCCCTGACGACTGCCCAGGCGACCCCACAGGTCATGAGGCAAGCAATGGTTGCATGCGCCAGAGACCGTGAAATTCAAAATGCGGCAACTAAACCTGACCGTCCGATCCGGCCCACACCTGTCCCCGGGACCGGGAACTAACGTCTTGGCCCCTTGTCCAAATTCAGTGTTTTGAGCATTTTTCTAAAACATTTCCATCATACCCATTTTTCAATACGTAGATATTCTCATATGATTTGATGCAGGGTGAATACCCATTAAAAAATCACTACATACCACTGATCATTTGTTTGCTCTGGAGACTGCATAATTTTCAGCAACCAACAAACACTATATATCGGTGCATTCAATAGGGCCTAACAGAAATAACAGTACATCACTTTTTTTAGTCCACTGTGGCAAGAATTTACAGATAAAATGTAGTCACCTATTTCCATTGGTTATATTTATTTTCCCTATTTAAGTCATTCAAAGGTTAGTTTCTTTCAGAACCCCATAGGTAATCTGCACTAATGACCCCCTTGCTGAGTTCCAAATTTCGGCAACTTTACATAAATCTATAGTTTTCCATGTTCACCAATGGTATTTACACCTGTTTCCGCTACAAACTGAAAGTATGTACATTTTAAAGCAAATGAAACTTGGCTTTTACTTGAAAAAATTCTAAACCTGTGGTCAAATATTTTTTTTACAACTCTATCTGTTTCTGAAAGCTGTGAAGAGGCTGCTCTTAGCACAATACAACTTTTGTTGAAGCCATTTTCAGAACAAACATGCACCTTCACACAACACTTTTTACCCAAATACTTGCACCGTTTTTTCTATTTTCTTTGTTCCAGTGGGAAACCACAAAGAATGGGAACATATATAAAGCTTAACTTGTGGAAAAAAAACAGACATTTGGCTTGGATACCTTTCGTGGAAAAAGGTTGTGATGGATTTAGGGCAAAGTGCCTCAAATCTAAAAATAATTCTCGGTGCGTGTAAGCTTTAGCAGTTCAGGGGTTAGTGACAACCTTAACATTTTTCACTAAGGTATGGCATTCATTGGGTTGCGTAGATACGAAAAGGCAGGTATCTGATTGTATATCTTTTAGGAAGAAAGAAGCAATCTCTCGCCACAGCCATCACCACAGCCACATATCTGCCCACCTGAGAAACCTGCGCTGGCGCCCCGTCAGCAAGAGGATCACGTTCAGGCTGCTCACCCACGCACACAAAGCGCTCCACGACTTGGGCCCCGAATACCTCAACAACCGCCTGTCGTTCTACACTCCCACCCGCCAGCTCCGCTCCACCAGCCTCGCCCTTGCCACCATCCCTCGTATTCGCAGAACCACCACCGGAGGAAGATAGTTCTCCTACCTGGCAGCCAAGACATGGAACTCCCTCCCCGCACACCTACGAATGACCCAGGACCAGCTCACCTTCAGGAAACACCTCAAAACCTAGCTATTCGAGCAGTAGAAGACATGGCTTGGCAGTTCTGACTGGACTGTTCCATGAGGCACAGGGTCAATGCTGATTTGCATATGGCCATGTCTGAACTGGGGTGGTGTGGAGTGCAAAAAAACGATGGATTTAGGCCCAGATCTCTGTACTCGGGTGAATGTATGACATTGTTCTGCATTCTGTCCATCAACTGTTGTTTTGCATTTGTCACCCCGACTGGGATGGGTATGCTCAGACGAGAGTCCCATGCTCTCCACAGCACTGGAGTCAAGATATCCTGGCTGAAGACGGCTAATAGCCAGAAACTGGTCCTAGGATGCTTGATTCCGGTCCAGGAAAGACATGGCTTGGCAGTTCGGGCTGGACTGTTCCCATGAGGTACAGGGTCAAGGCTGATTTGCATATGGCCATGTCTGAACTGAGGTGGTGTGGAGTGCAAAAAAAAAAACGATGGATTTAGGCCCAGATCTCTGTACTGGGGTGAATGTATGACATTGTTCTGCATTCTGTACATCAACTGTTGTTTTGCATTTGTCACCCCGAGTGGGATGGATATGTTCAGACATGAGTCCCATGCTCTCCACACCACTGTAGTCAAGCTATCCTGGCTGAAGATGGCTGATAGCCAGAAACTGGTCCTAGGATGCTTGATTCCGGTCCAGGAAAGACATGGCTTGGCAGTTCGGGCTGGACTGTTTCCATGAGGCACAGGGTCAAGGCTGATTTGCATATGGCCATGTCTGAACTGGGGTGGTGTGGTGTGCAAAAAAACAATGGATTTAGGCCCAGATCTCTGTACTGGGGTGAATGTATGACATTGTTCTACATTCTGTCCATCAACTGTTGTTTTGCATTTGTCACCCCGAGTGGGATGGGTATGCTCAGACTTGAGTCCCATGCTCTCCACACCACTGGAGTCAAGCTATCCTGGCTCAAGATGGCTGATAGCCAGAAACCGGTCCTAGGATGCTTGATTCCGGTCCAGAAAAGACATGGCTTGCCAGTTCTGGCTGGACGGTTCCCATGAGGCACAGGGTCAAGGCTGGTTTGCATATGGCCATGTCTGAACTGGGGTGGTGTGGAGTGCAAAAAAACGATGGATTTAGGCCTAGATCTCTGTACTGAGGTGAATGTATGACATTGTTCTGCATTCGGTCCATCAACTGTTGTTTTGTATTCGAGCAGTAGCAGCACCCCCCCTCCCTTCAGCGCCTTGAGACCCTCACGGGTGAGGAGCGCGCTTTACAAATTGATTGATTGATTGATTGAATGTAGATGGCTACTTTTTTAGAGTTGGAGGGTTATGAAATTAGGCTTAAGAGATATGAAACTTGTATTATTTTCTAAAATTCTTAACAACTTGTGATAAATTGGTGATTTTATGTGTATCCTCCACCTTTCAATTTTCTAAGAAGTTTCTTTTTATATTTAGTTTGTTGGTATATGTGGTGGCAAATGCATTTTCAAAAGTGACATTTTGTGACACGGATGCAGATAGCATTCTCAATTTAGAACTGAGAAATTTCTCTTGTAGCTTTTTGAAGGTCTGTGATTGCTAAGCAGTCAAGTCAAGCCAAGTCAAGTCATGGATATCTATTGAGCGCACATATCACCCGGGGGTCTCATGGCGCTTGAGTAGACTCCACTTATGCAGAAGGACAAAATCAAAGGGAAAGAAAAATACTATTAATGGTCCAACAAGGAAGTTTCTAATTCCTTGCGGAAACTATTGTGATCTGTAATAGAGAGTAGATGAGGTGAAAGTTTGCTAATCAGTGTGAAGGAAAAGCTTTTTACATCAAGATTGCAAAATATTTTGTTCATATCATTTGCAGAGGACTTTCATCTATCAATGTTGAAATGCTTTAAGATCAAACCCAGAGTATCCACGTTGATATGTGTGAGTGGAAAAGGCGAAGTAATTGGCATCTGATTGTAGGAACCATAAAAGATGTGGGGTTGCCACTTTTTGCACTGAAAAAGAATAGGAACATTGGGCAGCAAGTTACCAGCTCTACGGGCTTTTCTAAAAAAACATGCACCATGCATAATCTTCAACCTATAAAGGGACACCACAAATGTGGTACCCTTTCGGTGTGTGATTCGACACAAGAATCAATCAATCAATCAATACATTTGTAAAGTGTGCTACTCACCCGTGAGGGTCTCAATGCACTGGGGGGAAGAGGGTGCTGCTACTGTTCGAAGAGCCAGGTCTCGAGTAGCCTCCTGAAGATTAGTAGGTCTTCAGTGGGGAGGGCGTTCCAGGACTTGGTGGCGAGGTAGGAGAAAGATCTGCCACCGGTGGTTGCTCTTCGGATACGGGGGACGCTGGCGAGGGCGAGGTCAGTGGAGTGGAGCTGGCGGTTCGGGGTGCAGAAGGAGAGTCGTCTGTTGAGGTATGCTGGTCCGTGGGTGAGGATCTTGAAGGTGATCCTCTTGTTGACGGGGATCCAGTGGAGGTCTCTCAGGTTGGGCGTGATGTGGCTGTGGCGAGGGATGTCGAGGATAAGGCGAGCAGAGGCATTCTGTATTCATTGCAGTCGTTTCAGCATTTTGGACGGAGCTCCTGCGTAGAGTGCGTTCCCGTAGTCCAGCCTGCTGCTGACGTGGGCCTGGGTGACCGTTCTTCTTGTGTCAGTGGTGATCCACATGTAGATCTTTTGGAGGATGCGGAGGGTGTTGAAACAGGAGGACGAGATGGCGTTGACTTGCTTGGTCATGGAGAGTGTAGAGTCGAGGATGAATCCTAGGTTGCGAGCGTGGTTAGTGGGTGTCGGTGTGGTTCCCTGGGCGGTCGGCCATCAGGAGTCGTCTGAGACTGAGGGGGTGGAGCCAAGGATGAGGACCTCCATCTTGTCTGAGTCAGCTTTAGCCGGCTGTTCTTCATCCATTCGGCAGCAGCTTTCATTCCTTCATAGAGGTTGGTTTTGGCGGTGAGAGGGTCCTTGGTGAGGAAGAGGATCAGTTGTGTGTCGTCGGCATAGGTGATGATGCTGTGGTCGTGCAGTCTGGCAATATGGGCGAGCGGGGCCATGTAGATGTTGAACAATGTCGGGCTGAGGGATGATCCTTGGGGTACGCAGCAGATGATTTTGGAGGCTTTAGATCGGAAGGGGTGAGGTGGACTCTATGAGTTCTGCCGGAGAGGAAGGAGGTGGTCCAGTCCAGTGCTTTGCCTCGGACTCCTGTGTGGTGGAGGCGAGTGCGAAGGGTGCGGTGGCAGACAGTATCAAAGGCAGCTGACAGGTCCAGGAGAATGAGGGTCGCGGTCTTGCCGTTGTCCAGCAGGGCCCTGATGTCATCGGTGGCGGCGGTGAGGGCCCTTTCAGTGATGTAGTTGTTGCAGAACCTGGACTGGGATGGGTCCAGGATGTTGTTCCCCTCGAGGTAACGGGTCAGCTGTTTGTTGACGTTTTTTTCAATTACCTTCACCAGAAACGGGTGCAGGAAGATGGGCCAGAAGTTCTTGAGGTCCATTGGGTCTGCCTTGGGTTTATTGAGCAAGGCGTTGATCTTGGCATGCTTCCAGCTCTCCGGGAAGTTTGCGGTCTCGAAGGAGATGTTGATGACCTTGCGGAGATGGGGTGCGATGGTGGGGCTGGCCTTGTTGAAGATGTGGTGGGGGCACGGGTCTGAGGGGTAGCCGGAGTGGATTGTGCTCATGATTTTGATAGTGTCGTCATCATTGATGTTAGTCCAGGCGAGCAGAGGGTTGCTGACTGTGGGGTCTGTGGTGTTGTTGGGTGCTGTGGTGGTCTGGTTGTCAAAGCTGTTGTGGATGTCTGTAATCTTGAAGTGGAAGAAGGAGTCAAGGGAGTTGCACAGGTCTTGCGATGGTGGGATGTGTTGGAGCTGGGGTTGGAGAGTTCCTTCACAATGTTGAAGAGCTCTTTGCTGTTGTATGCATTGTTGTTAAGGCGGCACTTGAATGAGGTCTTTTTTGCGGATCTGATGAGATGTTGTTGGCGCATGGCGTTCTTGTGGGCTATTTGGTTCTCCGGTGTCTGTTCATGGCGCCATTTCCTCTCAAGTTTTCTTCAGTTTTGCTTGGAGGTCCGCGGCGAACCATCTGGTGTTCTTATTAGTGCGTCTGTTGGAGGGATTCTTGATCGGGCGAGGGTGTTGGCGCAGTCGTCGATCCGGCGTATGAGGTCGTAGGGGACGGGGGTCACAGGGTGGGCATCTGGCGAGGGAGACATTTAGCTAGTGATTTTTCTCCAGCTGCGGTGGGGGATCTGTAGGGTGCGGTGGTGCGTGGTGGGTTTCCGGAAGGTGAAGTGGATGCAGTGGTGGTCAGTCCACTGGAGTTCGGTGGTGTGACTGGAGGAGACTTGGGAGCTTGCAGGGAAGATGGGGTCGAGCGTGTGGCCGGCAGAGTGGGTTGGTGTTGTCACAAGCTGTCTGAGCTGAGGGTGGCGAGGTTGTCGATCAGGGTGGTGGAGTTGGAGTTCTTGTTGTTCTCGAAGTGAAAGTTTAGGCACATTATTTGTGGATGGACTACGGCAATGGTGCCATAATGAATTTACAAATTGTAAATCCGAGAATGTGGTATACGCCATTTTATATCCATGCAAATTGATTTACATTGGCAAATAAAAGTCAGGAGGTACAGCAGCGTATTGTCCAACATCGGTCTCGCCTGAAAAATAAGATACTCACTTCCCCTATGGCGGAACATTTTGTGTCCTCAAAACATTTATACACTGGGGGGCGTGGCCAACCGCCGAACATGGTGGCAGCCTGAAGCGGGAGCTCCTCCAGGCCACCAGCCCGCAGCGACTATCCGACATTGATCCGTTTTAGCAAACCCGCTCGAAGGAGCGACATCGGCTCAAGTACCCAGGCGGCACGCTCCGTTACGACCCTGGTGGTGACTGAACACCGGGATCGGCTACTGTTGGAAGCGGCGATCTGGGGCCTGTGCCAGCCTTGAAGCCCCGACCCACAGTGCCTGGCAGGCCCGGCCGGAAGTGTGCACCCCTCGGCCGGGCACGGAGGAGTCGGCCGGCCAACAGTACGTACTGTCCAGTGGAGTGAACACCTACGCCACGGTCGGCGAACGTGCACTGTGTGTGGCCGGAGGGGTTCTCTGGCCTGGGACATCGTCAGGAGGAGCGGGGGCGGCCGGAGAGACTAAAATTCATCCTGCCGGCGGGTTGTGGGACGGACCGGGGACCGGAGGCGCTGATACTGTGGCGGGGTGAGGCGGGCTGCTTTACAGGCGCTGCCCTCGTTTTGCGCGAACATTAGTCAGAGTCCCACCCCGCTTTCAAGGGGGGGCGCGTCTGAACCCCGTCCCCTACAGGAGAGGATTCGTCG
The DNA here is from genome assembly GCF_964261635.1 of Lissotriton helveticus. NCBI lineage: Eukaryota > Metazoa > Chordata > Amphibia > Caudata > Salamandridae > Lissotriton > Lissotriton helveticus. Next base: position 2,057,684,659 of record NC_136063.1, on the reverse strand, counting down.
GGGGGCACCCGGTCCCTACGGGGGGTCCCGCATTGGCGCAGACAGGGGGAAATACGGAGCGAGTCCGGCGCACTCTGCTGAAGGGCCCCCCCCCCTGTGAGAACCGACCACCGGCGCTCAATAACACCGCACCTGCCAACACTGAGGGGAGTGTAGAGGGCTGAATCGACCCCGCAGAGGGCACATTGGAACAACAGTAGGCTGGTGTGCAGCTCTTCGCGGTGACCGACTGCGCAGCGTCTGGGCCCTGTGAGGCGTGCAAGGCGCCATCTTAGACCTGAGGACACCCACAGTGACTTGCCGGCCGCCCGAGGACAGTGAACAACGCGTGGCCCGTAAACTGCCCTACCGGCGCGCTTCGGCCGCCCACATCCTTGCCCAGCCAGCATGGCCGGTAAGGGCACAAGAAGTACGTCCACACAGGCGAAGCTGGACAAGTTTGCTTACGGTCAGCATGGGCAGGCCCAGACTGGAGGCCGTCACTCGACTGGAGCGACCCCGGACGCGGGGGCCCCTCCCAAGGTCACCCTGGACGATGTTATGAAGACCCTCACCGAGGTCAAAACGACGGTGGGTTCCATTTCTTCAAAGGTCACTCTGCTCCGAGCGGACTTCAAAAAAATGGCAGAGAGAGTGACGCAAGTGGAGGTAATTACGAAATCGCTCGTCGAGGACACCTCGGACCTGCAGATGGCCATGGAACGCATGGAGAGAGTCACGAAACAATTGCAAGAGAAGCTCGATGATCAGTAAGGGCGTTCCCGGAGGAACAACATTCGCATCCTGGGCCTGCCGGAATCGGAAGGCAAAGCCGCTATGGACCTGTACGTTGAGGACCTGATCAAATCCCAGCTAAAGCCTAAAGGTCTGTCCCACTTCTTTTCTGTTGAAAGAGCGCACCGGGTTCCTGGTGGAACACCGAAACCAGGAGCCACTCCGAGACCTGTGCTGGCCAGATTATTCAATTTTAGGGACCGAGACGCCATCCTCCAGGCGGCAAGGGTCTCCCCGCCTGTCAAAATTCAGAACTCCACTTTGGCTTTCTTTCCGGACTACACGGCGGAGGTGGCTAGGCGCAGGAAATCATTCACGGATGTGAAGAAAGCACTACGAGACAAAGGCCTACAATATTCCATGCTTTTCCCTGCCAAACTGCGCATCGTGGCCGAAGGGAAGACATGGTTTTTCGACATGCCAGAGGTAGCTAGAGACTGGCTTGATGGATGGAGGCAGGTGGGCCGGCCGAACCGCCCGCGCGGGGACCAGAGACGCCGACACAGCGGAGAACCAGCGGATCGACCGTCGAGAAGCCCCGCGAACGAAGAGGGCGCGACAGCACTGGACTCGGATCTCGAAAGGGACCCCTTTGACTCTGGACAACCTGTAAAGGTCTAAATTGGCTGGGCGACCAGCGGGACAATGCAATGTGAACCTTGGGAACTTGATGCTGATGGAGCTGAGTAGGGCGGGCATCGGCTGGTGCCTGTAGGGGGCTCACCTACCCCACGAGCAAGTAAGGTGGACGGGGATGGGATTATGCACTCTGCCGAGTTGGGGTTGCGGGCGGGTTCGAGTCCGTGGTGCAGGGTAGCAGGGAGGGGGAGGGGGGGTTGGATTGTTTCGTTCTGGTTATTATTGTTAGTCATCATCTATTCACTGTGGCACATGGTCCGAACACAAGCTGTACACTCGAGGTTCCCTAACACACGTCCTTATGTAGGTGTCCCGCTTCGACCCCGCATGTCCATTGTACTGAACATAGCCCAGTATGGCCCAACAAGCTAGCGGAACGCCCATGGGCTCTGGCTTGCCACTAACAGTGGTGTCTCCCTTAAAACTGCTCACATGGAATGTTAGGGGTCTGGGGGACAAGATTAAGCGGGGATTGGTTCTTCAGGCCATCAAACGCCACGGACCTGACTTGGTGATGTTGCAAGAAACGCACCTTGCTGGGTCTACATGCAAAGCACTCGATAGGCGGGGATACGCCATGGAGGTACATGCAGAGTTCACCACGGGATCTAGGGGCACCGGGATACTCCTTAAGAAGAACTCCCCCTTTATGGTGGAAAGCCGCAAGAGGGATGATCAAGGTCGTTTTGCGGCGATCTTTGGCCAGTGGGAGGGGAGGCCCCTCAACATAGTGTCAGTGTACATCCCACCAGCGTTACACTCTACGGCCCTGCCGGCGCTGGGACAATTCCTACTCGACCTCCCAGAAGGTGACATGATCATTGGGGGGGACTTTAACGCCATATCTGACCCGCTGTTGGACACCTTTCCAGTACGGGAGCGCTTGAGAGGGACGGCCACGCTCCCTAGCTTTCTGACGGCGTTGGGCCTCGCTGATGTTTGGCGTCAATTAAATCCCACTACAACTCAGTACACGCACTACTCAGCTGCGCACAACAGCCTTTCACGCATTGATTACCTTTTCTTTTTAGGGTTGGGGCTGGGCACGGTGGACAAATTAGAGATCCTGCCTAGAGGTGTCTCTGATCACTTCCCATTGTCCCTTCACATCACAACTAAAGAGAGGAGACGCGCCAGAGTCTATCCAATATACCCCAATTACTTACAGATCCCGGGTGTTCGGAAAAAGCTTAAGTTGGCCTCCTCACACTACTTTGCGGAATATATAGGCACAGTCACCTCGCCCTCGGTGCTTTGGGAGGCGTACAAAACAGTCTTGCGTGGCACAGCGATAGCGGCCATTTCAGGGCATAAACGAGACTCCAGACACGACCTCACCCAGTTAGAATTGGCACTGCATGCTGCGACTGCGACACACACGGCAGATCCCACCCCTGCCAATGCTCATGCGTTGCACCTCAGTCAACAAAAGTACCTGTCTCATCTTACAACGGTGACCAAAGGACACTTGGCAGCCACAGCGCACAGGATATATGACCTGGGCGATAAAGCCGGGAAGATGCTGGCGTGGCTAGATAAAAAGAGTGGATGTAATAAAGGTATTCAGAGGCTGTACACACAAGATGGCCGGCTGCAGACACACCCTGAGCAGATAGTTCACACTCTGGCAATCCATTATCGGACCATATACACACCGACACTGGAGGTCACGGAGGGGGAGGCGTTAGCGTCACTTAGTAACATTGCAGTCCCCGAGCTTTCGCAGGAAGCGCAACAGGAACTAGACACTGACCTGACCGCAGATGAAATCCAATTGGCAATACAGTCGTTACGATCTGGTAAGGCGTTGGGTCCCAACGGCATACCCGTGGAATGGTATAAAGCGTAGGCTCCCCTGTTGAGCAAACCCCTGCTCGATATGTATGTGGAGAGTTTGGCCAAGGCTGAACTCCCTCTGGACCAACGCATAGCCACGATAGTAGCCATTCCTAAGCCTGACAAGCCGCTGACGGCATGCTCCTCGTACCGTCCTATCTCCCTGCTCAACGTGGAGGCAAAGATCCTGGCGAAACTCTTGGCCTGTCGCCTGATTAAACATCTACAGACCCTGATACACCCCGATCAGTCGGGTTTCATGCCACATAGAGGTACGGCACTGAATTTGCGGAGAGTCCATGGAGTCCTGGCGCGGGCGCATCTCCTCTCGGACCAGGCAGTCATATTGTCCCTGGACGCCAAAATGGCGTTTGATCTGGTGGAGTGGGAGTATCTCTTTGCAGTCCTTGCTCGTATGGGCTTCGGCCCAAAATTTGTGGCGTGGGTACGGCTACTATATAGGTCACCCGTGGCGCAAGTGGTGGCGAACGGCCACATTTCGCAAACCTTTTCCCTGGGGAGAGGGACCCGGCAGGGGTGCCCGCTGTCGCCCTTGCTCTTTGCACTAGTGCTAGAACCTCTGGCTATTCTGCTCAGGGCAACGCCACTGTTTAGGGGCATCACCTGGGAGGACGGCTGGGAGGATAGAGTATCCTTATATGCGGATGACATGCTGATCTACATGACCAGTCCCAATGACGGTATTCCTGCCCTGCTGGCTCTGTGCGACGAGCACGGGAAGGCGTCCGGCTACACCCTGAATTGGTCAAAGTCAATAATATTCGTCCTGCGGGGCCAGACACCCTTGTTGAGACCTGACTGCCCCCTGCAGGTAGCGGACGGCTCCTTTAAATACCTAGGTATAGTCATCACCGCAGATGTGGCGGACTTCTACATGGCGAACCTGGTGCCACCTCTGACGCGTTTACGTGCGGACGTTAAATATTGGGCTACCCTTCCGCTGACCCTCCTAGGGCGGGCAGCGTTATTTAAAATGATGGCACTTCCTAGGTTCCTCTACGTGTTGGAAAACGCCCCCCATGTGGTGGCTCCGCGCTACTTCCGCCAGGTGGCCGCGCAGGTATCTGCCCTGTTGTGGGGCAACGGCCCAGCCCGTATAGCGCATGCAAAATTGGTTCAGGGCTGGTACGATGGAGGGATCGCCCTTCCCAACCTTCAATTGTATTATTGGGCGTCCCAACTTAAGGTGATTAATTGCTGGATCCATGTTCAGCGGGATGACCCCGCTTATAGAGCGGACTGGTCGCAGTTGGGAACGGATGGCATTGGAGTTCTGGACTTTTTGGTTCTGTCCAGAGGTGTCAGGGATAACACCCGAAGACCCCGGAGTTCTACCTGTCTCGGTGCACAAACAAACAGAAACACGGGCTTCTCGATGGTGGCGTCAAAGACCAAAGGTTTATTACTGCAGGGACACAGAAGTCACAGAAACTGCACACGGGCAGTGTCTAGGAGCCTGTTCAATTTGTACAAAGAGGGTTACTCCTTAAATACCAAATATTCTGCTCGGGGCAAATTCTTTACATGTTACCACAGTTCTAAACATTCGTGTCTTAAACAATAAATATTTGGCGTCGTACAGGAATCGTCAACAGTATCTGATGTCAAAACATTACGAATGAGGGGTTCCCACTATTCCATCATAATCCCATGTCAATTTCTCATTCAAGACCCGGACCGCCTCATCGTAAATTTCGTTACCTCCCCCTAATAAAGGCCCAGAAGGAAAGGAGCAGAGCCAGGTGCAGAAGATAGAAAGACAGGATAAGAGATGTTTGTGGGTCGTAAATGGGCACGGTTACCAGCTTCGGCCGCCTAATCATGATCAGGCTAACGGACACAAGAACCAGTATAGCAGGACTGGCCTCAGGCTGGGGAGGCAGTTCTTGCCGAGTCATGCTGCCACAGCATTGCTGGCCTAAGGTGCACGTGTCACTAGCAAGGTGAATCGCCGGTTAAAGCCTACGTGTCCTTAGATGAAAAAGAGGTCATTGTGTGTCCATTGACTATGTGAGGGCAAGGAATACAAAATGGCTTCCGTGTTCTAAGATGGATGCCACGGGTAGATCAGAAATGTGTTCATAACAGGAGTGCTCTTGCTCGTAGCATAGCGAAAACACCAGGATATACTAAATGGATCATTTGCGGTTCACTGATACCAAAATCATGTGTTTACGACAATGATGAAAACACGGGTTAAAATCGTCACGGAGAGGGGCGTGGCTACGCAAGCGGCGATGGCGGTTGCAGCTTGATCGAGCTCCCGCCGGCCCGCCATTGATCCGACGATTTATCCTGGTCCCCGAGCCCTTGACCCACAGCCAAAACGGGGTTGCGGATACCAGAAGTGCCTGTGACCGCCCGGTGTGTCCAGTGGAGATCCTGCGCATCCGCGCGGCGCTGGGCGGCGGAGTGCGTGGTGCGGCCTGGTGGACTGCGGCGCTGCCGGGGCCTCGATTATTGAGCTGACGGAAGGCGGGCTGCGACCGGGGGTCGGCGGCGGCGCCCCGTGTGCCCTGGGGCAGAGAGACTGCTGACGGGCTGCTCCTCCGGGGCCTGGCTGAGCCCTAGGGCGGCGTGGACGCTGCGGACGGCCCGGAGCGGCGGGGGCGGCCTGGTGGCCCGAGTGCAGCCGGGACCTCGATTTTCGCGGCCTGGTGTCTGGGGCCGGCAGCACACGGGGGAGACGGGTGCCCTGGTGAGCCCTATCGGCGGCGAGTGTGCCGGAGCGACTGCACTGCGTTCCAGCAGCTACTGTGAGTAGTGGGGCCCCACTTATCCTTCCCCCCCCCCCCCCGGGCCCACGGACCAGCAGGGACGGCTTCGCTGTGGCGTGTGCAGCATTGAGCCCACGCTCCAACTAGACGAGCACTACTGGCCACAGCGAGCCACGATCACTGGCGGCTGGTGTGGGGGCAGGGACTGAGATCCACGCGGCGCTGCATCCATCGGTAAGCCGGCCCGAAGTGCCCTGTCTAGGATTTCCCGGGGCCGACGGCGGCCGCGTGGCCCTACTGCTGCTGCCATCATGACCAGAGGGGGTAACAACTCTGCTAAGCAGGTCACCATAGATAAATTCACCGGGCCTAGTGGGGGCCCCGGGCCATCGGGGGGTGGCCCGCCTGGAGGAGGACCGGATAACGCGGCCCTTATGGCGGCCATAACCCAGTCGCGAGACACGCTGGACGCCAAGATAGGGGCCGTTGGCGCAGATGTCACACTATTGCGCCAGGACCTGAGGAACGCAGTGGCTCGGATCACGGAGACAGAATCCAGGGTGTCAGTGGTGGAGGACGATGTGAGCAACCTTAAAAAGAGAATGGCGGCGATGGAATCGGCGCAGCGGATTACGGCGCTCCGTGTGGAGGATGCAGAAGGGCGGGCGCGCCGTAACAACCTCCGCTTCCTTGGCTTTCCGGAGAGCTGTGGGACGGGTGGCATGGAACAGTTCCTTACGCAGTGGCTAGAATCATGGATGCCCCCGGGGACGCTGTCTGCATGCTTCATCATTGAAAGGGCGCACCGTGCCCTGGCACAGAAACCACCCGAGGGCGAGCGACCTAGGGCGGTGATCGCACGGCTGTTGAACTACCATGACAGGGACGCCATCTTGAGGGAAGCCAGAAATAAGGAAACCCTCTTATGTGAGAATCAGAAGATATTGATCTTCCCTGACTACACCAAAATCGTCCAGCAGCAGCGCCACTCCTTCATGGCAGCCAAGGCAAAGTTGAGGGGCCTTAAGCTACAGTATTCCCTGCTGTATCCAGCGCGCTTGAGAGTGATATTCCAGTCACGGACGCTATTCTTTGATACGCCGGAAGACGTGTTCAAGTGGACCGATGAAACGGTGCAGGTCAGATCGAATCCGCAACCAGGGCTCAATCCGGGCTCCCCTGGGGGCTCGCCTCGGCCGCAGCGGGACCGACCGTCTAGACATGGCCGACCCAGACGTTCCAAATCACGCAAGCGAGCGGCCTCGGCCGACGGCACGCAGCACACTGCTAGAACCGAAGACTCCGAACAATCTAGCACTGATCATTGAAGCCTTCGGGGCCTCGGCTCCGTGCTCTGTTACTGCGACTGCAAGTCCCAGATAGACGCACCTGGTCGCCTGAGTCCTGCTACCTTGATGGCTGTATCGCGGCCCTGTGACAGTGCTACTACTGTCTACTGAGATTAGATGAGACTGTGGGGGGGGGGGGTTTCGGGGACTGCGTAATGGTGGCTGCCACTCTCCCGTTGTGAGAGGGACACCGAGGGGAGGGGGGAGAGTTCGATATTTCTTATTGGGATGTTGGGATCCATTGGTATGAGTGGGCCTGAGCCCGCTGTTTCGGTCTCGGGACTGCTCATACCGCGACAGATACTTCATGGTTCTTTGAGGTATAGGGTGGGGGGTAGCGGGGGTTGGGCGGTCAGGGTTGTGGCCGCTGAGTTGGGGTTTGGGATTGTTGGGGACGGTGGGGCAGGGGGGTGGGTGATGTTCTTTGGGGTGGATGGTACAGTGCATGTGTGTGTTGCTATAATGTCTCATGTGGCGCGTGGTGGGTGGCGCGGGAGCGGAGGGCTTATGTGGTGGACTCCGATAGACTATGGCTGATTCGATTCATCGGACTACTGAGGACTCTATGCGAGTGGTCACGTGGAATGTCAGGGGATTGCTGGACAAAATCAAGCGTGGGGCGGTTTTGCGATGGGGTAAGAGGGCGGCGGCAGATGTATTACTACTCCAGGAAACTCATATGATGGGCACGAAGGCACTGGGCCTGCAGAGGTTTGGCTACCAACATGTTTTCCATGCCGGGTTTACTAGGGGATCCAGGGGAGTGGCCATATTGATTCACCGTAGGATGTCATATATTCATGAGAAACATTGGATAGATCCACAGGGTCGCTACTTGTTTGTGAAAGGCAAGGTGGGCGCAGAACCTATAGTGTTTGGGTGTGTGTATGCCCCCCCTCCCCTGCAGTGGGCCCTGGCTGAGAGGCTGTTCTCTGTGTGGGACGATATATCTGGGCCAATGGCAGTAATTGGGGGAGACTGGAATGACGTGATGGATGTGTGCTTGGATCGCCGGAGGCGCCTGGAAATGGCTGAGTCTCCTTCCCCCTCCCCTCCGCCCACTAGACTGCATGCGATGAGTGAGGGGCTGGGCTGGGTGGATGCTTGGCGACATCTCCATCCTGCGACCCGTGAATTTACATACATGTCGGCGGTACATGGGTCATTTTCGCGCATAGACTGTGTGTTTTTACCCCGGGAATGCCTGAGTAGGGTACTGAGCGCGGCCATTTTGCCGAGGGGCCTCTCCGACCATTCCCCAGTCTCAGTTAACATTGACCTCATGCGGACACGGCAGCCATTCCGGTGGAGGATGTCCTCGTGGCATCTGCTACAGCCAGCCTATACTAAACACTTGCGAGAAACCATAGACCACTACTGGCGGGAGAACTTGATAGAGGGGGCGGACGTGGAAGTGGTATGGGAAGCAATGAAGCCTACCGTGCGTGGTGTGGATATCGCGTGGTGCTCGGGGGCCCGTAGGCGGCGCCGGGAACAAACTGCAGTGGCGGCTGAGCGGGTGGAGGCCCTAGAAAGAGAAAGCCGCGAGGGTGGAGATGAGATCGGGCTCAGGCGGCTTTTACAAGCACAGCAATCGTATGCGTCCCTCTTGATGGATGAAGCCAGACAGGCGTGGCTGGCCACCAGGAGTAGGGTGTATCAGTGGGGGGACAAGTCGTGATCCATGCTCCACCGCTTGTGCCAACACAACTTTCAACCCCTTGTGCTGCCGGGCATCATGGACGGTAACGGAGAGGTCCTGACTGACCCTGGCGAGTTGGCGGCAAGCTTCGCCTCGTACTTTGAAGCCCAATACGCCTCTTGTGACCGATTGCCTGAGGGTGCATTGGACCAGTTTTTCGCGGGTTTACCGCCAGTACAAGTATCGGACGAGACCAAGGAGCTCCTAGATGCACCCCTCACAGCGGAGGAGCTGGGAGACGCTCTGGGGCAGCTTAATGCGGGTAAGGCTCCTGGACCCAATGGCTACCCGTGTGAATTTTTCAAAAAATTCCACGTACAGCTAGGGCCACACTATCGCCGAGTTCTTGAGGTTGCGAGGACGCGGGGCACGTTGCCTCCCGATTGGCGCCATGCCGAAATAGTGGTATTTCAGAAACCTGGTAGGCCCCCGGGCAGCCATGACTCGTACAGACCCATCTCCCTCATCAACATAGAGGCAAAAATTCTGGCCAAGGCCCTGGCGAACCGCCTGGCTCCGTATATTACAGATCTAGTTCACTCTGATCAGGCGGGCTTCATGCCCCACCGGGCAACGCGACACAATATTAGACGGGCACAGGCGGCGCTAGGCGCTGTTGGGGCCGTGGGGGACCAGGCGGCACTGCTGTTGGCTGATATCAACAAGGCTTTTGATTCGGTCAGCTGGACATACCTGTTTACATTACTGTCGTGGCTCAACCTGGGCCCGGTTTTTCGCTCCTATATCGAACTACTCTATACGGACATCACGGCGTCGGTGCGAGTCGCCGGGGCAGTGTCAGAGAAGTTCCGCATTGGCCGAGGGACAAGACAGGGGTGCCCTCTTTCCCCATATCTTTTTGCCTTAGCAATGGAACCCCTAGCGGCCAGAGTTCGTAGAGACGCGTTGATACGGGGCTTTGAGTGGAATACCACACTGTCGGATAAAATTGCACTATACGCGGACGATGTCCTCTTCTTCCTAACCGATCTACAGCACTCCGGCCCACGTGTCCTGGAGGTCATGCAACTCTTCGGAGAGGTGTCGGGTCTGTACCTCAACGTCCGTAAATCTACCCTATGGGTGATACAGGGAGATATGGTGACGGATCCCTGGGCTTCGGAACTGCAGGTGGCCACTGCTGGCCTGAAATACCTTGGGGTATTCCTTTCGAACTCGGTGGACGCGGCCTGGGAACATAACCTCTTGCCCGTCTGGGAGCGGGTCCAGGCCGATATTACAACTTGGTCCAGAATGCCTCTCTCCATTTTTGGCAGGTCGGCTATCTTTAAGATGGTTGCACTGCCGCGCCTACTCTACCAACTACAGAGCCATCCGTATCCTATCCCGCCCCAGTGGTTCCGGCGGGTTGAATCAGTACTGGGCCGTTTCCTTTGGGCTGGTGGTGCCGCCAGGGTGGCGCTGCGCACATGTTTCCTGTCCACGTACTGTGGGGGCCTGGCCACATCGGATATACGGTCATACTACCAAGCCGCCCATCTTCTTGTTCTAAATGAATGGTGGTATGGGGACGGTGGAGATCCGGCGTACGCTCTAGAACGTGCGTTGATGGGAGATAACTCGCTCCACACTATCTTATACTCGCCCCGGCTACGTCGGCCGTTGCCGAAAGTCACTCAACTTGTATTTGGGATATGGCGGCAGGCCCTGCGTCGCATGGGTTGGTGGGGTAGACTGACCGCGGAAACGCCGTTGTGGCGTAACGGTTTGCTGCCAGAACTTTCTAAGCTATCAGGCTTCGATGGATGGGACTCAATAGGGATATCGCAGCTCGGTCACGTGATGTCCGGGACGACTCTCAAATCTTTCCAGGCTCTTAGTGCTGAATTTGGTATGCCCCAATCTCAATTTTATCGCTATTTACAACTTCGACATGCATTGACGCCCAGTATCACTAATCTTGACTCGCTCCCGGAATTCAGCCCGATCGAGGCGAAGGTGCTCATGGGCGACCTTGGAGACAAAAAAGTATCGCGCATTTACCAGACCATGGTTGTACATTGCTCTTCCACTCTTCTTCGGCTGAAGGCGCACTGGGAGGCCGATGTGGGGCCGCTGGATGAGGATGACTGGCGGGAGGCGTTAGAATCCCCGAAGGGGGCAGCTATAGCAATGCGGTTTCGCCTCATACAGTTCAAAATTTTGCATAGGGCTTACTATACTCGAGAGCGTTTGTGGAAGGCGGGCCTGATTGAGTCCCCGGAATGTCTGAGATGTGGGGCGGCAGTGGGTACATTGCTCCACACGGTGTGGTCGTGTTCAAAACTAGCTGGTTTTTGGAGGGGTGTATGGGGCTGTCTGTCGGAGGTATTGAGCTGGACCCTTCCCCGTACCCACCGCCTGGGCCTGCTACACATCCTGGAAGGGGTTGGTGGTAATGTCTATAAGCGTCACCTGCTCCTCCTGGGACTGATGGTAGCCAAAAGAGATATGGCCCGAGCATGGAAGGATGTGAGGCCCCCCCCCTGGCTGCGTGGAAGGCAGGCTTAGATTTTTGTATGGGCCTGGAGAGGCCAATCTTTGAGGCGCGGGGTTGCCCTCGCAAACATTTCAAGATATGGAAGCGGTGGGCAGACTATAGAGATTTGACGCTGGACCCCCCGGAGGACCCGGAGGAAGACCTATAGCCTAGTCTGCCCCGGAGAAGTCCACTCCCACACTCACACTTGCTGCGCAAAGTGATACGGTGCATATGGCTCACACACACGTGCATAGGGTTAGGGAGGGTTGAGGGAGGGTTCGGGGAGTTGGGTAGGTAAATTCTGAAATAAGGAAGATGGGGTTGGGGTTTTCTGTGCCAATGGTTCCGCTGGTTCATTGCTTCAATGCTCAGATTTATCTTGCAAATGTAACTACAATGCCTAGTGGTATCGTCCTGATTGTGGGATGCCACTTTCATCCATATGCTCATCTTTATCAATAAAATCGTTGTGAAAAAAAAAAAATCGTCACGGAACCTCAGACCCTCCTTTTGCCCTTACATAGGCAATTACTCAGTCTATGTCAGAGTCTAACTCTATGCTCATTAGGTCAGCAACATGTTGTTGCATCATCATCCTGTCTCGTGCCTTTTCTCCTAATGCAGGTGGTTTTCTGAAACAGGTTGCAGCACAGAGACTACACAAAGCGGGACCACATTGGATAATAAGGCAGCACGAGAACAGAAATACTAGGATGACACCAATGACCATCAGAACCTTCCATCCCCACGCTGATACCAGAGTCCAAAACCACTCCATGAAGGACCAGTTTCCCTTGTCTACGTGTATAGAGTCGGAAATCTTGTGTAGCTTAGAGATCGCTTCATAGACAGTCGGTGCATTATTGGGAATAAAAACACAGCAGCTCGATTGGATCATTCTGCATACCCCACCTCGATCTGCAAGTATTACGTCTAGAACCATTCGGTTCTGCAACGTCATGAGACGATCCGCCTGAAGCTCAGCTGTTAAGTTACTAAGGGCACCAGCCGTTTCTGTAATAGTAGATTCAACTACCCGTGTTAGTTGACGTAGATTTCTACTATTGGCCATAGGCCCCCAAAACGGAAGGAAACCTTTGAAGAAGTCTCCAGCTTCCTGACCAGCGGTATCTTCCTTGCTGAAGACACCTCTTGCTACTCTGGTCTTGTGATAATCTGAAGAAGCAGTGTATGTCGGAGGTAACAATCGAGCAATATAACATGAACCTGAAAAGTCAGCAGGCAGCCATGTATATGCTCTGTCCTGACAGATGAAGTAGGTACCCCTAGCAGTCAGAAAGGCAGGGGAGGAGTTAGACGGAAATACGTAAGTCTCAACGCACTCACTCCTCCCTAGCTGAGCTCTCAGATTTCTCCCATTTCCTTGTAAACAGACCTGACCTCGGTGAGGCACGACCCAAACTGAAGTGGAGCTTTTACGCTTGCTTTCTCCCAAACTAAGGCGATACTCTGTAGAGTTCCAACTCAAATACACCCGTAATTCATCTCTAGGGTAAGATGGAGTATTATTGACGTCTTTAATCATGTCAATAATTCCCTGGACTAAAGCTTTGTTGGCTGAGTTGTATTTAGTGGACCGTGGTGGACGCGGAGGATAGGTCTCAAGGGCATATGAAAAAATGGTCTGAAAGGCCTGAAATGATCCATTGTAGCTAAAAGGCAAGACTAGATAGGGAATGCCTTTATCCATAGTGTGAGGTATCAAGCCACACACCCAGCAGTCTGTAGTATTAACTACCAGTTGGTGTTGATGCAAGAGCTGTACAAATGTATTGTTAATAAATTCTGAGCGTCGAGCTTGTTCGTGGTCAGGAAATGAGTGAAAAGAATGCATAGAAGAAACCGTGGAAGTAGTAGGATCAAGGGGAGGTACTGTAGTTACTGGCATAAAAATCAAATGCACACCAAAGATGATTCCACCCACCAACGTTATCAAAACAATTAAAAATGTAACTGCACATTGCATTAGAAAGCATTTGCTGTGAAGTATTCTGTACAGTCTATTTCTGCGAACATAAATTACATTCTTTCTTTGCAGCTCAGGAAGCTCCATCTTCTACGACCGTTCGCGACCACTGATGATGTGTACGTAGATGAAAATGCCTCTATCAGCCCTGGGAGTTCCCAGAACTAACAGAAAGATCGACCTTGTGTCTGACCCCCGCAGATTCAACTAGGCACACAGCCACGACCCTACGGCTACCCAGACGGCGAGGCAATTTTAAAACAAAAAGAAACAATACAAAGTATTAGCAAACTTCCTGGCTGGAGGCAATGTATAGAAAATTCAGATCTGAAAATAGGCAGTTTCCTGCTTTATTTGTCCATATTGCGAGGCCGCAGATTGTATCTCAGTTTTGCAGGAGCTGTCTGGTCTGGAAACAATGTATTTTCAGCCGACGTTGCAATGTTCACATTTGCAGATGGCAAATGTTCAGGGTTCAAAAGAGCAGTTTCAGGAGGAGAGTCAGAGTTTGATGTATCCGTGATCAGTTCTGCATCACTGAAAGGTATGAACCTGGGGACTTGTTCTGTTTCAGAAGTACCGATTCCTTTCTTTACCCAGTTGTCGTAAGGAAGTGGCAGAGGCACACGTTTGACGTGTGTCGTATGGATCCAGTTCTTCCTTCCGGCCACACGAATAGCAGTTCTCGTTGCTAGTAAGACTTGAAAAGGGCCAATGAATCTAGGCTGAAGATTTTTCGTTCTTGCAAAATTTCTAATGACCACCTGGTCACCCGGTTTCAGCTGATGGCCTGGACTCTCCGGTGGCTTTGGCAATGCATCGAAAACCTGTTGGTGAATAAGACTCAATTTAGCAGTCAAGTCGAAAAGATAATCAATTAACATTGGGTATTCCAGCTGCTTAAATTCTTTCGGTCTAGGTACCCCCCAAACATTTGCAGGACGACCAAAAACTATTTCATATGGACTAAGCCCTACTCTAGAATGTACAGTTGCTCTTGTTGATAACAAAGCCAAAGGCAGTGCATCTGGCCAGGGCAAACCCGTGGATGTTTGTATCTTAGCAAGTTTCAGTTTAAGGGTGCCATTGTAACCCTCGACTAAACCCGCGGACTGGGGATGATTCGCACTATGAAACTTCTGTCTAATCCCTAGGCCGGCACACACACTCTGCATAACTTTCCCTACGAACTCACTTCCGTTATCTGACCATACAATCCGTGGCATTCCGTATCTGGGGAAGTATTCTTTAAGAAGAATTTTGGCAGTGGATAAGGCAGTATTGTCTTTTAGCGGGTATGCTTCGATCCATCTGGAGAAAGCACAAACTACCACTAGGACGTACTTTAGGTTATTACAACGATCCATGTGAATGAAGTCTAGCTGGATCACTTCAAAGGGGCAGGAAGGAGGAGCGAAATGACCTGCAGGTGTGGGGATTCCCTTGCCAGGATTATGCATCAAGCATACCATACAATTTCTCACCACTCTCTCTGCACACTTACTAATCCCATCATTCTTCCAGACCGGAGCCAACATCTTACAAATCCCTTTTGAACTGATGTGCGCTGTTCCATGTGCCATCGTTACTACTGCAAGCACATACGCATCAGGCAACATCCACCGCTGTTGTTCCGACAAGTCAATCCAACACCCACTCGAGTCCATTTTACCCGTGCTCTCTTTCCATGCAAGTTTTTCCTCCTCAGTCGCCTCTTTCTGAATTTCTTTCACGCTTTCCACTGTGTCTTCACACATTCCAGACTCAGAAATCCATCTTGCAGACGTTGAAACATACATTCTACTCATCATATTTCTAGCTGTCTGTTTTGCAGTCTCATCAGCAAAAGCATTCCCACGACCAACATCATCCGTGATTGCTTTATGAGCACTGCATTTCACAATCGCAACTCCAGTCGGCAAAGTTAGAGATTCCAACAAGTCATTAACTAGCTGACCATGTTGAATCTTAGTCCCATGGGACGTAATGAAACCTCTCTCTTTCCACAAACGGCCAAAACTATGGGCCACGCCGAACGCGTACTGACTATCTGTGAACACATTCACTCTCTTTCCCTTAGCTAACACGCACGCTCTTGTTAGCGCGATCAATTCTGCAGCCTGGGCAGAATTCTGACTCACTCTTGCAGTCTCCACAATCGTACTCAAAGTCGTTACTGCATAGGCAGCAGTCACGTCACCATTCTCCAATTTAAAGCAAGACCCATCAACATACAACGTGCCATCTGGATCTGATAACGGAGTGTCTTTTAAATCAATTCGTCCTTTTGTTTCTTCCTCAGTTTTGAAACAACAGTCGTGTGGTTCGGAATCACTCGACTCTTGGCTAGTCGGCAACAATGTTGCTGGATTCAATACATTGCATCTTTTGATCTGAATATGACTAGCTAACAGTGTCAGTTCATAACCTGATAATCTAGCACTGGTAAGGTGCTGCGTCTTGGTTCGGTTCATGAGTGTATCCACAGCATGAGGAACCATAACCACTAGCATGTTGTTCATTACTAAACCAGCAGATTGTCGAATGGAAGCTGCAGCTGCGGCTGTAGCTCTCAAGCAACTAGGCAATGCTCTGGCTACCGGATCTAACGTTGATGAAAAATACGCACAAGGGCGTTGTTTATCACCAAATTTCTGTGTCAAAACACCCAATGCACAACCTTCTCTCTCGTGGACATAGAGCGTGAATGGCTTACTGTAGTCGGGTGTACCCAATACAGGTGCTGAACACAGTGCATTTCGCAATTCAGAAAAACTCTGCTGACATTCTGCAGACCATGGTACCGGACTCGGAACACCTTTCCCAGTCAAGGCTACCAATGGTTTTGCTAAAAGAGAAAAATTTGGGATCCATTGCCTACAATATGAGGTAATACCTAAAAAGGCACGTACTTCTCTCTGCGTGCTAGGAACATTCATCTGTGTAATTGCTTTTATTCTCTCTGGGGTCAACTTCCTTCCCTCCTTTGACAAGAGATGACCTAGGTAGGTCACTTCTTGGCAGCAGTATTGCATTTTTGAAGGTGACACCTTGTGATTCAAATCTGACAAGTGATGCAATAAAGAAATTGTAGCTGTTTTGCAAGTTTCCTTGTCATCGGCAGCCACTAGAAGATCATCGACATATTGTATTAAAGCAGAACCAGGAGGAAGTACGAAGGAATCTAACTGGCTTTTTAATGTTTGACTGTAAATGGATGGGCTTTCACAATAGCCTTGTGGAGCGCGTTTAAACCTGAAGCTTCGTCCTCCTAGAGAGAAACCGAAGATATCTCTGCTTTCCTTGGCTATCGGAATGCTGAAAAAGGCATTTTTCAAGTCGACAACCGAAAACCATGCTGCTGTAGCAGGAATCAACGTTAACAATGCAGTAATGTCTGGAACCACAGGAAACTGTGGAATCACAATTTTATTAACCTCTCTAAGATCAATTACAAACCTATATACTGGAGGTTTTGTTGGGTCAGTTCTTTTCAAAATAGGCAGTACAGGACTATTACAGACATTACCTCTAGTTTCTTCTATAACGTCCTTCTTGATCAGATCTTGTACTATCAGTAGGAGCGCACGCTCACCTTCACTAGAGATTCTGTATTGTGGAATTCGTGGAAGTTTGACATTTGCTTTCAAAGTTACTATATAGGGTGGAATTTCCAATAGACCTACATCATTAGGACCAGTCGCCCAAAGAGTATCAGGGAGTGAACGCAGCTCTGGTGGGAGCGCATCCATCGACAAGTACATCGGAGAGATTATTCTTTTACCCAACGTAAGCTGTACTCCTGCTGGAGAACAGTACAATGTCGCGTACAGGCGTTTTAACAAGTCTAAACCAAGCAGATTTTCGTTACAACCTGTCGTCAAAATCAGGGGTGCTTTCAATTGACAGGGTCCAACAGAAATAGACAAAGGACCAGAAACAGGGTTATGAACAGGGGCGCCCGAAAAACCTACTGAAACGTTTGTTGAGCCAGACAAAGGTGCGCCAGGGAGTTTCGCATGTATGATAGAACTTTTTGCTGCACCAGTATCCAACAGAAACGGTTCGACTATACCTGATGTTGCTACTGCGACATAAGGCCCACTCTGATCTACTGGAACTGATACTACTCCCTCTCTTTGTCCATGGCTGTCCTAGTACTCACTTTGCTGAACTTCCTCACTAGCTTCATAATAGTCTTCAACATGATACTGTGGAGACCTATTCTGTTGGGCAGATTGTCCATTTCGCTGGTCGAAATAATTAGAAGGGCGATCACTCGTCTGCGGAGGCATAGCACCTCGTCCTCGACCTCTAGAGTTTTGCATAGAACTACCACGACCTCTCTGAGCTGCCGCATTATTATTTTGCGTTCGAACTGGACACTCACTTTTGTAATGACCTTCCATTTTGCAATAAGCACATTGATTCCATTGGTATTGTGGCCTTTGAAAATTATAATCCGTTCTTTGATATGACCCTTGCTGCATGTTAGTCTGATTCGTGCGAGGCGGATATGCTTGCTGTAAAAGTACTTTAGTTTTTAGATCTTTCGTCTTTTTATCTGTTTTTTCTTTCTCCTCTTTATCCCTATTTTCATAGTACTGGGCAGTCGCAAGTATTTGCGCAGTCGTAGAGACAGCCCACGCACTTTCAGAATTCTTTAATTTACCACTAAGTTCTGGCAACAGATTGTGCACAAATTTATCAACAAATAATCTCTGGCCTCCTTCTGTGCTCATATCCTGACCACTATGATCCACGAAAGTCTCCTCGAATCTTGTGAAAAAGTCGGAGACGCTTTCGTCTTTCTTTTGTTTGCACGCGGACAATTTGTCCCAGTTAACGCGCAATGCTGGCATTAGGGTTTTCATTAAATCGATTATTCTACCAGGTAAATTAGCAATTAAGGGTTCAGGTTTAGAACCACCTATTTGTTGACCATCCGCTGCAATTATAGCTGCCCAATCACCACCTAGGGCAACTGGATGATTCTCTTTACGAATTTTAGCCCAAATTGGTTGTGGTACTACATTACCAAATAGCAGATCTATGTCAGCAAGATTCAATACACAAGCGTCAACTGTTTGAGCCAACTCTTTGTAGTACCCTGCAGGATTTTTACGTGGATCTGGCAAGGCCTGTTTCACTGCTAATACTTCAGCTCGCTTCCATGGAATATGTATCCATACTCTCTGGAATTGTGCCGGAGCGGCTGCAATACCAAGCGGTGCATTAGCTTGCACAGCTTCACGCCAAATTGGTGGAACCTCTCTCATTGGATATTGACGATTTTGTTTCGTACTACGTTTCTCTAACTCTCTTGGTGAACGAAGGGATGGGTCATTCCTATAACTTAAAATTAGTTCCATCGCTTCTTTTATATTTTGACCAACTATCATACCTGCAGCAAACTCTTTCTGAACATTAATTAATTCTCCTAGATTTGATTCAGGGTCATCCTCTTCCAATTCCTCACGTAGAAGGAAACACATTTCATCGAACACATATCGTTGTGTCGGTTCATTCCATTGCATAAATGTATCTAATACATCTTGTACATTATATCTTCCAACTTTTGAAACCCATCTAAGAGCAGTGGAATCTAGTATTCCTCTTTCTTCAGTACTGGGAAGCTGACTACGTCTCTGTACAGAGTCAGAGGTAGGAGTCTTAATCAGAGTTTTATAGAAGGGAGATAGAATATTAGAGACAGAATCAGTGATTCTCCGACGAACAGAAAGCGGAGTCATAATATTAGCAGAAGCAGTAAATAGAGTAGCAGTTGGAACAGATAGATCAGGAACAGTAGGAGTAGCAGGCAAAATAGTTTGTGAACTAGCAGGTGTGGGCGACACAGGCATAGGCAAAGAAGCCGGCAACCCTAGAAGAGGGGTTGTCAAAGGAACATTAACATTGACCACAGGAGGTACAGGAACTTGATTCAGGGGAGCGGGAACAGGGACACCAGGTTGTCCAGCAACCGGTAATTGAACATTCGGTATAGGTGGAGCCGTAGCACCCTGTGCATACGGTGGGGGTGATCGTAACAAGTAAGACAACAGGGGATCCTTTTCAGGGTCCTCTACTATCTTAGCCGTACTCGATGGCAAAGCAGGATAGCACTTGTCTATCGCTAAATTACGCTCTCTATTGGCCACCTCCCTCGCTTTCTCAGACTCGTTGAGTTGCAGCTGTTTAGCAGACTGTTCTAAAGTCAACTCTTGCTCTTTCTGTTCTTTCTTCAATTTTTTAATTTCTCTCTGTTTAGATTCTTTTCGCCAATAACGGAAAGAATCAAACATTGCCGGCCGGGCTTTCTTCTTAAACAACCTTCTTTCTAGATTATCGAGAACTTCAGGTTCAAAACTACCATGTAGTGGCCAACTAAGGACACCATCTTTCTCTGTATAGTGGATCCATACCTCGTTATAAGAGATAGGGCCCACACCAAACTTGCAATATAGATCATAAAGGGGAGTTCCAATCGGAGGAACCAAACACGAGTCCTCCAACTGGGAATCACTGTTGCAACTAAAACAAGACAACATACAATTTTTCCGACTTACCATTTTATAATCCGGAACACAAAACAAACAAGACACAAACAGAAAAGATGCGCACTCGAACCAAGAACTTAGGCCTACCAGAACTGACAAATGTATCGATACCTGAACTGAACAGAATGATTATCGTAACCAGAATAACCAGTGATAATCTTACAGAACTGAACTGAACTGAGAACTAAAAGGATTATTCAAACAGGAGCAACCCTCACAAAATACTTAACTGAGGCACTGAAGACGTCACCAAGGAGAAACCCGTCACGTCTCGCCGTACTAAGGACTGCACCTCGGGTCCAAGACAGGGCGACGGTCAAGGCAACGGACCACTGCAGCCGTCTGAACGGGAACCCTCGTGGAAGAGAACGTCGGGCCACTTTTGCGATATGCCGGGATCGATGAAGTGGGGCGCCTCCCTCTGAAATCTTCACACGAAGCTCCTCGAACTCTTCAGGCTTTTGGACCGGTACCCAATGACGTCGCCCTACGTTGGGCGCCAATTGGAGTTCTGGACTTTTTGGTTCTGTCCAGAGGTGTCAGGGATAACACCCGAAGACCCCGGAGTTCTACCTGTCTCGGTGCACAAACAAACAGAAACACAGGATTCTCGATGGTGGCGTCAAAGACCAAAGGTTTATTACTGCAGGGACACAGAAGTCACAGAAACTGCACACGGGCAGTGTCTAGGAGCCTGTTCAATTTGTACAAAGAGGGTTACTCCTTAAATACCAAATATTCTGCTCGGGGCAAATTCTTTACATGTTACCACAGTTCTAAACATTCGTGTCTTAAACAATAAATATTTGGCGTCGTACAGGAATCGTCAACAGTATCTGATGTCAAAACATTACGAATGAGGGGTTCCCACTATTCCATCATAATCCCATGTCAATTTCTCATTCAAGACCCGGACCGCCTCATCGTAAATTTCGTTACCTCCCCCTAATAAAGGCCCAGAAGGAAAGGAGCAGAGCCAGGTGCAGAAGATAGAAAGACAGGATAAGAGATGTTTGTGGGTCGTAAATGGGCACGGTTACCAGCTTCGGCCGCCTAATCATGATCAGGCTAACGGACACAAGAACCAGTATAGCAGGACTGGCCTCAGGCTGGGGAGGCAGTTCTTGCCGAGTCATGCTGCCACAGCATTGCTGGCCTAAGGTGCACGTGTCACTAGCAAGGTGAATCGCCGGTTAAAGCCTACGTGTCCTTAGATGAAAAAGAGGTCATTGTGTGTGCATTGACTATGTGAGGGCAAGGAATACAAAATGGCTTCCGTGTTCTAAGATGGATGCCACGGGTAGATCAGAAATGTGTTCATAACAGGAGTGCTCTTGCTCGTAGCATAGCGAAAACACCAGGATATACTAAATGGATCATTTGCGGTTCACTGATACCAAAATCATGTGTTTACGACAATGATGAAAACACGGGTTAAAATCGTCACGGAACCTCAGCATGCTGTCAGTATTATACAACCACTCACGGGTTCGTACGTTGCTTGGCCCAACGTTGCACACGGCTACCCTGTGGCATGCGGCGCAATCTCGTCTGGGATGGAAGGGGAAGATCACTAAAATGACACCGCTGTGGGACGCGGGGTCTCTGGGGAACTTGAGATCCAGCAAAGGTTTTGCACGGTGGGACCAGATTGGGATCTCGGTAGTGGGAGACCTCTGGGAGCGGGGCTCGGTAATTGCATTCTCGCAGCTACAGCAACAGTATGGTATGGGCCCCACTGAAACGTTTAGATATGTACAGATTCGCCACGCCCTCCTTCAAGCCATTCCGCCTGACACCACACTTCCAGAATCGTCACCTTTGGAGGACAGGCTGTTGACGGAATTTATGGAACAGAAGGCGACCTCTTTTACGTACAAGAAACTGGTTAACAATCTGACAATCCCCACGCAGAAGCTTAGAGAGAGGTGGGTTGAGGATGTAGGGGACATGGATGACACTGAGTGGAATGAGGCGCTGGCGTCACCGAGGGAAGTGGGCATATCGGCTAGGTTCAGATTAGTCCAGCTCAAGATCTTACACCGCACCAATTACACCAGGACACTTCTACACAGGATACAGAGGGCGCCACACCCCTTCTGTCTGAGAGGCTGTGGGGAGGAGGGTACATTACTCCATACGCTCTGGGACTGCCCACTGATCCGGGAGGTCTGGAAACAGATCATGCACACGATATCCCAAGTCCTTGGGGTGTCACTTCTCCCTGAACCCCGTAAGTGCCTATTGAACATCTGGGACCCCACAGACCTGAACAGGTATGGAAAGTTGTGGGTCACGTTAGCAGTGACCGTAGCAAAAAGAGACATTGCACAGAAGTGGGGAGCCCCAGACGTGCCTACGGTACATGGCTGGATTAGAAGTATGGACATTCTGCTGGTGAAGGAGAGGGCGGTGTATGTGTTGCGGGCTTGTCCCCGTAAATGGAATAAAGTGTGGTTGCCTTGGAACAAATACAGGGGGGAGCCATGTGCACCCTTGCCAGAGGACGAGGATGTGGAATCGGATGAAAAGGACGAATAAGAGGGAGGGACTGGTATGTGCCTCTGTGAGTTGTGGGGGGATGGAGCGGGACCTGGAGGACACCATTGAACGCATAAATGGACTGTGTACAGTAGGTGGGAACTTGTCTGTGTATGGCTACAACGTTCTCATGTGATGATGACACCTGTTAGGTTTTCACAGTTGTGATTTTAGTTTTATTTGCTGAATCTGCTAAGCATTCGGGGCTGTAAACTAAATGGCCGAATTGCGCAATGGACAGGAACTGAAAGCTTTGTCGAATGCACATGACTTCTGAGCTATACTGTTTCTTTCCTTCTTGTCTGTGCTGGAATAATTGTCACAAACGTTTGAAACTAATGAGACTTCACCGGCTCCTGATTTGCTTTGGGTAATAATGAGAAGCTGAGAATCCATGACGTAAATGTAAATGTGTTCTATGCCTTATTGACAATAAAATGTTTTAAAACAAAAAAAACATTTATACACTGGACAGTTTTGTCCCAAATGAGAAAAAACAACCAGGTTGGAGGTGACCCTGAAGTTCGGTTGGCACAGAGGGAGGCTTTCCTCATCATTAAATTTGACTCAGCCCTGCATGGGCTCAATGAATTGTTTGAAATTGCAAAATTGTAATTAAAATCGCAGGCATTATTTCATCTTAATGTTTTTACCAGGCAACTTGTTTCGTTTAGGGCTCTAAACAACTGAAGGTTTAAGATAATTTTATATCTTGGGCACATCCAATATATTTAAATCTGACCAACAATGTGGGGTTTTGAGCTTAAGAGCCTAAGATCCATTTCGGATTTTCCAGTAGCCACAGCGAGTACTTATTCAACTGTCTGAAAACTACCAGTACCAGAATTCCTGGGCATTCTGCAACTTACTGGGTAATCACTAACGGGCAAAAAGGAAGTGTTGAGTTGTACTCGAACGCTTGATGAATTGTAGCCTACATCGCGTGTGTGTAGAAGGTCCAAATTCAAAAATAATGTAATCAAGGTAAGCGCCACGAAACACCGCTTGCACAAATTGCAAAGTACATTTGAGGTTAAGTCCTTCAGTAATTTTCGCTGTTTCTGTTTTAGAAAAAGTTCCAAGAAGTAGAGAATCAGAATAGGTGCCGTTTGAATAGCATTATGGAGTGAACTGAATTCCCAAGGCAGGTAAACAGATTCAGAGAACTCATGTCGGCCTTGAGAAGTTTTAGAAATACAATAAAAAAGACGTTATTAATGGAACTATGTTTCCCAATAGTGTGGCGTGAATCACTGACTACAAGTGGTCAGGAAGATTTTTGTTAGAAGTGCTTGTGGCTACCGGGATCTAAAATTAAAGGTAAAGAATGCTCTTCATTAATCCTGATAAGTTGGTAACATTTGCACATTTAAACCTACATGTGCATGAAATGTAATGGTTTGATCATTACCTTGCCCCATAGATTTTCATGGCAAATCGAAACGTCATACAGCATAGAGAAATGATGACGGCACCCAGATTACAGACGGTTAGTGGGAGGAGGACTGAACATAACAGCAGGGTAGAGAGAGTTACGGGTAGGAGCACTAAGATTGCTGTTAATGTGGGTTTACTTCCTGAGCACAAAGGATGAAATTTTTGGTGACTCAATGAAAACAGTGCGAGTTAAAGTGGGATAATATAGTACAAGGACAGGTCATAGAAATGACGAAATGTTCATTTGATTGAAAGCATATTGTAACTCTGTTTTTTTAATATTAGAAGTGTTCATGATCTATTATTATTATTATTGATTTATAGAGACCCCCGAAGAAGGGCACGAAGAGGCCCGAAATGCATTGGTTTTTTTTATCTGGAAAATAAATAAAACTGCTTGTGATGGACTTCTTGCAACTATCGCATTCTTTCTAGAAGGCCTGGATTGGCACTGTTTGAATGCAAGAAACTTGAAAATCAGCACTTGACCCGTTTGTGGATTTTTGGATAAATGAATGATTCTATGTTTGAGAAATATAAGTTTGAAGAAGGTTAAAAGTTGGAAAACATGAAGATTTTTGGACAAAAAACTTTGAATAAATGTGCACGCTAGAACGCGGCACGAAGCTGTGCATTCGGCACAGGGGCTATTTAGTCCCTCACCTCACTAAAATCGAAACGTCAGGCATTCAGAAGAGGTTTTCTACTATTCCTCCACACACAGGGCAGACGCACATCGCGTCGCTTCCAAGGTATTTAATTATGCATAGTATTTGTTGAAAATACTCTTTGGGTCTCAGTTTAGGAAACATAAAATATTCATTTTGGTTTTGTTGTCTATTATAGCTATCAACCTTGTCGAAATCCTGAGAAGAATCCGTGACTTTCGTGGATTCGAAACCGTTGACTCTTTCGAGCTCGAGGGATTGTGTATAAATTGTGCCTTGAGGAATACAGTAACAAATAATTCTTTCCTCGTGTGAAGGCAACATTGTTTTGAAAACATTACCCCGGTCTCTTGGCATAGGCAGGACAATTAACAATGTGCAGTTAAGAATATATTGTCCGCTTAGTGCTGTATGTTAAAATTAGGACTGGTGTTGTATTTTCAATGTCAAATGTCATTTGCTACAAATGTTTAAGTTTGTTCCGCTTGTTATTTTTTATTGCATATCATTTGTTTTCTATCTTAATATAACATTGTGTATAAATGTGTTTTTGTATATGTGGTGTTTTGTGAATGGAAGTTCTCTTTTCCAAGACATGAAAAACAATGAATTGCTTTGCTAATCTAAATAATTTAAAATAAGCAGAATAAAGCGATAAGAACCCTAGAATTGATGGTCTGGGGGTTTCTCTTTACAGTGTGCCAACTAATCCTTCTGGACACATTCTATTTTTACTTGTGTATACAGTGGTCCAGTCTAGGAGGATTAGGACCTGAGCCTTCTTTTTTTTCACTAGTGGGCCTGCAGCTCAGTCCTTGACCCTTGGAAGTGGAATTAAAGGTAGGCCTGGGTGGTAAATTTCGCTCTGCTCGCGGATGTGCGGAATTTTGGCAATTCCACGTTCTGCGGGGAAAGGCAGAATTGGCAAAAATTCTTCAATCGGTGGCGTAGCTTAATTTTTTCCGTGCTTGCGCTTTCAAAATACATGTTTAAACGTGCTATAGCGACACACAGGAATCCCTGCATTCGCCGACGAGTTTTCCTATCCGTTTGCGTGCGGCACAAGATTTTTGTAGCTGGCTGTGAGAACCCACAAGGGTGTGTGATCGCAAACACGTCATTCGGGCGAGCTATCGGACATCCACGGTCGCGAACAGGAAACAGGCATCGCGAGCTGGCGGGACAAGTTCAACAAGATGGCCAATTGGCTACCGCATGGGCAAGTTCAAGAGATATTTCCCCTCGAGCACACAAACAGCATCCCCAAACAGGAAAAATGCATCACGAACGGGAAGAACAAGCAATTCCGCGTGCTTGTGGAATTCTGCATAGCTCACGTAGATTTCACTGTTTTGCGGAGCTTTGCGGAACGCGACTGCGCAAATTCTACACACCTCTCCCAGCCCTGACTGTGATTCCACCAGAACCAATGTACTCAGGGCTGTAGCACAAAGCATTGCAGACCCAAAACTCTGCATCGGAGCCACTGCATCATACATCACCTAACCAAACTCCGAATCAGGACGAATGCGTGGTTTGTCTCTGCCGCGACACATTCTTGATGCAGAACTTCACATCACAAGCCCTTTGCCATTGGCAACCTCAATGACAATGTAGAACTCCGCATTGAATGCCCCATAGCTTTTTCAGAGCCAGCTGGTGCATAATGCATCACTATACAGGACTTTACATCACAAGCCCCTTGTTGACAACATCCTTGTCAGGATAGCAGGACCTCTTGTTGCTTCTCAGCTCTTAGGATTTAATGCTGCTCGATGCATCCTTATTGCAGGGCTCTGCATCACTTCACATCTAGGATTTAAGGTACTCTTGCTCAGTGTTCCTCTCTGGGTCCCTGTCATGTTCGAACAGATATCCACAGTTGGTGCTTTATGCTTTTTTGCACTATATCTTTAAAAATCAGCTGTACTACTGATTGGATTTTTGTTGTTTGTTCTTAAGTTATTTATTAAATCTGACTCTACTTTTCTAAATTTGTATGGAATTTGTGTTGTACTATGTTTCACTTTATTACTGTTTGAAGTGCTGCATAAATACTTTACACATGGCCCTTAAGTTAAGAATGATTGCTCTTGTGCCAAGCTACCAGAGGGTTGAGCACATGTTGATTTGGGGTTTGCTTGTGACTTCACCCTGACAAGGATTGTGGTTGCTGCTTGTTAGAAAGTCATCCTTTTGCCCTGTTCACCCCCATTTTTGCTGAATGTTAATTTTGGTTACTGACTCTGCTGTAACCTGGGCTTTACTAACCTGGCCCAGGGACAGTGCTATATTAATACAATTGGCAATGACAGCCCTTATAACTACCTAGTAGATAATAGAGCCAGGGGGTGCACTCTACCTATAAGTCCTTAGTATATAATGGGGCAAGGAGGTTTAGCAGCCAAGAAGATTTCCCACAATTGTATATGTGTGCTGCTGTGTGCCTGCTGTCCTTTTAAAGGCACTCCTGCCATGCAGCCTGACTTTAAAAGTAAATTCTCACAATAGGTATTGGTAGGGCCTATATGTTCCTAGTATATAATAGAGTTAGGGGCTGCAAACTACCTATAAGTCCCTAGTATGTAATAGGGCATGGAAGTTTAGAGGTCCAGCAGGTTTCCTGTGCTTCCATGTGTGCACTGCTGAGTCCTTGCTGTCATTTTAAAGGCAACCTGGATGTGCAGACTGTCTTTATAAATAAACTGTATGCAAATTCGACTTTGGTGATATAGGGACTTAAGAAGTGATAATCTAACTTATTCTTACATACTAAGTGCCCCCAAGGTCTCCCCTATGTGTGGGCCATTTAACTATATGCAGGGACCTTATAATAGATGTTGTATATGCCCCGATGAGTGAAAAACTCCCCATTTCATTGTTCCCCATTGAAAATACTTAGCTCCGTAGGCTAAAATTGAAATATAACTACTGCTAGGAAATTAGACTATCATTCGAAGACTTAAAATATTCATATTGATAAATTCAAGAATTTGACACTGTTGAATTTATCTTAACTAGTACAGAAGAGGAGTTATAGAACATTATTTTCTTTAAGCCAAAGTTCAGTCCCTTAGTAGTCTCTGTTGAATGGTCAGACTTAACAGGACTAGCCAGGCTGCTTTGATTAGGTGATAAGTGGCCTAGCAGAAGCAGAGGTTCTTAAGCGGTGGTGGATAGGTCATACAGAGGGGGCTGGGTAAATCAAACTGAGATCAAAGAGAGAGCAGATCAGTAAGGAATGCCAGACGTGCCTGTCCCCAAATTCTGTGCCCCAGTAGGATGCAAGGCATAGGACAGGAATTTGTATAGGTCAAGGGGAGGAGACCTAATGGAAATGAGCCACACAGGGGGCTGATTTAGCTAGCTCTTCCTCCTCAGGAGAGAAATCATCCATGTTGAATTTTGGAAGTGCAGTGCTTTGTGGGAGAAGAAGATGCTGCACTTTGGAGGCAGTTGCCATGCTTTTGGTGGCACCCACCATCTTATTGGACAGAGGCGCACCCCTTCTTTTCACCCCAGAACATTGAATCAACATGTGCAGGCTGCATAGTCTCTCAGCTTTGCTGTCTGAAACTACAAGGAGAATGAATTTCCTGCTGGAGTCTGGAGCTGAGCCCAAAGGCCTACACTCTGAATGACGGTGTCTCCTGCACAATCTGGTTCTATGGCCCTGGGGACTGGACCTTGCTTCAAGAAGGATTAAGGAGTGGACTCCCTGGCAGCTATAGGTTAACAGACCATCATCTCCACCAAGAGTCCCCATACTGGAGTGCATCCAGTGGACATTTAAAAGATTTGGCCATGTACACTGTAGGAATTGTAGTCCAGGTATCCCATTGACCATTTAGGATATTCCAGACTTTTGGATTGGTGTTGTGGACAATTTGAACCTACAAGGAGATTTTCAGGAAGCATCTCCTGAAGTTTGGGGAACTTTGGAGAGCTTTTGTGAAAAAGCTCCATGAGGTGACTGACTTGATGTCGAGAGTAAAGCTGACTACCTTCACTCACAACCTTGCCAGGATTTCAGGTTAATTCCTCTGTAAGCTCTGGAGCTCCAGTCTTCCAGGATTCACCAGGGAGTCCCAGAAAGTCAAGCCAGTGAACCCTCACCGAATCCATCCTGCTGTGGATGGTCAATACACGTCGAAAGGTGTGAAGGTAAAACTTTGATGTGGGCCTCCCGCTAAGTGTATCCAACCAGGGCTTCATCATGGTCGGCCTCAAACTTTGACTTTGTCCATGTCAAGAGCAACCAGATGTCCGAGAGTGGTGACATATATTTTTTAGCACAGTAAAGTGGTTAACCTTTATAAATTCATATTTCTGGTCCCTACATTGTATGCTTGTCATTTTGCTGTCATTGTAAAGGTAGGAATATTTCCTATTTTTATAAATTTGTGTGGGATTTTTATTGTGAATTATCTCTTACTTTGTTGATGTATTAGTGTTTTTAAATGCTTTACATACCCGTCTCCTAAGTGAGGCATGCCTGCTCATTGTCAGCTGCAAAGGGTCCAGCAAAGGGCTAATTTACTGAGACCTTTTCTGGACCCTATACTGTGTTGGTGGTCTTATTGCTACTGATAGCTGCATACTTAACCCTACCAATAACCCACTTTCCAACACTGCTTCAGTAGGATTTTACCCTCCCTCAACCAGTAGCCCAGTCTCTTAAAGCTACATATAAAGATGTTCATTTCAACATTAAGAGACATCGGTATACACCCGTTAGAACGCAACTTTTACTCCGCACTACCATTACAACGCGGGTATTACAACGCATGACATTACAACGCATTGCGCTGGGGGGCGCTCTAGGATAAGAGGTAAGTTTAATTTACTATCCAACACCTTCCCTAGGGTCCACGGGGACTGGAGTTAGAATAGTAAATTATACTTACCACTATCCAGCACCCCAAAGCGCTATGCGTTGTAACGGTATTCGTTGTAAATACCGCGTTGTAATGGTATGCGGAGTAAAAGTATGCGTTGTAACGTCATACATCCGAGACATCATGGGAACAATCAATATAAAGATGTTGTTGTGGGCCACATGGTAATAGATACAACACAATATATTTGGATACTAAAAGTTTAAGCAAAATTCAAAGAAGATTAAAACACTCACTGCAGCATAGGTTAGACAAAAATTAGCATAAAAATGGAGAGACAGATAGACAAAACCATATTTAAGTCAGACTAGATTAGAGCGCATTCTATTTAAAATTAGGAAGTTTGCAGAATAGGAAATTCAGAGAATATACAATCAGCTTCATTGTTCATTTTCTTTAGCCAAATGAGCAATACCTTATATTTTTCGGCAGATTCACTGCATAATGAGCGAGGTGAGGTGCTGAAATTTAGAGAGGCTAATATAATGACTCCAATACAAAGGATTTTAGTGAGAAGAATTATTTGATCAGACAAGTCAAAAGTTTAGCATGGCATATTATCTGAATGGCTACAATTCCAGTCAGCACTTCCAGCTTCAATTCAGTGATCTGGCTAACCTCACTAATAAGGACAAATTGTGGAGATGGTAGAGAGTGACCTTGATCATTTCTTTATTGATTTGAGTACCCACAACATGGACTTCAGATGGGAAAGGGAGAAGCATATCTGTATTAAAGACTTGCGTCTCTTGCATTCTAAGTCAGTGGGTAACACACATTAATCTTCTTATTTTTTGTGTTGTTTGCTATTACTTTTTATCAAATGTAGTAGTAAGGAACAATGAAATGTAAAAGTAGTGATGAAGATGAAGCTTGTGCTGGCGATCACAAATGCATTGATGGTAGTAAGAATGGTCTTGAACATGAACAAATCCACCAGTCAGATGTGGTTTGTTGTCTGACTGGAAGAACTTATTTGAGCAGGCCAAAGGTGAAATTTGCGAATGTGCGGTACGTGAATTCGTGCGAATAGGTACTCGCGGTCCGCAAAATTTGCGTATCTGTGTGAATTTGCGGCTTTTTTTATTTTTGTGTGTTTAGCGTTTTTTTTTTTTCAGTGCAGCTACCGCGAAGTTACCCATGCGGTCGTACGTGGGCGCGGCCATCTTGTTTTACATGTTCGTGTTGCGTATTTCTGTTTCCGGGTGCTAGTTGCATGCTCGCGTTGGGCATTTCCTACGTGCGGGGCGCAATTACGTGATCACGTCCGTTTTTGCCTGCTTGTAGGGAAAATATCGTGCAAACTTACCCACGTGGTCGCAATGGGCACGGCCATCTTGTTTTTCATTCATTGCTATGGTTCTGGGCATGCTTTTTCTATCCTGCTTTCATCTTTGCAATCCTTTGTTTGTTTGAACTTTTTTTTAATCTTGTTACTCATTATCTATCCCTCTATTTTTCTACATCTATATTTTGAGTTTTTTTCAACTTTTTGTTACTTTAATACCTACTTTTTTTGTTTAGCTCTCTCTTTTCTTTTCTTTACTTTTTTCCCTACTCTTTTCTTCTTTCACCCAGGACCATGGCAAAGGGAGCCTGCAAGTGTAAGGGGAAGGGTCCCGCAACCCATAGCCGGCTCCCTTGCGGGTGCTTAAGAGGGAGGAAGTAACTGCCCGGGAGATCTTTAGCACGGTGGAGGTGGCCGCACTGGTTTTCTTCGTCCAGCGCCACTGCCCCAAGACCGTCGCGGCAGGTGGCAGGCCCAGTACCGGGTATGGGCACAGGGAGCGTCGCCAGCTATGAGGGAAGGTGTGCTGGGCCATGTATCGGGAGTCTGGGGTCCAGCCCACCTACAACCAGGTGACGCACCGGTGGTCCGACATCCTGGACCGGGAACACGACCTGCTCGACCTGCTTGGCGTGGAGATCCCTGGGCTTGGTGAGTAGTAGTAGCTATTTAATCACTACTTTGTTTTCTCCTGCTCTGTGTTATTATGATATTGCAAATATTTGTTTTTTCC
Organism: Lissotriton helveticus; assembly: GCF_964261635.1. Classification (NCBI taxonomy): domain Eukaryota; kingdom Metazoa; phylum Chordata; class Amphibia; order Caudata; family Salamandridae; genus Lissotriton; species Lissotriton helveticus. The sequence goes on along the minus strand of NC_136063.1, from coordinate 2,057,653,027 downwards.
GAAGAGCAAGAATGCTGCAGATTACATTGCAGGTAAATTATGTTTCAAAAGCTTCTGTGATTGCAGGTGCTCGCCTGCTCACTGGCGGTGCTACTATGCTTACTTGTTTTCAATGTTGTGCTCATTTGGCCTGGGTGATTATGTATGAGTGTACTTTACACTGTTTATAGAAGTGCGTAATGCTAGACACTAGAGATTACATTGCATGTAAATTATGTTTCAAAAGCTTTTGTGCTTGCAGGTGCTCGCCTGCTCACTGGCGGTGCTACTATTCTTACTTATTTTCAATTTTGTGCTCATTTGGCCTGGGTGATTATGTATGAGTGTACTTTACAGAACTGCGTAATGCTACTAGAGACTCAAGTCCAGTCCTTCCTTTGTACTGCTGAAGAGATAGTGGTGGTGGATTGATAGCTTGAGTATATTATGACTGGGTATTTAGTAGGAAACTTTAGTTGTCTGCAATCATGACGGACTGTGTCTGTCACTTCGCGTGTTGCGGATTGCTGTCTGCCAGTCCTAGTAGAACCTTTTTGTAGTTGATTTAGTGAGTTACATAACTTTCCAACTAGACGGTCCGCGAATCCAGCAAAACTAATATCTATTCCTAGTAGACCACATCAGATAGGTCAATGCATTTAGTGCAATTGTTGTCTATTTCCCCGAAATACTTTGTTATTGTTTTTTTTTAATGTTTGATTTGGTTGACAACAATCATCCATGTTTGTGCTCCCCCAGGGGCAAGAGGACAGAGGAGGAGGTAGCGGCACCGGCAGAGCAGGAACAACAGGAAGGCCAGGATAGGTCCACCGAGGGCACCTCTGCTGGCCCCAGTAAGTTTTCCTGGTAATATTATTAATTATACTTCCCTATCTTTTACAGCACCTATTTATTGCAAACGTTCCTCATAATTCTATTTTTTCCTAAATCATCTTTGAGCTTCTTGTAGACTGTTTCTAAATTCTTATCCTGCCTCTTCTATGACTCTCTGTGCTACTACTAGATTAATATTATTAGTCTGTCTGTGTAGCTAGCTAAGCTTGCACAGTTGGCAAAAGATGTACTTTTAAACAAAACTCCTATTCAGCAATAGCTCTAGGCACTGAGTGCAGTCGTCTGGGTTGTCCATAATGTCTATTGAAGTCTTCTAAATGTTTATGCTTTGACAATTCCCAACAATAAAATGTCAATGTCCACCAAGAATAAGATACTCGTTTAATTTTTGATTGAATAGGAGGACATACTACTACTGTTGCAGGGACTATTCTGCACATACAGAACTATGGACAAGAAATATAGGGCATTGGTTATAAATTATAATAGGCGCAGCATTTGTTTGCTAAATCCTGCTGATCTGCCCCGAGCCTGCGCTAAACCATTTTATCTTCAAGCGCTGCGAGGCCCTAGGGCAGTTATGCGCTATACAAATGCAATTTTTCATTTCATTTCATTTCATTTCAGTTAGACTTTCCTCAAACTTGAGTCATAACAGAAGTTGAACCCCCAATCTCCTTACTGACTAGCTAGTGTGTCAGAGAGTCATTATTTAGCACCAGAATGCAGCGATGATCCTCAATGATTATACAACCCAGAACATAAGACTATGGAGTCAGAGTCAGAGTCCTGACCTCTCAGAGTCACAGACTCATGCTTGCAAATTGCAAATTGCAAACTCTTTTGCTCACTCACTCATGACCAAAAACCACAGAATCTATGTAAGTTTTAAAGCATTATTAAAAGTAAAACAACTAGCTCTGTGTGTGCTCTGTAAAAATTAAAATTGTGCATTATATAAAAACATTTATTAAAATCAACGTCATATAACAAACGGTGAACAACTGAAAAGTGGCTGAATGATTTCACACATTAATTGTGGGACAGCCCTCACCTGCTTGGAACTTAAAGTCTTGGTGGGGATGAATTGTTGACGACTCCGCCTAAGATATGATGATGATCTTGCTCTTGTTCGTCGAAGGGAAGCTTCTGTCTGTTATGAGAAAAATGGTGCATGTTAAAAAACAAGCATTCATCAGTTGTGCCAAAAAGTATAGTATCACATGTTATGGCTAAGCATAAATGAAAAACACCCTTCCCTGAAGAAAGGGACATTTTTAGCTTAGACTAGAGAGTCACAAGTTATTAAATTTGTCTATGTAGTACTAGTACATTTTTTTTATTCCTAGACAAAATAGGGAGTGGTGTATATGGCATGTATTTTCTAGGCGTAACAGCATCGGCACAGCCATCCACCAGTGCCAGGACCAGCTCGGAGGAGGGCACTCCAGGGGCGGATGCGGTGCCACAGCCAGCAGGAACTGCTGTGGGGGATGCCACGGTAGTGGCGGACAGTGGTAAGCTTTTATATTTATTCCTTACTTATTGAGATTGCAGAGTGGGCTCTCTGCAGGGGTGTATATGTTGTACAGTACAAGTACACTTTACTGTTAAGAAAACTTACAAATTTAGAACTAAGTTTAGTTTTGTCAACCAGGTAGAAGACAGTCACCCTTGACTTCTCATTAGCAATAACATTAGCGGTGGGAGTTGCCCAGTAACCAATGGCCTCCTCTAAATTTGACTTCAATTCAGCTGTGAAAGTTTTATCGAGAAGCCAAGTCAGATCAGAGATGAACTTGATGGATGGGATGAACGAAAATGGAAAGAAGGGTTTAAGGAAAGATGAGCGAGTTAAAATTAATGACTGGCAAAGAATGATACGTGTTTTTGAATGCTGCTGAGGTGGCTGTGAATCTGATGCATGGCCAGTTGAAGGCTGAAGCAAGGATGGGTGGAAGGAGAAACAGAAGAGGACTGCCTGGGTGGGTGAAACAGAAACTGTATGTGTGCACAATATATCCTTTGGTTCAAATTCAAATGCAAGTCAAGCATGGATGCATGGCTGGCGGTTTACAAAATAAAATAAAAAGGTTCTTTTTCGGTGAGAAAAAGGAAAGTTTGTCCAGTTAGACATTATGAAGAGCGATTGACATTTACTTTGAATGGATGGATGCCGGGATGGTATCTTCCTCATAGATAGCATAGGTGTATGTAGACAGAGTAGACGGTCACTAGATGAAGAGTGTTACTTTGAAGAGCATGTAACTCCGCAACTCCGTGCCAGAGTAGCAAAGCCGAGGAAAGAAGTTGTAATTTTTCAGAATACTACCATGACTAGTAACAGTAGTTTGCAAGCACAGCATATATCCGGCGATTACGGGGAGTCGGGGACCACTCACTACCTCTGTTAATGATTTTTTTACAACTCTGTCATTGACATTGATGTGTGGTCTATCGGTGTTCAGTCAATCAAAAACAAAGCACCTAAAGTCATCCCATATGTAAGCAAATATCCTGTGAAGGGATAGATGATCATATTATCTTCTTCATTTTCCTTTTGTAGTAGTCAGGGGTAGGCCAGGGTGAAAGTTAAATTAATTGAGCAGTAGCCCTTGTAACAGAGTATGGCCAGTACCACCCGTAATAGAAAAGTAAGAGCTTCACCACCTGCATGTACTGGACTGGTAACAGTAACGCAAGTCTGTGTCATCATGGCTTGCGTCTGTTTTTCTCGGGTGCAAGTTGACTGCACTGGCATTATGCCGACTTCCACAAGTTTACGTACCAATTTCGCTAAACAAGAGAGAAGAAGAAGACTGGTGTACTGTCTGAGTCTAACGTAGTGAGTCCATATAGTGCTAGTAGAATTCCTGAAACTCCCACTAATGTTAAAGCAGAGGCAGACGATGTGGGAGGTTAGATAGACACATGCCACAAATAATACGTACTGTGCTTGCAAGTTGCTACTGCTACTGTGACACAACTTTCTGCTGAATTATTTTGTGTTAATCTTAAAGAGCATTGGTTACCGCATGTTTTTCTATCTTTCCAAACTAACAAGGAAGGAGTTGGCTAGACGGGCCCGGCAACGGAAGCTGGAGGCAATTGTCGCTGAATATCGGCAACTGGTGGCCCAGGAGGAGGAGGACACGCAGTATCAGTCGACAACATCCACGACAGCTGCATCCACCTCCGCTGCCCCAGGGTCATACGGTCAGCTCAAGCCTTCAGCGGTATGGAGCCGTGGTCCGGCAGCCACCTGCCGCCGCCAAGCGGCAAAAAAATCAGCTGCCCCCCACAGTACCTGCAGGTGCGAGGCTCGTGTGCACCACTTGACCCTCAGAGTGTCCAACCTTGAGTAGGAGGTAGCGAGGCAGAAAGCCCTGCTTAAGGACCTCCGGAGAGAGCTGCATGACCACCTGGCCACGCAGGACACCACTGGCGGAAGTAGGGGAGAGACTGTCCCTTGCCCCTTTTTTAAAGACTTTTTGAGGGCTGGGAATTGGGCGTTGGGGTTTTTGGACTTAGGGGACTTTGATTTCATGGACATTCGTTGGGGTTAGGGAGGGGGGTGGGTCGGGTCTTCTTGTGGGAAAGTTTATTTTGTTAGGGCTCCAATAATTATTTATTTCTACTTAAACATAGCATACGCGTTTTTTTTACTGTTTTGTGGGGGAGGTGTGGGGGGGGTTAACTGTACGTTTCTTTTCCTGAAATTTAACTGGTTGGTTGATTCAAATTGTCTAATCGCCCAAATTTGTACAAAAGTGCCACTGACAGAGTTAGGTAATTCAATTGGCCTACTACTTTACTAGTACTACTGTCAGTCTCTCCTCTCCTCCTACTCCATTATTCTTCCTCCCTCACAATGCTTATCTTACCTGTGATTCGTTTTTGAGAATAGGGCTAGGCACAGGGCTGGCTGCATGGCAAATGGCAAATAAGGTTGGCTATGGAATCCTGGATGGATAAAATGTCATTGTGGTAGTAGTAGTGGTACACACTGGCAGTAGCAGCATACGAAAAAAAAGAAAATGAAACATTGAATGGCCTGAGCGGAGCATTAGAACAGTACGATAGATAGTACATTACACAAGAGCAGTGCCATAAGTTGTAGCCTACGCAATGCTAAAGTATTCAAAATATAACTACTAGTTGCGTGGAGTATGGGTACTACAAGAGATAGTACTGAAGGTGAAGGGCACAGCAGCATAAGCATTCATGACATGTAAGAGGAGGATGTTGTTGATGATCAATCCACTTGATGGCGCACATGAATTTCTGATTTGATTTGCAAATACTCATGGGTGTGTGTCAAGCAGAATAAGAATAAGAATATATCCTCGGATTCCTTCACCAGCCTTGAAATTGATTTTCTGTTGCTTTGACCTTAACCTCCCCAGCAAGTGTGTGGAATTATTGTTGTCATTTAGTCACACGTCAATGAAAACCACACAGCCCGGGGGAAGAGGGTTAGGGTTTGAAAATTGGATGGGGATGGGGGATTTTGGGAAAGTTTTGTGGAGAGAGGAAAAAAAACCACAGCATGGACAAACAACAAATGAAGAAAAACAAATGTTTGGATACGAAGATATCCATAAATCTTTTAAAGGAGATAAAGGAAGTGCACTGCATGCATGAAGTTGTTTGCTAAATGGATGGTTAGGTTACTGAAAAGTAGTACTTACTACAACTTACTAACTATGAATAAACATTTGACAGTACAGGGCTGCAGTAATTACGCAATTTCCCTTGCCTATCTGCCCTCAGAGAGAATAAACACTTATTAGTACATTTAATTAGTTCTAAAAATAGCAAAGAAACTTATCAAATAGCTGTAGGGATGGATCTGAAGCAGAGAGCAAACGCACAGAGTCACACTCATAGAAGTTCACAACAATAACATTATTTAAAAGATAAGGAGAAGTGAAGAGGATTCTGTAACTGTATGTTGTAGTTGTCCTGTTCAATTTGGGAGAAGTTGCATGCTTCCAGCCAGCCATTCCTCTTATTCGCGGTACTCCTCCATTCCATCTGACGCTCCGTTGATCAATCTTGGTGACCAGACACACTGTCCACTGCCTGCCTGGCGGATGCAGAATTGCGGATTGCTAATGGTAAGCCTGAGTTAATGTTTTCCCCATTGCAACAGGGTAAAAGCCGGCCTGTAATTGTTGAGGGAAAAACAGGAAGAGATATTAAAACACCACGGAGAAAAAATATAAGGTACGGTGTGTAGTGCAAAAATAACACTTTCAGTTTCAGAGGCAACAGTATTACATACAACAAGCATCATTTCTAAAGTGCGTACTCTGAGTCTCCTTTTCAAGGATAGTAATTAGCACACAGCAGTCCAGGGCAATGCAGGGGGTCAAGTCAGGCACCACTGAGTGAACCAACCTGATGTAGCATACCTCTTTGACACTGACAGACAAAGCATATCTTATTGTATGCAGCAACCCACATAGCCGCAATTTTACATGAACTGCTGACTGGGCTCTGGCATAACAACACTACACTGGCTCGACCACTCCATACCACGATTAGACAGACATGTAGTTCTGCTGTGCTTGTTGTTGACTTGTTTACCCGTTTGTCACTCACAAAATGGCCAAAGTTTTTCCGTAAACCGACTATGATGATCCAGCATCCATCCCAGTGAGTGACTGTAAAGAATAAAGATATTATTTAACTTTGATCATCAAGACTCATCATCATCATGGTATATTGGCAAACTTAATGTTGTTCATGCAGTCACAGTCTACACACAGTGAGTCCAAGGACATTTTCCATATTAAAGAATGCAACATAGTAGCCCCTGCAGTAGAAGTACAATTTGAATTAAACAAGGTAAAAACAGAGTATACTTGAGTTAGATTTAGTGTGTAAGATTAAATATTAACAAAACACATATGATTCATTTCATGCACAACAAACAAACAGCAATTGCTTCCAACAGAGCCAGACAGCCAGTGTTGTCCACTGCATGCCATCTCATTATTCATTACCTGTTTCACTTTTTGTCTGCATCTTGTTCTCAAAGTTAAGGCCCACAGGGCAGCCTCTCGTGTCCATTTCCAAAGTAACAGTCAGCATCAGCAATCAGCATATAGTCAGTAATTCCAGTCCCACTTCTTTTGAGGGGACTATGAAGCAACAGTTTCTTGATTCTGCATAATCCAGCCATCTGCCTGAGGGAAATTGATAGGGGGAGCCTGGAGGAGGAGGATAGTGGAGCATGACTGAGTTGTGTAATTGTGAACTTCAGGAATGCAGACAGCGGCACCTTCAATATGGAAATAAGACGAAGACAGTGTTGGTGATGGATTTGTTGTGATTAGAGTTTTCTTGTGGTAAAAGTTGCAAAACAAAGAAAGACACACAGGAATAAAACGTGAATAAGGACGGAAAAAAAAGTAGTCAGTATTTCAGACCTAGGTCGGTGTCAGGGAAATAGAGCTCGTCCTCAAACTCTGTGACTTACAACGGGAGTAGGTCAGCTAACAAAGAAGAACTTCCGTCATCTAAGTCGGAGTCCTCCTCTTCTTCCTGCGTGGATTCACATATTTTGTAATCTGGTGGTATGAAGTGCTGTTTCATCTTGATCATTGTTAACCTCTCCACATTTTTGGGTGAGAGGCGGGTTCTTTTTGAAGTTACAATGGCACCAGCAGCACTGAAAACACGTTCAGAAGACTCGCTTGCGAGTGGGCAAGACAAATAATTTAGACCCAGCTTGGTGATCAGTGGCCATTGAGCCCTTTTCCCATACCAATACAACAATGGGTTGTGATCAATTTAGACCTTTGTTGGGTCATCAAGATAGGCCTGCACCATCCACTCAAGGCCATCCAGGTGTGCTCCACTTTGCCTACCTTCTGTGGCCTTTGCATCAGCACTGGAACGAGCAAACCCTTGATGAGTTATCCAATCCGCTTCCGACAATATTATGGCTGGGCCTGGTGCAGGTGATGATACGGTTGCTGGTGTCGGTAACAGCTCTGAGGTAAAGTGACTGCCTTCTGCCACAGAAGTGGACCTTGACGCCGAATGGCCTGCTGCTTCAGTAGTACTTGTGGTGGTTCCTTCAATTTCCTGCCGCTCTTTTTTCTAACCAAGTGGCTGACAGAGCTAGCCAATATTTGTACTTTGAAACATCTGCTTCATTAAAAGGAATGAATGCTTTGCTGGCCAGTGCCTTTTTGTACCGTGGATCTAGAATAGTGGTATAAATGTAATGTTGTTCTGTTTGTAGTTTTTTTAAGCCTTTCATTGTCAACTAGGCGGGTTAATAAGCTCTCCGCCAACTGATATGCGTCTTGCTTGTCAGTATCATCTTTGAACGTTGAAGACATCGCCTTCAGTTGGTGCCCTAGCTTGCGCAACAATGGGATAGCTTTGCCCAAAGAACAGTCCTCCCTGCTGACTTCACGCGTGAAGACCTCAAAAGGACGAAGCATGTCTGTCAGGCTTTTAACTAGGTCCCATTCCTCCAACTCTAGCCTCATGTCTTTCATAGAAGAACCCAGTGCAAAGACATACTCATTGATTACCAAGCACTGCTCAGATAGACGATCAAGCATGTAGAAGGTTGAGTTCCAACGTATTACCACCTCCTGGATGAGTCCTCTGACTGGCACTCTACGGTCACGTTGAATGGTCCTCAGCTGCTTCCGGGCCTTAAAAGAATGGTTGAAATGTGTGCAGATTCTTCGGCAGGTGGTCAGTAACTTGCTGACTTTGTTTTCTTTTTTCAAGAAATCTTGAACAACAATGTTAATTTTTTTTATTATATATATTTATTTTAGCCAACGCACAGTTATCACATTACAGCGTATACTTTCAAATAATACAATTAATTTTCTTTACAGTACACTACTTATCAGAATTATTTTCAACAAAATCGCTATCCATCCATCTAAACATCCTACTAATTTCATTGAATTAACATCATCTTGAAATTCCTACAGTGGCTAGCGCAAAAAGCCTTCAATATTTCCTACACTAATCAGTCATCCCCAACCCTTCTCTCCATTTTATAATAGGGTCCCATATCCTTAACCCCAATCTCCTCTTTTTCCTGCCCTTCCGAGCATATATGTTTTTTTCCAGATTGTATGTTGACAGGAGATTAGACAACCAAACTTGCATTGCTGGGGGATTTTTATCCAGCCAGGCCCTGGCTATGCAGAGCCTATAGACTGCCATGGCGACGAAAACAAAGTCTGCCTGATCAATATTGCTATCCACCACTATTCCTAACAATATTTCTACCGGTGTTAGAGTAATCTGGATACCCAAAGAGTTATCTAAAAACTTCTCTATCTCTTTTATCACTGTATGCAATTGTGGACATGCAGCAAATATATGTATTAGATCTGCTTCGGTGGAGCTACATCTCGGGCACGTAATGCCTACACTACCCCCCCATTTTGCTATCTTTGCTGGTGTGTAGTATAGCGAATAAAGAGTTTTATACTGCTGCGATTGGAGCGGGGCTGAGCAGAGCAGTGTGCGACCTAAGTCCAATGCCTCTTGAAACCAAGTAACTTCCCCATCTAATTTATCTGCCCATTTAACACTATGCTTATCTCTATCATCTATTCTTGTTGCTAACAAGCTTGCATAGAAGCTCCGAATTGAGCAATCCCCTCCTACTCGGATTTTCTCCAATATCTCTACCTTGGCAAACCCCACAGTCCCACCCTGCTTATTCCCGAGAAAGCTTCTTACTTGTAAAAATTTAAAGAAGTCTCTTCGGTCTAGTCCAAATTTACTCATTAATTCTGTATATTGTACAATCCCCTCCATACTCCTCAGATCCCCTATTTGCACAATCCCCTTTTCCAACCAGCCTGCCATTGTGGTGTCCCCAAATATCTGTGCCGGAAAGGATACATTTTTATACAATCGGGTGTACCAATTATATCGGCCCATACCAATTTTTTTCATCACGGCAATCCAAATCTTACTTGCGGCTTGGACAGTCTTAAACCTCGTTCTTTTAAAATAAACAAAATCAGTACAATTAAGAAATGAATTTTCTACCTCAGTTCCCAACACTATAGAATATATCCTAGTTGATTCATTTGTTGTTCTAACATCCAACCCGCCCCCTCCAATCAATCCTCGCATATATTGTAGTGCAGATGCACAGTAATATAGTCTGAAATCTGGCGCACCCCACCCTCCTCTTTCTCTGGGTAATGACATAAAACGATACGCCCTGCGAGTCTTGCCATGGGCCCAAATAAATCTGTTCAAGATGCTTTCAAGATCGCTAAACCATTTTAGCTCAAAAAATAACGGTATCGTCCTATAAAAATACAAAAATTTGGGCAATATTAACATTTTTATCACGTTGGTACATCCTACTAATGACAGGTGCAAATTATTCATTCTATTTAAATCCATTTTGACTTTTGACATTAGGGGCGCTAGATTAATCTGCACCAACGAATCTAAATCGGCTGTGATTGTGACCCCCAAATAAGTCGCTGAGGTCACAACTCTTGAATCATTGCAGATGGTGTGGCGATTACAGACTATCTGAGTTTTAGTGCTGTTTAGGCTATATCCAGATATGTGACCAAACCTTTGCGCTTCAGATTCTATTTCCCCTATGGCCATAGTGGGATTAGGTGTCATAATAGCCACATCGTCCGCGTAGGCTAGCGTCTTTGCCTCGGTCTCATTCAACCTTATTGACAGGATCCTTGGATTAGCCTCTAGTTTCCTTATCAAGGGATCGAGGTAAAGGGCAAAAAGCAGTGGGGAAGACGGGCAACCTTGTCTAGTCCCTCTCTCAATCCTAACTGCTGATGAATATCCTCTATTGACTCTGATCTTTCCTGAGGGATTCTTATACAAAGTCTGCATTGCGGTGATAAAGCTGCTCCCCATACCATACCACTTTAGCGTTTGCCACAGATATTCCCAGGAGACCCTATCGAACGCCTTTTCGGCATCCAGAAAGAGTGCCGCAATAGGATCTCCCAGGACATCCGCCGCATCAAAAGTTGTAACCACCTGCCTGATGTGTTGCGTGGTACTTTTGCCTGGGATAAACCCGTGCTGCGTATGGCTTACTAGGCCCTCTATCACCTTTGCCAGCCTATTTGCCAAGATTTTAGAGTACACCTTGGTGTCTGCGTTCATGAGTGTAATAGGCCTATATGACCCTGCGAGTGTTGCAATTTTACCTTTTTTCAAAATGACAATGATATCCGCTTCCCCCCATGAGGCGGGTATCATGACCCCCTTCTGGGCCTCCAACATGACGTTAAACATATCCATTCCTATGGCTTGATAAAATACTTTATAAAACTCTACCGGGAGTTGATCTGGACCGGCTGCCTTACCTGATGGTAAAGTACTTAATGCAATTATAAATTCCTCCAGACTAAAGGGGGAATCCAATCTAAGTTTTTCTTCCCTAGATATAACAGAGGGAGTAATATCGCTGAGATAATTTTCGACCTCGCTTACTATTCCTGTCCTATCCTTAGTATACAATTCTTCATAGAATTGCCTAAACACTTCCCTTACTTTTACTGTTTCAATGACCATGGCCCCGTTCCCATCCATAATCTCAGCGATATCTGATGCCGCTAACCTTTGTCTAGTGCGAACTGCCAATAAGTGACCCACCTTCTCGCTTAACTCATACACAGCTTCCCTCTTGGTTAGATAGCTCTCTGCTGCTTTCTTAGATATGCTTTCTGCAGCTTCTGCTCTAAGGGCCATTATTTTAAGCAAGTGTTCTTCAATTGGAACATTCTCCCGCAAATTCCACGCCAGTTCCTCCTCGGTTCTAATCAACCTTTGGTTAATTTCCATAATTTTGAGCCGGGCCTTCTTCTGAGCTGAGAACACGTAGCTCATTGTTTCCCCCCTTATCCCTGCCTTGAAGGCATCCCATACTACCCCCGAAGGAGCCGTGCCTTTATTAATGTCCCAAAAACCCTAATCCAAGCTATCATATATTCCCTATATGCTTCATCCTTCAGTAGGTTTCTATCAAATGTCCACTGTGTAATCTTACGCTGTGCCTGTCCTAATTTGATGGTTAAAATCAATGGGCTATGGTCTGAGATGATTCGAGGCTGTTTCTCCATCTGGGCCCCAGCCAGCAGGGGAGTAGAAATCAAAAAGTAATCCAACCTAACAAGTTTCCTGTGGGGGGCTGAGTAGTATGTGCTGCCATCTGTTGCTGGTTTTAGTTTAATCCATGGGTCAACTAGAGAGTTATTTGCCACCATGTCTGTCAATGCCCTGTGGGTTCTTTTTTCCTCCCTACGTAAATCCTCCCCGTCTGCATAAAAGAGCTACTGGGATCGTGAACGTTAAAATCTCCACAGCAAACAATGGGCTCAGGCCACAGAGCTAGCTCAGTGTCCAGGAATTGAAATATCTCCGGATCGTCTTCTGTAGATCCATACACGGAAACTATAGTGCACCTCTCCCCCTTAAACCTGATTTCTAGTATCACCCATCTACCCCATTGATCCTCCTTCTTCTTTATTACCTCTACATCACAGGGTCTCCCTAATACTGCCACCCCCCTATGTTTGGTACCCTGCTTAGAATGTGCCAGAAGAGAAAAACCTAATTGCTCTAACAAATAGCTTTTATTGGCTTCAACGTGAGTCTCTTGAAGGCAGACCAGATCCAATTGTAGTGTCCTAAGTAATGCCGCAACCCTTAATCTTTTACTAGGTTCATTCAGACCACAGATGTTAATAGTAGCGATTCTACAACTCATTAAAATACATCATAGGATTTGGCCAACCATGCAATCTGATATTTGTCAACTATGTGCCATCTTATGTTTAGTGCGTACTGTATTATTTTAGCTCCCTGTGCGCTGAATTGTGAGTTCCTGTGCTGTTTCTCAGCCCCTACGTCACCTTGTATTTTTATGTTTTCCACCCTTTTCTTACCCCCTAAACCCACCCTACCCCCCCTCGGTCTCCTACCCCCCTCCCCCCCTTTACTGGCAAATAGGTCCGTAGGACCTATGTGTAGCCGCTACAAACTAGTGGTGATCGCTCCTCTCTCCCCTCCACCCTTCCAATAGATAAAAACCTATGGACTTTATACCCCCTCTGTGCATATTGGATTAATGTCGGATTATATAGCCTTACTCTAATAATTCAAATTTTCTCTTCAGCTTTCTTCCGAGCATTTTTACACAAATTGCGCTTTCTCAGCCCCCTTTCTGTGATTTAATCTCCTCCAGGAACTCTTGGGCCTTAATCTCGGACAAGAAGATATTTGTTCTACCCTTTGTAACTACCTTTAGCCTTGAGGGGAACAGGAGGAATGCCTCGGACCCTACAGCCTGAAAAGGTTTAATGAGCTGCCGGAGTCGCCACCTCCTCTCTACCGTAACATGGCAAAAATCGGGTCTGGCGAAGAAAGTAATTCCTTCAAAGGTTTTTTTTGAACAACAATGTTAATACTGTGCGCCAAACACTGCACTCTGAAATAGCCACCATCATTCATGGCCCTAACTATATTACTGCCATTAGCCGTGGAAACATAACCAATCATGCGCTTTCTTGGATGCAACCATTCAGACCTTACTGTTAAACTCCTCCAAAATCTTTACTGCAGTATGAGATTTCTCCATGGCAACATGGCTACTGTTGCATGTTTCTGACTGGCTTGAAAAATTGTGGCAGTGTCAACACCTGCATACATCTTATCTCTAACCCCTGTAAAAGAGACCCAGTGTGCAGTGATGCACATGTAATCAAGGCCTTGGCAACTGGTCCACATGTCTGTTGTCAGATGGATAGGTTGAACAGCACTCTTCTGCAAAGCTGCCCCAATCACCTCCAGCACATCTTGATGTAGTGCTGGAACCAAAACTCTGGCAAAATAGGACCGGCTAGGAACCTTCCATTTAGGGGAGACTGTTGCCACAAATTCTCGAAAACCCACCCCTTCCACAAAAGAAAAAAGGAGAAGGTCCAGCACTAACATTTTAGCCAGCATTGCATTATAAAGACGTGCCGTTGGGTGGTTGCGTTCAAATGGCGCCTCTGACCAAAACATGCTTTTAATGGTGGTCTGGACCATTTTCATATGTGATGAGGAGGATCCAGACCTCTTCAACCCAGTTAGGCTCATTGTTGTACTTTTTCGCATTGGTGTCTCTACCAGACTACTGTGCCTCGATGTTGTTAGGGTAGAGGAGGGTGTGGGAGCTACCACTGCAGTGCTGCTGCCAGAGACACTGTGTATACCAGAAAAAATGCCTCTCGGTTGTTCACCTCCCCCTGCACTGTCAGCTCCTCTTCGTCATCAGATGCAATATCAATGTCTACATTTGGATTTGTACTTTTGGCTTTCCGGATATTACTTAGATGTGCCTCCCACTGGATAATGTGGTGTTTTTTTAGATGACCTCTCTGGCCTCCGTTACCATAGTTGGTACCAAGCTTACCTAAACCAACTACTTGTTTACAAATCGAACAAATGACTAGGTTTTCTGCCTTTTTGCTAATACTAAAGACGTCCCAAACTGGAGACTGGAGATTTCTGGTGGTGGTGGAGGTGCTACTTTCAATGCCAGATGAAGTGGAGGATGGGCGTGGCTGAATTTGACTCTGTTGTTCACTTACAGCACCACTACTTGAGGTAATGGAGGTCGAGCTGCATGGAGGTCCCTGCCGGCCATGACGAGAAAATATGGAAGCTGTAGGTCATGTTGGTGTAGTAGTTACCTGTGTTGGTAGTTGTACCAGTGCCACGCCGCCCACATCCCGCTCAGCAGCAATTCGGGATAAGGTCAAAATGTCTGTCTGCTGCATGCCCGCTGGGGCTGGAGTGAAGACTGTGATGACATGGTCATCATCGTCAAGCTGTTCATCAGCAGCAGAATACACCACTTCTACTACTTGTCCGTCGTCATCACTCATAAGTGAAAGCCTTGCGGGAACCATCCTTTTAGGCTCATCTACCTTTGTCGGCACATGGCGTGCCTCCCTCTCAGACTGCATTGGTGGGTTCCAATCAACATCTAGAAGGAAGGGGGCTTGAAGAAGAACTTGTACTTGCCCTCCTTGACCTTTTTCTTGCTGGGGATCTGGAAGACAATGGATCATCAGGCGGAGTGGCTTGCTTTGACGATATCTCTGCTTGAATCTCGATTTCCTGATGTGCCCCTACTTCTGGAGGAACAAGCATTGTGGGCAGTTGTGCCTCTCCATGCGCCTCTCCATGCGCCTCTCCATGTGTCTCTCCTTGCGCCACTCCTTGTGCCTCTACTTGCGCCACTCCTTGCACCACTCCTTGCGCCACTCCTTCCGCCACTCCTTGTGCCACTCATTGCGCCCCTCCTTGTTGCACCTGTGGTTGTCGTTGCACCTGTGGTTGAACACTCGTCAGATGAGTTACACCCTGCGTTGATTGGATGCTACTTTCTTGTGATGAGTCAACGCCAACATCACTGGTCGATCGTGATTGAGCAATTAAAGTGGCTGTCTGCGGCACTCATGGCCTTGGGCCTAACTTGGCGTGGTGGCACTGAGACCAATGAAGCTGAGGCGCTGCTCCCAGCTTGATCCCCGGCGGACACCGCTGCTGCAGGCGTAGTTTTTTTTCCTAAAAAAAGTGTCTGTGGGATCACCAGTCTCCTTGGTAAGTGCCGGCGCCTCTTGCTTCTTCTGCTCCTTCTTACTAGCAGTGGCACTGGCAACTTTCTTGGTAGAGGAGCTACGGCCCCCTTTCTTTGGGTCCATCGTCTTCAGATGTCAGAACAGCAGGACGCAGTTGCACGGGTTGCAGAGTTGTCTGTGTACACACGTGATGTCACTTGATGTTGTGCTGCACACACCGCAGCAGGACTTCTTCCTGGCACTGATGATGAAAGATGAGGATGATTCGTGGATCTCTTTGTGCACCTAAAAGCAAAGGAAGCCAGAGGAACATCAGTTTAATAAATGTTGCATATGTCGTGCTTCAATTAATATTTGCAACTAGGCATTTATTATTATTACAACACACCTAAAAACGGAAAGACCAGAAATTAAAATTGCAATTATTTCTAATCAAAAATGGATGTTTACAATAATAGAATAGAGACCCCACAGAAAGCCTTGGTCCATGCACCACTGAGTACCACTGGGCATAATGGATGAAAGCAGGGCAGACTGGGTGCAGGCCTATGGCACAAAGCACACTGTCTGGCTTCAAAATGGCCCCTTGACCCCCACCCACATGGCGAGACCCTGCCTGGACCAGGCCTCAAAATGGCCCCCACCCACATGGCCAGGCCCCAACACCACCCCAAAATATCGAAAAACACACACAAATCACCACAATCCAATGCCATCCATGCCCTAAATGATGTTTAAATTCAAGAGACCCCACAGAAAGACTTGGTCCATGCACCACTGACTACCCCTGGGCCTACTGGCTAGCGTGGCTTTACAGGAACCCCACAATTTAAAAAATAATCCACAGATAAAATTGAGCTATTCAATTCCATGAAATAAATGATATTTAAGTTCAACAAAACTCACAGAAACAGTTGTATCATGCACCCATGACTAACCCTGGGCCTACTGGATACTGTGCCTACCCACAATATATTTTTCTTAAAGTTGTGAAAAAGTTAAAAAATTGTAGTTGCAGCAACTGCAATGCCCCAAACAAACAAAACCAACTTACTTGTAAAATCTCAAATCCAAAAGTGATCCAAACAAAAAGTCCTCAAATACAGATATCCAGCAGCAGCCACAAAAAGTAATCCTTCCAGCTCCAGATCCAAATGAAAAGTGACCAGGACATGGACAAAGCACTGGGAGGAGCCTGATGGACAGGAACAGGAAGTTGGAGACTCTGGGCCACTTCCTTCCTCCCACCCCCGCAAAAATGAACTGTCAATCTGAGGAGATATTCTGATCCAAATCATCATTTTCAGAAGGTTTAGGCTGCCTGAGTTAGATTTCTTGTGCAGAATTGCAATTTTTGCAAGTTCGGGAAAGCGAGCTGTTCAAATCTCCTGCCGGAAGTCAGCTGTGCGTCGCATCTACGTGTTCGCAATTGTTTACTCCCGCGATGCGTGATCGCGGGCCCTTATGATGTAGTCGCGTTCTCAAACTCTCGCAGTGCAAGATTGCGGGCCGCTATGACGTACTCGCGGTCGAAAAGTCTCGCGCGATCATGCAGCCAGATCCAAAATGGCGCAGGGCAGGCAAACCGGGAGGAAAAAAAATCGGCGAACTCAGAATCACGGCAAGTCAACGCCGCGGCGCAAGATTGTATTTTTGAAGCGCGGCCAAGCAAAAAAATCCGACAGCTTGCGAATTGCACATTTTTTGACAATTTTGCACGATTTGCAGACCGCAAATTTGTAAAAAATTTGCAAATTCCGCGAGCGGAACGGATTTTCAGCCCACACTTGGTAAGCATCTTGCCCTTGGAGGAAAACAGGGAAAGTGCTTGATTTGTTATGGTTTATCAATTGTTGGTAGAAGAGCTTGTAGCAGGCAATCCAGGCAGAATATGCTTTCGCAAAAGGATTGGGGTACAGAATGACTCATCCAGTGATTACGGCTGATATTGTCTCTCCAAAATATAGGTGGCTGCCAGTCCTTTGGCTTTATTCCGCAATTGCCCTTAATTGGTTGTAGTTTTATATAGTTGGGTTTGAAACAGTGGAAGTACTGAATGAAAAGTTGTGATTGTCTGACCTACCTAAACTCTGGAGTCTCATGGAGAGCAGGACCTATCATCTCCTCCAGGTCAGCTATTGTGACCAGCAATTAAAGATTCACTTTGTTAGGCCCAGAGTAACTAATCAATCAATCAGGGGTTAGTAAAGTGCTGTACTCAACCGTGAGGGTCTCAAGATGCTGGGGGAGGGGGTGTAGCTCCGCAACAGTCGCAGCATCGGATCAGTCAAAAAGCCAGATCTTGAGGTCCTTCCTGAAGGTTAGCAGGGCTAGAGAGTGTCTGATGTGGAGGGGGAGCTTGTTCCAAGACTTGGCTGTGATGTAGGAGAAGGCTCTCCTGCCTGTTCTTGTTCTGCTGATGCGGGGGACCTCTGCCAGGGCGAGGTCAGCGGAGTGGAGGTTCCTTTCTGGTATGTGGAAAGAGACTCTCTCGTTGAGGTATTTGGGTCCAATGTTGTTGAGGGATTTGTAGGCATGGGTGAGGAGTTTGAAAGTGACCCTCTTCTCGACGGGGAGCCAGTGGAGGTGGGGTGCTAGGCGGTGCACTTGCAAATGGCCGCATGTAAGTGAGGCTCTCGCCGCCCGGCGGCCTTTATCCTTCATATATCCTGCTAATTAACCTTCTTCTGTGGTGTTTTGGCATTTAATCGATGGAGCTGCCCAACCGACTACTGCAGGGCAAAATCTGGGCGAATTGACTGCCTCCTGTGCCTGGGAGGCGTTGTCGGAGTTTGACCGGGGAGCCCTGTGGAGCCATGCATAGCCGAGCGCCGGCCTGACAGTCTACGGCAGCCCGCGGCAGCACACGTGGTGCTTAGGCCAAGCGGGCGGCTTGTTCCCGGACGCACGGCGGCCTTATCCCGGGCTCCCACTGAGTGGAGAGCTACATCGGAGAAGCCCAATACAGGAGGCACGACACACATAGCTCCTGCTCTCGCAGCGTGAAAGAGGTAAGAGCGGAGCACTGCGAAGCGGCAGAGAGAGTGGCGGCATAACAGCCCTAATTGCGGAAGGAGCACGGCTTGGACTTACCACGGGAGGCTCCGATTCCACTAAAGGCCCTCTCTTCCCCCCCACGGGCGGGCACATATCGCGCCGTGGAATCCTAGCTGCCTCGTGTGGATTGTATGATCGCCACTGCCACACCTGCGTGGGGAGACGTACTACATAGGCTACAATACCGGGAGGATATCCTGCAAGCCACTCTGGATTTGGGGGCACATACAAGTGGCCTGGCATTGATGTAAGACACGGGAGGCACCGGATTATCTGAGGCCCCCCACCTCCTCCCCTGGTGGGCACATATCAACGGCAGGCGATTCACGTTACTCCAGGCAGCCTACACGACCACGGCTGTTGCACCTGTGGAGAGAGGCTGCTTCTAAAGATCAGGCTCACTGGGAGAACAACTGGAGGGTACTCTGGCATTAAGAGGGGCACGCAAACGGCGTAACTAACCCGGCTGGGGGACAACCGGAGCTTGCTCAACAGAAGCGACCCCTGCATGCTCAAGGCTGCAACGATATCGCTAGTTTGTCATACTGCACGAGTGATGCGACTGCGACTACATCTCCGAAGAGGCCTCAGCAACCAGCAGGCACGAAGTCTGCATGGCGAAACAGGCACTACGAATGGGGGCCCCCTCTCTTGTCCCAGGTAATAAATTGGATGCAAGGCGAGGAAGTTGCGCATGGTGGCTCAGTGCTGATGTGGGGAGACCTGCGGAGACATTACAGTTAAGGGGTGCTGGTGCATTACACATAGAACGCTATCACTCAGTCTCAGACCAATACGCCATTGCTCCCACTGCCGAGTCACTTGACCCACGGAACCAGGAGAAAATCCGGTCACCCACAGTGACGCATCTCCTGCAGCACCAGAAGTAAACATGGGCAAAACCGACACAAGGCAGCCGAAACTTAGATTTGACGCTGTAAAAAGGAATACTCGCACGGAGCAGGATGTACAAGAACAAGCTATGAGTAGTGGGTCCCAAGATGACACTACAGGACAATCTAACTAGGTACAAGATATCCTTCGCGAAGTTCCCCAGGGGTTCGCTAGTATAATGGACAAAGTCGACAGGATGTCGTCATGTATGGACGCAATCGATCACAAATTGGAGGGTCATGACGAAAGACTCAAGGAAACGGAACGATGCATTTCGGACTCAGAAGACATGACTGCCAGGCACATGTCACAACTCTCCTGTATGGACAACCTGCTGAGGGTCATTGCGGCAAAGAACGAAGATTTGGAAGCGCGAAGCAGGCGCAATACCATTTTAATTTTAGGTATACCGGAGTCAACCAACACTGGACGGATGGAAGAGTTTGTGGAGAAGCTTCTTCTAACAGCGATTGGACCAGAAGCCTTCTCTAATCAATTTATTGTGGAACGTGCACACAGATCGCTGGGTGTTAGGCCCAAACCTGGGAACACTCCGAGGCCCATAATTGCTAGGCTCCTAAATTACAGAGACCGAGGTGTGGCGCTGAGAGCTGCGCGTAGTAAACAAACCCTGTCATATGATGGCAATTCCTTTTCTATTTATCCGGACTTCACGCACATGGTCCAAGAAGAAAGACGTAAATTTCTTGATGTCAAGACGACATTGCGAAAGGCCCAGATCGACTATGCCCTTCGGTATCCGGCGTGTTTGCGATTTACGCATCAAGGAAAGCAAAGAATCTTCACAAAGCCACAACAGGTGGACGACTGCCTTAAGCAGCTCAAGAAAACGAGTAGGGCTGAAGCGGGCGTGGGGGACCCCCGGCGGTCCCCCAGTGGGGAATTGGACAATGAGGCACAGTCACGAGTTCCTTGTCCAAAGTGAAACTGGTAAAGAACTGCTATGCCTGTGATCTATCTTATGCTGCTGGGGAGTAGCTCCAATAACAGTTATGTGTTCTAATTGACTGATGTACCTAGAGGTGTCTAACAATAGCTCGCCGGACACCCCTTTTTTGCGAGACAGGTCTTCAGCTTTGGCTGTGGCCTGCTCTGAAGGCACGGGGTTGTTGTGTAGCCACCTTGGGATGGCCCCTAAAGGGAATTCCCCCAAGCTACATTGACGCATATGTTTGGTTGGGGTTGTGTTGTACTCTTTGTTGAGAGACGGGTGGTTGTATGATGCTGGCATTTTTGGGTTGCTTCAGTGGGAGGAATGGGGAGGGGTGTCAAGGGGAGTTGAATGGTGTATGGACAGTTGAGATACAAAACATAGAGATCACTGTATGCGCAACAAGCACGCATGGAGTAGGTGTGGTAGACACAACCACGCTAGATGATGTTTCTTATATGGTGTTAGGAGAGACAGTGCTACGAGTCATGGATTGGACATTTGGTAATATGTGCATATGGCTAGCGACATAGGGACGAATCTGAATGTCGTTACATGGAACGTCAGGGGGCTTGGTGATCCGAGAAAGAAACGGCAAGTATTAGCTTATCTAGACAGGCACCAAGTGCATATAGCGATGTTGCAAGAAACCCATTTCACGCCCCAGAGGGCAGCTGCATTTGCATCTGGATGGGCTACACACAGAGTTTTCTCCTCATATTCAAACTATGCCAGGGGTACTGCTATACTGGTTAAGAGACAAGTGCCCTTTCACCTAGCTGGGACATCCGCCGATGACCAAGGAAGGTATTGTCTGGCTTGGGGACGCCTCGGGTTGGAATCAGTCACTTTGGTATGTTGCTATGGACCAAATGTGGATGCCCCAGATTTTTTTACCTCCTTGTGGGGAGCGATAGGAGAAATAGGCTCGAATCACATCATATGGGGTGGAGACTTTAATGTTACCCATGCTCTGCATATAGATCGGTCACACCCTGCCCCACATCACCGCACTAAGGCAAGCATCACACTGAACGATAATATGGTAGATAACCACTTGCTAGATGCATGGAGGCACACTCACCCCCAGACCCGGGAAGGTACACATTTTACAGCACATGCCGCATCCTGGGCACCACTTGATTACTGGTTAATTTCTCGAGGACTAGGACCTGCGGTCTGTACAGTACAACACTTAGCTAGGACATACTCAGATCACGCACCGGTTAAGCTCACACTCTCCTCAGTAGATTTCAATCCCCCTTGCAGCGCTTGGTGCCTTAACACATGTATGCTCTTAGACGCAGCTTTTCACGAGGAACTGCACGAAGAAGTTCAGGATTTATTTCTACAAAATAAAGGAACAGTGCAGAGCGTCGAAATAATTTGGGAGGCGTTTAAGGTTATGCTGAGGGGTTTTGCATATCCAAGGGAATTGGCGTGCTCAAAGATATTGTCAATACGCTCAGCAGATTAGAGAGCGCGCTCAAGACACTGGAGGCCAGATTGATGATCGCACCAGACCGTGAAACATAGCGGGAATTTACAACCAAGCTTACTGCATACACTGAAAAGGTGAATAAAGAGATGCGATTTAGGGGCATACACTGGAAGGCCCGCCGGTATGGAGAGGGGGAGCGACCGGGCGAAACCTTAGCTGACACGATCAGGAAGCCACGTTATACTACCTACGTGGTGGAATTGTAACTGGCTGATGGAACATGTTGCTGGGATACTGCAAGCATACTTGATGATTTTACCAAACACTACACCACTCTCTATACCACTACTGGGGAGCATGACTTAGATCTGGACGCTTACCTTGGTGATGTCACTTTGGGTTGGCTGAGCAACATGCACCACACGTTCCTGAATGCTCCGTTTGAGTTAGATGAAGTCCGAGAGGCCATAATGAGCAAGAAGTCTGGAAAGGCCACAGGGCTAGATGGCATTCCAATAGAATTTTATAGGACCTTTGTAGATCTGATGGCCCCGATACTGCGCGAGGTCCATGAGGAATGTTTGGAGGTTGGCTCCCTCCCCCTTCTATGAGGGAAGCCCTCATTATTTCCCTTTTAAAGCCTGACAAGCCAGCTCACCTGTGCGGGTCTTTTCGACCACTCTCTCTTCTCAATTGGGATGCCAAGATTTTGGCAAAACGTATTGCTAACCGACTAAGTCTGTTGTTAGAGCACTTGATTCTCCCGGATCAGTACGGGTTTGTCCCGGGAAGGGCCACTTCCCAAAACCTAAGGACTCTCTTCACCATTTTGAATAACGTCTCCCCGAAATTGCCCTTAGCAGCGATTTTTTGAGACGCCGCTAAGGCCTTCGACTTCATTGAATGGAACTACATCTTTGAGATAATGCTCCGGATAGGGTTCCTGCCACTGTTCCTATCTTGGATCCATTTATTGTATTATCGACCGGGGGCCAGGGTGCTTATCAATGGGCACATGTCACAAAGCTTCCCGATTACTAGGGGCACTCGACAGGGATGCCCTCTGTCTTTTCGTTGCCATTTGCTTTGGCGACGGAACCCCTTGCGGCACGGCTGCGGCAGCACCAAAATGACATGACCTTGCGATGTAATATGAGACAAATATTGGTTTACATGTATGCCGATGACATCACCTTATATGTGAGGGACCCCCAAAACAAGTTGAATACTCTCCTTCGGGAGTTCATTGTATTTGGTCGCTTGTCAGGTGTCCAGATCAATTGGGGGAAGTCCTGGCTTTATCCGTTGACAGATTCAGTTGTGCGTTTTCCTTTGGATTACCCGCTGGAATGGTGCGAAGACGAGTTACGATATTTGGGTGTTGGTGTTACTAGAAATAAGGAAGATCTTATGAGACTCAACTATGGGGTGGCACTGACTTGTATAACAGATAAGGTGGACCGTTGGATAAAACTTCCACTCTCCATGGCAGGTAGAGCATTGCTGATCAAAATGGTGATACTGCCCCAATTGCTCTACTTATTTTTAAACATCCCGTACTATCCAGGACGACACTTTGTTCAGTCACTCAGAACAGAAATGATTAGACTGGTATGGGTGGCAAGCAGGCTAGATTGAAGTGGACTGTCCTGAATAGGCCTTAGTCATCAGGGGGCTTTGGAATTCCAGACTTTGAACTCTATTATATAAGTGCTCAGGCCCATTATTTATGTTTCTGGATCCGGCAGCCCCAATATATGCCACAACTAGCAGCCGAACACTGGCTGGTGCATCCAATTCCGATAGTGGGTGCCATACATATAGCTCTGACTGCCCGGGAGCGCACACAGAATACTGTATATGAGCCAGTGGAGGTCTTGCAGGTGTTGGGTCATGTGTTCATGGCATGGTGTCCCGAGGATGAGTCTGGTGGCAGCGTTCTGGATCATCTGGAGTCTGTGCAGTAGAGATCTGTTGATTCCGGGGTATAAGGTGTTGCCATAGTCCAATCTTCTGGTTATGAGCGCATGGGTGACGGTCTTTCTGCAGTCGCGGGGATCCATTTGAGGGTCCTGCGGAGGATGTGCAGGCAGTTGAAACTGGAGGAAGCGACAACATTGATCTGGTGATTCATGGAGAGGGAGGAGTTGAGGATGATGCCGATGTTAAGAGCGTGGTCAGTAGGGACCGGTGGAAGGACACGTTGATGGTCAGTCTTAGTTCGGGTGCGATGGTGGCGGCGCTCTGCGGAATATGTGCAGCAGGTAGGTGTCCGTTGGGGCACCTGAGTGAGTTTTCTTAGTGGTAGAGGTGATGTGTTCGACAGTGGAGGGATTCCCTGTTCATGAATGTTGGCTTATGGGCGGCATAGGGTGGAGAGGTGGTATCCTGTGTCTGTTTGCTGAAATTGTCGTAGAGGGCCTTGATCTTCAGTATGAGCTGAGTTTGTCACAGAGTTCCTGGGAGGGTGTGATGTCTGTGGCTTCACAGGGGGGTTTGGTGAATGCCTGAATGACGTTGAACAGATCCTTGGTGTTGGTTGAGTTGGTCTGGACTTTGTCTCTGCTGAAGGACCGTTTGGTGTCTCTTATGAGCTGGTGGTATTCTTTCAGAGCGCTCCTGTGGTTGTTCCGCGCTTCATTTGTTTTAAGGTTTCAGAAGGTTTTCTCGAGGCATCTGCAGGAGCGTCTGGCTTCATGCAGGTCAGTGGTGAACCATGCAACCTTCAGAGGGCGCTGTTTGGCGGGGTGGCGGAGGGGTGCAAGTTTGTCAGCGCAGCAGGAGATCCAGCGGTGAAGTTCTGTGGCTACGGAGTCGGTGTCGGTCGAGCCGCTGGGGGGGTCTTGGAGGAGAGTGGTGATGAGGAGTTCCTCTGTGACCTTGCTCCAGTTCCTTCGTGGTGGTCATGGTGCAGGCTTGGGTGTGGTTGTGATACAAAAGGGGATGATGGACGGAGCGTTTGAACAAATCAAACACTCACCCCCAGTCAACTGATCTGGGTTTAATCCATCACCATTCTTTAGTTCACTCAGCCACCCCAGTTCAGACATGGCTATATGCAAATCAGTCTGACCCTGTGCCTCGTGGGAACAGTCCAGCCCGAACTGCCAAGCCATGTCTTCCCTGGACCGGAAACAAGCATCCTGGGACCGGTTTCGGATTCATAATCCTCATCAGCCAGGCTATCTTGAATCCAGTGGCCAAGTGAACAAGGGACTCACGTCTGAGCATACCCTGCCACACTTAGGGCGAACAAAGCGATACAAAAGGGGATGATGGATGGAGCGTTTGAACAAATCAAACACTCACCCCCAGTCAACTGATCTGGGTTTAATCCATCACCATTCTTTAGTTCACTCAGCCACCCCAGTTCAGACATGGCTATATGCAAATCAGTCTGACCCTGTGCCTCGTGGGAACAGTCCAGCCCGAACTGCCAAGCCATGTCTTCCCTGGACCGGAAACAAGCATCCTGGGACCGGTTTCGGATTCATAATCCTCATCAGCCAGGCTATCTTGAATCCAGTGGCCAAGTGAACAAGGGACTCACGTCTGAGCATACCCTGCTACACTTAGGGCAAACAAAGCGATACAAAAGGGGATGATGGACGGAGCGTTTAAACAAATCAAACACTCACCCCCAGTCAACTGATCTGGGTTTAATCCATCCCCATTCTTTAGTTCACTCAGCCACCCCAGTTCAGACATGGCTATATGCAAATCAGTCTGACCCTGTGCCTCGTGGGAACAGTCCAGCCCGAACTGCCAAGCCATGTCTTCCCTGGACCGGAAACAAGCATCCTGGGACCGGTTTCGGATTCATAATCCTCATCAGCCAGGCTATCTTGAATCCAGTGGCCAAGTGAACAAGGGACTCACGTCTGAGCATACCCTGCTACACTTAGGGCAAACAAAGCGATACAAAAGGGGATGATGGACGGAGCGTTTAAACAAATCAAACACTCACCCCCAGTCAACTGATCTGGGTTTAATCCATCCCCATTCTTTAGTTCACTCAGCCACCCCAGTTCAGACATGGCTATATGCAAATCAGTCTGACCCTGTGCCTCGTGGGAACAGTCCAGCCCGAACTGCCAAGCCATGTCTTCCCTGGACCGGAAACAAGCATCCTGGGACCGGTTTCGGATTCATAATCCTCATCAGCCAGGCTATCTTGAATCCAGTGGCCAAGTGAACAAGGGACTCACGTCTGAGCATACCCTGCCACACTTAGGGCGAACAAAGCGATACAAAAGGGGATGCGGTTGTGGTCTTGAAGGTGAAATGGATGCAGTGGTGGTCCATCCAGAGGGACAGGGTGGTGTGGCTGAAACTGATGTTTGTTCCTCCCCTGAGGATGGGGTCAAGGGTATGTAACCCTCTCTGTGTGGGCATGACTACCAGCTGCTTCAGTCCGAGGTTGGCGAGGCTGTCGAGTAGGGTGAAGGAGTCGGGGTCGTTGAGGTTAATTAGGTGGAAGTTCAGATCCCCGAGTAGAATGTAGTCTGTGTAGGTGATTGCGTGGGGTGCGGGCCAGTTCAGCGATGTTGGTTGCGGACTGTGTGCGAGGTTCCAGCAGTCTGTAGAGGAGGGTGTTGCATAGCGTTGCCCTGGGGCTGGTCTGGATCTAGAAGTTGAGGTGTTCAGTGATGGAGTGGGGGTCACTTGTACTGGATGTGGGGAATCGGAGGGGGGTCTTGTGTACAATGGCGAGTCCCTCTCCGGGGTGTGGGGGCAGTTCTTTCTCTGGATCTTGTAGCCATTGGGGATGGCCGTGGCGGTGATGTTGGTCCAGGTTTCCGTGAAGAAGGCGACGTTGGGCGAGAGGGTGTCGATCATGTCCCAGATCTCTATGGCATGTCAGTGCAGGGAGCGCACGTTGAGGAGGATGCAGGTCAGGGTTTTGTTGCCGGGTGTGTCAGGCGGGCCTTCAATGGATATTGTGTTGTTGTCGATGCTGAAGGATCTGGCCAGGATCGGCATGAGAACTGACCATGGGTGGTGTTCGGCGAGGATCTTGTGCAGTCGGCGTGCCTTCCGGGGTTGAGTGTGTGTCGAAGTAGTGGGGCCTGGGAGGGGCAGGGTTTCTGGCACTGCTCGCGGTCGGGTCGCGGACGGGCGCAGACAGGCTTGCCTGAGGCGTGCCGTGCTGCAGGACTGCGCAGCGGTCGGCATTAAGTAGGGGAGGGGGCAGGGTCAGAGGTAGGGTGGCAGGAGCGGGGCTTGTGTCCGGGGGTGGACCGCAGGGGCAGCAGCGGCGGGAAAAAACAAGTTAAGCAAACATAGTAAACACAGTAAAAGTAAAAGCACACAGGCGATAACAAAAAGAGTATAATTCAATTAAATTACAAGCAGTATACGAAAGCGGCAGGCATAGAGGAGAGAAAACCACCTGGGGCACTCTGCCTGCGCAAACCCTGCTCGAGGAGGGGCTCAGATACCGGATCAGAGCAACAGAGAGTCGGAGCTGCTGGGGAGTGCTGGCCTGGACCGGAGGTCAAGGCTTAACCTAACATTTCGCATTGGGTTTTCATCACTTTTGTGATGCAGCTTGATGCAAAATGTATGTTGGAATTTACTAAGCCACCAAAGGGCTGATTTGCGTGGCTGTGCGTGACTTAGTAAAATAAGTAACGCAAGGCAACACAGGGAACTGCCTTGCCTGGCATTGCATTGGGGAAGCGTTCCATGGGTGGACCTTGGGAGTTCCCATGCTTCTACCAATATATTTTGACCCAAACCCAGATTTACTAAAGTTTGTAAGCCTGGGTTGACTCCAAATTCGGTCGCCTGTCCGAGGCTGGCGTAACAAGCACAACAGATTTATTTCTCCTTGTTTCTTGCTCTTTGCATGAGTGCTGCATTCTGAAGCACACATAAAAGAGTAATAAGCATCTAAGAATAATTTTTGTGCGAAAAGTATGCCTTCATTTACATAAATTATTCTGACCACTACACAGTTATCATGTCACAAGGGTCTCTGTGTTGCCCCTAGGCTGCTGCAAGTGCACCAAAGCAAACAGAGGGCAGAGGTACGCCATATATTTGCGAATATGAGTACTTTCTGCACTCTCCCTTTCACAAAATACAGTGCTGTGTTCTTTCTTTATGCACCATGTCACTTAGCATGTGATTAATCATGTTACATGCTTGCCTGCTGGTTTTAGTTAATGCTTTCTATTATGGGAACTACAAAAAAATGAAATCTCCAAAAGTAAAAATAACGATTCAAATATACTTGGGAGAATTAAAATATCAGCAGCCTTTCATAAATTACTAACAATCTCAAAGGAAAATTGTAAAATAACCTTGAGGAAACGGAGGCCCAATGCAACTGCAGCCATGTTTATTTTACCTTCACCCCTGTAAAAGAGCTGCAGCAGAAATGATTTGTTGTTTAGATTTATGATATTTCTCACCAGAGAGATGAAGGGATTCGGATACAGCGTCTGTTTATCTTACAGAGCTGAACATTCTCAAACTTTGCGCGCTGGAGTTATTCTTGCTGGGTGAGATACGATGCTATTATGTCAAGGTGCTAGAAACACTTCCTCAAAATGATAAAAAGCCATAATGAAATGCCCAGTGGATTCCTCAGCACATTTCTCAATGACGATATTTTACAAGGTACATTTTTACCATTTTAAGTAATGTACAGCTTATGATAGATTTATTGGTATAATATCAATGGTGAAGCAAGAATGAAATTGAGTTATTCGGCTCACTGAGAAACATATTCTCATGATAAATGTATTAAGCAAATAATACAGTAGGCTTTGGAACTTGACACTGTGGAGAGAGTGTGTTCCTGCAGAACATTCGCATAGAAAGCCTTGTGCTTCCCCCTGAAATATAATCAATTTATAAACTAAAATGTGAGTGCAGATTTCCTTTATATATTTTGGCGTAGACGTCATTAAAAAGGTAAAAGAGCTATTGCATATCTGAACAAACACATTATTTGCCACGTTAACTTTTGAAAAAGATATCCGACGCTTGTAAATACACTTCTGTGTTGGTCTTTCGTGTCTTATCAGAATGTGCCATGTCATCCTATGTTAAATATGATACAGTAGTGGGGTTGCCATGATGTGGAGGTGTAGTGAAGATGAAACGTGAGTCTTGTTCCAGATGTATTTATTTAGATTAAGTAATACACTCGTAATGCCGTCAGCTTGTCAACCTGGACGCCGGCTCGCTCTGTCAACATTCCAGAGCGAGCGCCTGGCAGTCCAGGGGAATATACCAACTTGCGATAAGAAGGAGGGGGGAGGAAAATAGAGAGAACAGGGAGTAGATAAGGGTTAACAGTGGTTACAACACATCATCCTCCTTAAGGGAACTAACAGTGAGAAACAGGGGAACTAAGGATGGGTACTCCTGTGCTCCTATGACTTAATGTGTGTGTCTATCTCATTATGTACTGTTTGTGCCACTGAGGAGAGGTCCTCCACCTGTCACTCCTTCTGTCTAGCCTGATGTTTTCCCTGATTTCTTTACCTCCTGCTCTTCTCATTTCTGTCCTTGGTTCTCCCACCTCCGCTGGAACCACTCGATCATGACTCCATAGTCTACCATCATCCACAACCACAGAGTTTCTGTTTCGCTGCTGGATGGTCTTGGGGGCATAAAACTTGCTGCCACCACTCCACAGTCTCTCTGGTTTCTTTACATAAACACCTTGTCCTTCCTGAACTTCTCTCTCCTTCACTCCCCACTTCTTATCATACCACTCCTTGTATTTCTGCTGACTGTCTTCAATTCTCCTCTTGATCTCCTTGTGATCGGTCTCCTTAGTTTGTTTTCTCCCCATCCAACTGGGTGTGAGTTTTGTGCCAGCTTTTCTTCCCCTCAGCAACTCAAAGGGTGTGCATCCAGTAGTGGATTTCGGCGTGGTGTGATATGCCCACAACATGTCCCTTATAGCTTCCTCAATGTTCTCCCCCACTTGGTTGGCCAATTGTATGCACTCCTTCAACATACGGTTCACTCTTTCCACCTTTCCGTTTGCTTTGGGGCAATACAGCGGCGTGCGAACATGGGTCACCGAACAGTCTTTGAGGAAACCCTTCATCTCTTCTGAGGTTAGCTGTACACCATTGTCTGTCACCAATGTTGAGGGTATGCCTTCTTGGGTGAACACCTCTTTCAAGAAATCAACTATGGCTTTGGTGCTCACATTGTGAACTGTCTTGCAGGTTATCCAGCTTGAGAAGTAGTCTACTAGGACCAATAAGTACTTGTCCTGGGGACCTTTGCCATGGATTGGACCCGCTATGTCGAAGCCTAACTTGCTCCACGGCACCTCCGGAACTTCAACTGGTGACAACGGTGCTCTCCTCGTGATCTTGGATTTGTCACTCAGGGCGCATGCGTAGCAGTCACGCACCTTGTCCTCCATTTCTCTGTCCATGGTAGGAAACCAGTAGTCCGCACGAAGTCTGGCTTTGCACAAACTTCTGCCTAGATGTCCCTCGTGAGCCAACTCCACTACTTTACTTCTTAATGCTTCTGGTGGGACCACTTTCCCTGATTTCAGTATTAGGTCCCCTTCCACCGAAAGATCCTCCCTCACGTTCCAATATGGCTGGATCTCTGTCTCCATGTCTTTGCATTTCTTGGGCCATCCAGATAGTATATAACTCTTAACCTTTTTCATAACATCATCCTGTTCCATCTGGGTTTCCCATGACGCCTTTTCCACTGCCGCTAAACGCACTTCCAGGATTGAGTCGCTCTTCATTTCCTCCACCTCTTCTCCGTCTGCAGGTGCTCTTGATAGGAAGTCAGCAACTCTATTTTGTTGCCCAGGTATATAGGATACTCTGAAGTTGTAAGCTTGTAGACCCACTGCCCATTTAGCTATCCTAGGCGTCATGCTTTCCATGTCCTTCTTGGTGAACAGTGAGACCAGGGGCTTATGGTCGGTCTGTACTTCAAAAGAAATACCCCAAATGAAAAACTTGTAGTGACAGATGGCCCAATAGACAGCTAGAGCCTCCTTCTCTATGGTGGAGTAATTCTTCTCAGATGCTGTGAGAGTTCTTGAAGCGAAGGCTATCACGTTTGTCTGGTTGCCTTCTCTCTGTGCCAGTGTTGCCCCTATGCCTCTGTTGCTGGCATCCGTAGAGATGATGGTTGCACCATTGGGATCAAACTTCCCTACATACGGGGCTTCAATGATAGCCTTCTTCATGCATTTCATCGACGCATCCTGTTCTTTTCCCCATTCAAAAACACTGTCCTTCTTTATCAAGTCTCTTAATGGTTGCGACACCATTGCAAAATTCCTAATGAATTTGGCCATGTATTCCGCAAGACCTAGGAAAGACAGGATGTCCTCTTTACTCTTGGGAATGGGAGCATCCTCCACTGCTTTCACTAAATCATGTTTGGGTTTGATGCCATCTTCAGACAGGGTATGTCCCAGGTAATCCACCGAACTAACTCCTAGTTTGCATTTTGAAGGCTTCGTGGGGAAGCCCACTTCTTTCAACTTTCCCAACACTCTTCTAGCCATTTCATTGTGTTCTTCTTCTCCACTTCCAAAAATCAGGATGTCATCTTGGAAACAGATAGTGTTCCTACAGTCTTTTAACACATGTTGCATGACTCTTTGAAAGGCAGCAGCCGCCGATGCCAATCCAAATGGCATTCTCTGGAACTTAAAATTTCCAAATGGGGTGGTGAACGCTGTCAGTATTTGGGAATCCGGGTGAAGTTTGATTTGGTAATAGGCAGAGGATAGGTCCAGCACGCTAAAATACTTGGCACCCCTGATCGTGCTTAGCATTTCCCCTATCCTAGGAAGAGGGAACCTGTCCACAAGGATATTCGCGTTAAGGTCCCTCAGGTCCACACAAAGTCTTATACTGTTCCCTTTATCTTTGGCCATGATGACAATCGGGGCCAACCAGGCTGAACTCTCAATTTCTGTGATGACTCCCTCCTTGACTAGCCTCTGAAGTTCCTGCTGGAGGGGCTCTCTCATGCGTAAAGGTATAGACCTGGTCTTGTGCACCACCGGCACCGCCCCTTCCTTCAGCACAATCTTGTGCATGTAGTTCTTAAATACCCCCAATCCATCACTGAGCACTTCCTTGAACTCATGGGTGAGATTCTCTGATATGCCTTCCTGGTCAATTAACAACACCTGCTCTTTGTTGTTTGGATCAAGTATGATTCCTAACTGCTTCTGATGTTTCCAGCTTAATAGGGTTGAGCCTCTCGTGGATACATACACCTTCCCTACAGTGTGTCTATCCTTAAATGAGATTCTCATGGTCACCATTCCTTCAAGGGATATCTTCCCTTTGTTGTAACCCTTGGGACTAATGTCTGGTGGTGACAATTTCACAGGATGGTTGGCAAACTTATCTTCAAACACTTTCTTATCTACTAAAGTATAAGGGGAACACGAATCAGCATACATACTAAACATCACTCCGTCAAGTAAAACATCACATTTAGGGTAAACCTCATCACTGTTGTCCTCCTCATCCCCCACTTGAAAAATGTATGATTTTTCCCTTTCCTCTTCCTGGGATGACTCCTCAATGACATGCACAGCCCTGCCAGTGGCTTTACATACTTTGGAATAATGCCCCCACCTGTTGCATTTCCTGCACTGTACATTCCTTGCAGGACACTTCCAGTTATTTGCCAAATGATTTGGACTACCACATTTGTAACACACTGTGGAACTGGGCTTGCTGCGATTAATCTCTTTACTCTTGTCCCCTACTTTACAAACTGTTTCACTCTCAGAACTAACTTTGCTTTCAGATCTCTCTCTGTTTATGCCCTCAGTGGCTTTCATTTCCTTCATGCATCGTGCTGTGTGCTCTAAACCCTTAGCTATATTTATTGCCTCCTCAAGATTGGGGTTCTTAGTCAGTAACTCCTCTTGTATCTTGGTTTCATTGGTGCACCTCACCAACTGGTCTCTTATTAAAGAGTCCGTGAGTTGACCAAACTCACATGTGGCAGATAAGCCTCTCAACACAGCTATATAATTGCTCACTTTCTCCTCCCTCTTCTGTACTCTTTTAAAGAACTTGTGTCTTTCCATCACCACATTTATTTTCTCCTTAAAATGAGCTGCTAATTCCCTCAGCGTGCTTTCATAAACATTGACACCTTCTTCTACCTCCTCCTGCTCATCCTCGATCAATCTCCCTGTTATGTCTTCATATATTTTCCTCCCATGTGTGCCCAAGTTATGTAGCAATATATGTTGTTTGCGTATATTGGTGTAGTTGCTGCCCCCAATTGCTATTAAATAGATTTGAAGATACCTTCCCACCTTCTCCAAGGGATAACTGGTTCCCCTAATTCATTAAGAAAAGGCGGGGGCTGGCTCATTCCTGCTCCAGCCATTGCCATAAAGTTCCTGAAATCCTATTGTTTCTAAATTATCTAAACTGATCAACAGTACTCTTAAGACTTGAAAATGACCCTTTTACCACAGATATGCTGTGGTTCCACACTGAGTAATGCCCTTATATTCACCACAATAAAGAAATAAAGCACGGAAAACCACACTTTCCTATTTTGTAAGGTAGTACTGGCACCCTTGAGGGAAAAAAAAATTAACACGGAGGTTTATGAAGTCCTCTTTCTGCTTCTACAGTATAGAAATTGAGTCCCATGTAACTGCCTGCTTCCCACCAGCAGGCGGGAACTTCCTGTGTAGAGACTTCCCCTCAAAGAAAGTAGATCCTGTCAGGAAGACGATTGGAATGAAGCTGAGGTAACCGGGCGTGCACTCCTCCAAACAGCTGCCTCAGAAGCCCTCAACACTTTACACGAGTTCATCCACGGAAGCAGGAAACGAGAATGAACCTCCAAGTCACCACATATCTCTGAGAGAGATCACCGGTGAGCGCTCTGCATAGCGCGGTGTTTATCAGCGCCGTAAGTTCAATGCGCGCAGGGAGCTTGAGGTGAAGCTAAATAGTCTTACTTGAATTCCACTCGCATGTAACCTACACGCGCCAGGGCATAATGCAGGATGATTTTCTTAAGACGCCTCGCCACAGGAAAGCCAGGTAATTAGTACCGCCAGCCGCCCCTCACAGAGCACTCTTCCCCTTCATTCGCAGCCCGTGCCCGACCCGGCACCAAGCTGTGAGCGAAGACACGCCGCACCACACTTCAATTAGCTGCAACTCTCCCTTAGTAATTTAGCGTCAACGCAGGCAAAGCGATGCCCGACCTGGCAACCGAGTTAACCACCAGCCCTCTCCAAGTGTTATTTATATCTTAATTCAAATAGTCTGTTGACTTAGTGCTTCGTCTCTCCTTACTTGTAACGCTTGGGCAGCTGTTGGTGACAGCCAGCATCAGTCACCCGCCTGCTCCTTTTATCCGTTCAACCTGCTCCGTGATTTCTTCCACCGTCGACAAGCAATAAATAATTTCCAGGGAAACGGCAAAAACTGTCCCTGGCCCAGTCTCCTCCACCTCGTCGCCAAGAAATGTAGTGAAGATGAAACGTGAGTCTTGTTCCAGATGTATTTATTTAGATTAAGTAATACACTCGTAATGCCGTCAGCTTGTCAACCTGGACGCCGGCTCGCTCTGTCAACATTCCAGAGCGAGCGCCTGGCAGTCCAGGGGAATATACCAACTTGCGATAAGAAGGAGGGGGGAGGAAAATAGAGAGAACAGGGAGTAGATAAGGGTTAACAGTGGTTACAACAGGAGGTGATTGGTGTCTTGCTGTGACCTCTCGGGGACTGATCCTTCGAGCCGAGATTTGAGAGGTTTTTAATCAAAATTTTCGGCACACGAGAACGTTTTCTGCATACAAGTTTAATAAAACAAAATATAAAATATTCGAGGGCAAAAGGTAACATAGATGGTTCAGGAAAAACATTCAGACAGCACACACGGAAATCAATACACTTTATAGGAGCTGGAGTAATAATAGTTAGAGTCTTTTTTTTACATAGTTCTTTATTAAATGTTTTTTAGTATACAACAGTATACAAACACGAAAAACAAGGGGGCATATTAGCAAGAGCCTCGTTAAAATTATCGCCGTTTTAGCGGCAGGAAACTGCCGCTAAAACTGCGATAATGGCGATATTAGATGTGCAGGACATCTAACCTGGAATTCTACTGTAATTCTATAACGCACATTAGCAAGCCCATTATCGCCGTTTTAGCTGCAGTTTCCTGCCTCTAAAATGGCGATAATTTTAACGAGGTTCTTGCTAATATGCGCCAAAGACGTTAAAAAAGCTACAGAATTTAAGGTACGGATCTTCTCTACATAGCATCACCCTATAATTTGCATATAAAGTACTAGGGTTGTATTTCAGAAGAAAGTAATGGCGCTTATCACAGCGTCCTCAGATCAGTATTCACAAATAACATGTTTTAGACAGGGTTGAATAGAGCGAGGGAGACTTGCTAGCAGGGCTTTAAGTGGGCCGAGTCCTGCAGGCACCTGCAGTTCTAAAAAACAGGTGCCGAGACAGGTCCCTATAGGGCTCTCCATTTTTGCCCTCATCCTCAGGGTGGGAAAACATTCTTAACTCTGAAGAAGTACCACCATTCACTGCCTTTAATGGCACTTTAAAGATGTAACTTTAAAGAAGCTCGGTGTATTTCATTCACAGTCTCATCATTTCAGAACTGATGCATTTTCAATATAATATACAACGAAGCCATAGTTGTTGCTTATTTAGCATATCAAACTAACAACATTTGGCAACGCCAATAGTCCTGGCTTCTTCTAGATAGAATGTTACTTGTTGTATTGTCTATCTATCTGGAAACGATGACGGTAGAATTTTTTTTACCAATTGGGTGCACATCATGCTAAGCACAGATGTGTTTGGCTTACGTTTGTTGTATGCCACTTTTAATTACATCGGCCACACCCCTTTGAGGGTCGTCCAAGCTTTTTCATCCCATTTAAAGTGCTGCTTACTGGGAAAGGGAAGCTGAGACTAATTAGTGGTGATTAATTTGAGCCGGTCGTTGCAGCACTTCAATTCAATTCAAATTAGCTTCATTCGATTTTGGTTCAATAAAATCATATAAGCACATAATAAAAAAGTTAAAACAAAGAGAATTATTTCAGAATTATATTACAAAAGGTAAGGGCATGAGCAATACAATCCATATATTCATAATTATGATGCGTAATATAAAATAAGGCATAATAAAATCCACATATATACACAAAAGGATACCAAATCACAATTTTTTACAATAACTTCACATAGTGTTTGGGAACCTGATAACAGCCTTTAAAAAAGGAAGAAATGACCATGATGGTATGTTCATTTTCCAGCATTTGTAATCATAAAAAGCTGTTCTACATTGTCTTAGGTCCTCTGAGAATAAGCATTTTCCTCGGTACAACATAGGATTTGCAGAATAAAGTGCAGTGCATAGTTGTTTGAGTTGATATATAGTTACATGGACATATAGGTGCATGTTTTGTCGAGTCATTTGTCTCAGGAAATGTGACCAATCTAAAAAAAGACCCACAACGAAAACGGGCCAAAAGCATACGGGAAAAGCTACTCTGTACTAATACCAGATAGGGTTTTATGCCTATGGTAGTGGTCATCAGATGATTATCCATGACCGATTTCTTC
Organism: Lissotriton helveticus; assembly: GCF_964261635.1. Lineage (NCBI taxonomy): Eukaryota > Metazoa > Chordata > Amphibia > Caudata > Salamandridae > Lissotriton > Lissotriton helveticus. The sequence goes on along the minus strand of NC_136063.1, from coordinate 2,057,616,601 downwards.
TCGCTTCGCCAACGTTTATTCCCTAGATGGTTCATGCAGAGTACCTTTAGAGATTTTCTGGATACAGTTTTCAAACAACTAGGTTTATCAAAGTATTCTGGGTGGCTTATATCATGTGTCATTCTTTTTATATAGCTAATCCATGGCATGTTTGCCACCCTATCCAACTTGAGGCAATCAATGATTGCGTCTCTATTGAAACCCATCTCCGTCGACGCCCAAGATGGATGTCACAGTTATATGCTAAATTACTATCAGTTCTTCTCACTAGCTCTCTTGTGGAGAGATCTAAGCAAATTGGGTAGTGGTCACTCGTTAAAATATCAAGAGTCTTACAGATAAGTACATTACAGGAGTACCTAGTAGAAATTAGGGCAAAATCAATAATTGAGTTACATCCCCTCCCATTAAAAGTTGGTTGAAACGGTATGGATGGTGTGCACAGTTCATTTGCATAACCAAGATCAAAATGAAAGGCTATGTCATTTAGCAAATCTCCCAATCTTGTGTGTTAAAAATGTGAGGGTGTATCTTCAATGTCCTTCCCTAAACCACAGATACCTTGTTCACTGTATTGACACAAGGAGCAATTAAAATCGCCCACCCAAATGATCGGCATATTCCCCAACATTTTTCCTTCAATATTATTTAAGGATTTACATAGGTTTGTGAGGACGTTCATTATCAGTGTTTTAGGGATGTTATTATAAAAGTTTATTAAAACGACATCCTTTTGCCCAAGTTCATTGTCAGGATCTGATAATATTCACTGGCATCTGTGACTTTCACATAAGTAACCCCTGCCGCATTGGAGACATAGGTACATAGGCCTCCTTTATTACGACCATGTTTACTAGTACTCGCTGGGGTGTTAAAAGTTTGAAAGACATTTATATGCATCTCCTCAGTTGCCCATGTTTCTTGCAGGCAAATTATAGCGTTTTCATCTATATAAGTTAACCACTGAGAGTCTCTTACTTTGGCCAATAATCCTGCGATGTTCCAGGTTAATATTTTACATGATCTACTAATATTTGACCTAATAAATTCTCCGTCTTTGAATACCTAGTGTAGTATGTTTGATTGAACCCTTGCCGGTATTACTTGGAATTTTTGCTGGGACTACACACCTGTCCCCAACCTCCCTGTTGTTATCTTTGGGCAATGGTTGATCTACTGCCTTCTTGCACTGTATTTTAGGATCATGACCCTCAGTGTCTGCGTTGCTCGCCAATTGGGGGATCGTACCAGTTTTCCTTTGGACCACCCCCCCCTGGGATTAGGATGGGTCAATCTAGATCTTCAATTCCTGTTAGTGGTTCAAAGCAATTGAAAAGTGGGACATGCCCTCCTACTATATTACCCACATATGAGTCCCTTGTGGATTTTCTGACATGTGGATCCCCCCAAAAAAAATTTCAAGCCTAGATGGACACGGGTAAGGTGGATAAAAAGCTCCTAATGGCAGTACATTGAATGTGTCATAGATAAAGAAGAAATTCTCTAACGTGTTTAAAATGGCATGCACTAACCTAGGGTCACTGAACGTCAAGACTATGCAGTCTCCCTGGAGCTCTTTTCTTTCATTACCCACCCATGCAACCCGCCTTGCCATTTTAAAATGTTTAAATAGCACATCAGTAAGGCCACTATGCCTTCCCAGCCAATGGAGAGACTTATTACAAAGTTCTATCCATGATTCAGATTTCGATATCTTCAGTACCCAAGCATTGGCCAGGATTACCACATATGGTGTGGCTGCCGGTGGCAGATCAAGGCGATTATGTGCTTGGGGCTCCGAGGTTGACCTTAATTCCATGGGATTAGTCCCTAATCCATTTTTGTATCTATTCTCCCCCCCCCCCACCGGCCTATTTGTCCCAGTAATAACATGAGGCTCTGTTGTATCTGTGCTAAGTCCATGGGTTGAGTATTTAGTGGTAGTATCCCTGGTTACTGGGTTTGGGGTAGCGATGTGGGTCGTACTAGTCGACCCGTTTGAGTGGGCCCTTATCTGTGCATGTGTCGATGTACCCTCATTGATTATACAAGTTTTTCCCATTAGGTGCCCCTCCAAATTTGCCACTCTCTCTATCAATTTTCCAAGTGCGCCCACCATATAGCTATGCAAATATCTATACTTTTTGATATTTTTTCCAATGCCAGTGTTTGGCCCTCCATCTGGGTATGCATGGTAAGTTTTCCTGTGCCAGCTGTACTTTTACGTAACGCTTGTTTTTGGGAGGACTGTTTACCCAGAATTATCCTTTTCTTGCCTTGGGCGCTCTTTTTTCTCTTCCCCGGGCTTTGCCCTCCGGTTTTCTGAGATGATATGCCCTCCGGGCTTCCAGGATTTTTACTATGCTTCTACAGTGGTTGTATGTCCTCCACAAGGTCACTCAGATCACTTTGAACTATATGACCAAAGATTTCTTGAATAGAGCCATTGCAGGGACCCTGTGCACTGTTGTTCTCGCTTAGGGATGTTGGGTCATTAGAACTAGGACCTCCTTCCTCCCTTACCTGCCCCCGCCTTCCTTTTGATAAAGACTCCTCCACTGTATTAATTTGCTCTTCAATGGCCCCCATTGCCCGAGTGAGATAAGTCAGCAATGATGTTTGACCCACTATCTTTGCCTCAACATTAACTGCAATGACTGCATGACTCATCTTCCTTTTTGACATTATTAAAGCTTTACAATGATGACACAGTAAGAATGGAACTAAACTTTTGTGGGCTTTCTTCAATGAGTAGTAGTTCTCAGTTCAACGTTTTGTCCGCTGTAAGGGCTTATGGGGCTGGCCCAGCCCGGCCTCTATCGGTCCCTGCTGCGGGAACCCTGGCCCCCTTATGAACGCCTCCTGGCGCTCAAAGATGCGGTGCGCGGCGAGCGCGGTGCGAAGGATGATGGGGGATGTAGTCCACTGGCAGTGTCGGGCATCAGCGTGGCCCTGCGGCCGTCTTGAGTGCCCCCGTAGCAGTGGCAGTGATTGTAGATGGCAGCAGGTAGGAAAACAAAGAATACGGGCTCTAATGCTGCGGGAGCCCTGGCCCCCTCATGAACGCCTCCTAGTGCTGATAGACGCGGTGCACGGTGTGCGCGCCGTGACGGACAGTGGGGGTGTAGTCCCCTGGCAGTGTCGGGCGTCAGTGTGGCCCTGCGGCAATCTTGAGTGTCCCCGTGGGAGTGTGGGGCATTAGCGTGGCCCTGCGGCAGTCTTGAGTGCCTCCATAGCAGTGGCAGTTATCGTGGTTGGCAGCAGGTAGGAAAACAAAAAATACGGGCTGCCGCACTTATTTTGGGGACTGGCACTTATTTTTCCACATTAGACATTTCCCTATAGCAAGAGAGGGAAACAATCACAAAGCTGAAAGGCAAAGGAAGAGAAAGATGGAAAACCTTTCACAAATGGAGGAAGCAGGAAGAGTGAGATAAAACGAGAGAGGGAGTGTCTCGTAGTTGAAAAATAGAAGGCTACACTGCTTTGGTATTAGTGCGCTGACTAGGGTGACCAACTGGCATGGGTGCAAATTCTGGACAGTAAGTGTAAAAATTCAGAACAAAGGACCAAAATTCAGGTCAAGTTCTCCTAGAGGAATGAAACGCATTGGCTTAGCGTTGCTTACCAAGGATTTTTTTATACTACCTACAGTCTATTGGACTTTATTTCCCGGTGCACCCCCACTTGTAGTAACCTCCCACTTTGAACTTAAGCTCTTTTGGCACCAAGAAAGCAAAGTAAGTTATCACAACCCTCCCAAGAAGAGCTCTCGTGTCCAAGGATCTAGCCATTCATTTTTTCATCAATCCCATGATATCCACCATTTCAAATTGACAATCTGTCATCTATTAATTATTTCATCCATCATTCAGTCTTTCACCATTCATTCTGTCCTTTCATCTGTCTGCCTATCCATATCCAAACCTTTTCAATCAATTGCAAACCTATTCATCATCTATTTTTCCATCCATCATTTCACTCATCCATCCCTCCATTCACGCTTTCATTCATCCATCCATCATCCATCTACACTTTCACCCAATCCATCTTTTCACTCATCCTTCCACTCTTCCACCCATTCATCCATTTATTCATCTATCCAACCATTCACCCTTTCACCCAAGCCATTCTTTCATTCATCCATCCATTCTTCCACCCATTCATCCATCCATTTACTCATCCATCCACTTACCCTTTCACCCATGCAGCCATCCTTTCACTTACTCATCCATCCACCCAGTCACTCATCCATTGGTCACCCTAGCACTGACATTTTGCTATAACAGCTGGGGGCTTCTGGGCACCGGTACCTGTACTCACTCATTTACAAATTTAGCACTGCATATAAGAGATGAGTTACGTACACCATACTACAGTTCTTCTAAGTTCATATTAATATTGTAACAGTTATGCTTTGTTGTGCCAAAGTGAAATAATACAATGCAAAATATTTGAATCTTAGTGCACGCTTAAAAGAAGCATGGATAGCTGTTGCCAACCATCTCATGGAATAGTATTTCCATATGAACACAAATGCAAAAATGTATTCCCCATTCACGGCTTTGATATGCCAGGCTGAATCCCATGCTGTATGAAAGCACTGTAAGGTCACAGACAGGGGCTAAATAGATTATGTAGCATAATGCTGATTTCCATAATAAAAGGGATTTGTGGGTAATGGAACCCTTGGAAACCATGCCCTATAGTCTGCGTGACCTCTATACACCATAAAGGTTATAGAATAGTTTTAATCTCTGTGGCAGTCATGTAAAGCCATTTTCTGAAGACCATATCAGACAGCATATTATCACACAATGGTGGAAACTCATCAACAGCCTTGGGCATCCCATAATTATATGTTCTAGTGGCAGTGTCACCCATACACTATACTCATTTATGAGCCCGTGGTCGGGGTCCTAATACTTGGATTTCACACTGTCTTGTCCTGAAGAAATGATCTCCACAGTTTTTGCAAACACAGTTGTTAAGCTTGAATGAAACCCATTGTAGGACTTGGCCTTTTTTGCAAAAGTACCCTAAACATTTTGCTTCCCCCTAGACCATTTTCCTGACATAGGGCCCAATTCACAGAACTAACGTAAGACAAAATCCTAAACTTACTACCTATTTTGGTATTCACAGAAGGCACTTACTCATTTCAGTATTCACAGAAGTTAGGAGTCCTAACTTTATGACTCCTAAATGCCTTCTGTGAATACCGAAAGTCTTACAGTTAGGATTTTTCTCAATTTAGAAGTAGTAAAGTTAGGAAAACTACTACTCCTTAACTGAGAAAAATCCTAACTTTAAGACTTTTGGTATTCAGAGAAGGCATTTAGGAGTCATAAAGTTAGGACTCCTAACTTCTGTGATACCCAAATGAGTAAGTGCCTTCTGTGAATACCAAAATGAGTAAGTGCCTTCTGTGAATACCAAAATGGTAGTAAGTTTAGGATTTTGTCTTAAGTTAGTTCTGTGAATCTGGCCCTTTGAGTTGCCAATTTTGATGCTTTGGATACTTTGCCACTGCTGATCAGTGTTAAAGTACAAGTATTCCCTATGTTATGTGTTATGGTAATTGGTTGGGCCATGATTTGTATGTTTGCCTTACTAGTGATGTGCACTGTGTTTGCCAAGGCTAGTAATGCAATGGCGCGGGGAGAAGGGAACTCAGACCTGCCGTGTAGGGCCTGCGTGCAGTTTGCTAAGGTCCTGACAAGCGCAACCACTTTCTTACTTTCCCTTGCAACAGTGGTGTGGGACAGGACTCTCGCCTCCAGCATTTGGTGGTGGCGGTGAGGGATAAGGACTCCCACTTCCAACACCTATTCATAGTCTAGAATGTGTCTGTGAGCCACCCTTTCTTCGTGGGGACTGTTGGGTGTTACTGTAGTAGGTTAGCAGTCCAGATTAACCTGCCCGCTTCCGGAAACGCACACACTACATCCTTTGGTCAGGCGTGGCCAGAAGTGACAAATAGAAGGGGAGTAGACTGCAAAGGGTCTTACCTCTGCACAGCTTGATTGTGTATGTGTGAGTCATTTGGGTAACGGGAGTGAGGACATCACCGTGGTGCCTCTGGTAAATGTCACCCACCACAGTCACCAATGCCTGAGGATACATATCTTGCTGTTGCCAAGGACGTCACCAGTGATTCATGGGAAAGATAGTTAAGGCCTCATTTTCAATTGTAAAGGTGTCCTGAAGGGGAGTTGTATTGAGTGGTGTTTGGCCAAAATATAGATTTAAAAATATCGGGCAGCAACAATATTGTAAAATTAAATAAATATTATGAGATATAAGTCAGAAGTCATTAAAGGGGTACTGGACTCCGGGGGCAAGGCCATGCTGGTCATGTTGGACTTGTCGGCGGCCTTTGACACCGTTCCCCATGAGGGCCTTCTCGCCAGACTCTATGAGATTGGCCTTAGGGGGACGGTGCTCAGCTGGTTTTCATCTTTCCTAGCTGACCGCCGACAAACGATCTGGGTCCCCCCAGACTCGGCCGTGATGCCGCCATTGGGAGTCGGGGTCCCGCAGGGCTCTATATTGAGCCCGACCCTCTTTAACATCTTTATGACCCCTCTGGCGGCATTGGCGGAGTCGTTCGGGGCCCGGATCGTATCCTATGCCGACGACACACAGCTCCTCTTCTCTTGTAAGAGGGGAGGAGATTTTAATGGAGAGAGTATCCGGGATTGCCTTGAGGCTGTCTTTAGATGGTTTCATCTGAGCGGCCTCAAGTGCAACTCAGAGAAGTCTGAGGTACTCTTCTTCGGATGTGCGTCGGATCCTGACTGGCTAGCTTGGTGGCCTATTAACATGTTTCCACCATCCTGTCCATCTCTAGCAGCTAAGAACCTGGGGGTCAAGTTGGACAAGGGTCTGACGTTGAGATCCCAGATCCTAGGGGTGACGGGCACATGTTTTGGCCTCCTTAAAATGCTGAGGAGGTTTCTACCCCTTCTATCTAAAGAACATAGGAAGCTGACCGTGCAGGCTCTGATCGGTTCTAGGTTGGATTATGCTAATGTCCTCTACCTGGGCCTGCCAGAATATTTGCTGCAGCAACTCCAGGTTGTGCAGAATGCTGCCGCGAGAGCCATTTATGGCCTAAATAGGCGAGCCAGTGCTGCTGTTCTTTTGCAGACCTTACACTGGCTGCCTATCCGTAAGCGGATTGCCTTCAAGGCACTAACTTTGGCCTATAAAGCCCTCCATGCTGTTGGAGCTAAGTATCTCCAAAGGAGACTCGCCTTTTACCATCCGGCCCGTTCTCTCAGATCAGAATCTTTGTTCTTGGCGACAGTGCCGCGCGTAAAAAGAGCCCACATTGGAGGCCGCTCCTTTGGACTGCTGGCACCACAGCTGTGGAACACCCTGCCGCTGACACTCCGTGGAGCCACTAGCTTACTTGCATTTAGGAAAGGTTTAAAAACTTGGTTATTTGCTCTTTAGGTTGTTTCTTTCCTTTTTTTTCTGTTATGCTTTCCACGCTGTTTTTATCACTGTGTTGTGTTATTCTGCTGTAGGTCTCATTATTAAAGCGCCGGGACACTCTTTTTGAGTAGCCGTGCGCTATATAAAAACAAATATAACATAACATAACATAACATATCATGATGCACAAATAGCGGTGAAAAGAATATCGATTTTTTTTTAGGCAAGTTATATTGTTGAAAGAAATATTGATATTGTTAGTATCATTTTCAATATTAAAGTATAAACAACGATTTTCTTTTATTTGAATGTGTTTTAGATATTAGACTAATTTTATGTGTGCCTATTGTTTATATAAAGTTATTTTCATTTCAAATAGCTTGCAGTTTTAAGTGATGTAGGATATTTTATTTAATTGCTTATAGTAATTTATGGTATTCCTGCGAGTTTTTGAGCCTATAGCGGGATACAGTTGGAGGTTAATTAGTTAATATTGCTATTATTAAAGGTGTTATTATTTGAATGTTTACATTATATGATTGATATTTTCTATGTAAATTATGTAATACTGATTTACTTCCATTATATGTTATTTGCAGGCTGTTAATTTTATTGGGGTATAGGGTTGGGAAATTAACTAAATAGTAATTAATTACCTATTAATTATTGAAAAAATATTTCATTGATTTGAATTATGTAATTTATGGAATATTTATTTATTTATATTCTAGTTGTGCGCTGCTATGTTTGTGGGGTTCTATGGTGGGAAGTAAAGTGATATAATTACTTGATAATGTATTAATAATTTAAAATGAATCACACAGACTTAGAATGGGAATCGTGAATTTTACCCCTCCAATATCCAACACTTTCCTTATTGTTGCAATAATTCTTTAATATTCCTAGACTACAATCGCATTTTATATTATTTTGAATATTAACTTCATTTTAATGTTTATTGTATTTTTCTCAAATATGTTTCTTGGAATTTACTTTTTAAAATATTGTATTTATTGTTCAATACTCCCGCAGTGAAGGGTGACTGACACTTCTGGTTGCTTCAAGTGGATTTTATGTAGCAAGTAGAAAGCAGGAGAGGTTCTAATTGCAACATTAAATCCACTTGAAGCATCCAGGAGTGTCTGGGTCATCCTTCACTGCCAGAGAATTTAAATTTGTTATATAGGGCTACAATAGCCCAACTTAGACTGCCATTTACATTAGCCCCTGGTTTCTGGATGTGTTTATTTGTGTGTATATAGAGTTTGTCCGAAGAACGAGGAGCACTCTCAAATCAGGTATTTATTCAATTAGGCAAACACATTTTCCGTATAAATTAAAAAAGTATCCATGCATTCCTTATGTGTTTCGTAATACACCCAGTTCTTAATCACAGGATTTTATCAGGAAATTGCTCAACAGGCTTAAAAATGGTTGCATATTATTTTGCAATTGCACATTAGTTTGTTGTGACCTCTGAGGGGGCTTCCAAGTGGGTTCATATTTTGTAGTCCATCCTGCAACAAATAGTACTGCACAATGTACTTTTTACCCTTCAGTGGGTCAGCCTGAACAAGCACACTGAATTTGTATATCTTGTTCTGCGCCGCTGAATGTTCCTTTCTGTGGCAGCTCCAGTGAAAGCCACTTGGACCCATTTAGTCAATGCAAATGGTGGTGGAACGGTGGTGCATCCTCCTGGATAGATGGCCATACTATTTGCGCTGCTAACCCCAGGAGGGTTCAGATCACTGACTCCAGCAGAGGCTAAAGTCTCTCCCTCAGAGCAGGGCCTGCTCATTCTGTCTCAGGAGAGTGTCCTCAGACAGGGCAGCATGAGCAGCCCCAATGGAGCCCAGTAATCATTGTTTTCATGTGTTTACGGGCTGATCTTTATCGGTATGAGATGTGGTCTTGGGCCTCCCACGGGGTGTGAGGAAAGCTCTGCAACTCCCAGGGAGGTCACAGACTCCCCCATGAGATAGGGCCTGTTTATCAGTGGCAGAACTGGTAACTTGAGGGGGGCCCCATGCAAAGTACATGAAGGTGACCCCCTCAGATAACACTCAGGAGCTCTCCAGCCAGGGTACTGGGCTGAGGAGGCCCCCTGGAGCTTGTGCCCCCCCCCACAACGCTGGGGCATCGGGACCTTTGTCATGCCACTGCTGTTTTTCCATCCCAGGAGGGTATCACCGGGTGGGCCAGCATGATCAGCCCCAATAAAACCAAGTGGCAGTCACCCATTCGTGAGTGTTTAGCGCTTCCCACGGGGTAAGTTCCTCAGGGGTCGAGATGGTGCACCCCCAGTGGAAAATGTCCCGCTTGCATCACTGTGACCCACTTGCCTTCTGGAAGAATGTAACCATGCCTGCGATTAGGGTGAAGTGCGGGCATTTCCACGCATGGGGGTCGCTTAGGTCCTCTCTTGGTGAGTCAGGCTCTCAATCATCAAGCAAATGTCATCTATTATAGGAGTGAACAGTCTCTGACCAATCCCCTGCTGTGTCCAGGGGGCATCAACAGTTCTAGTGGCCCTGGCATCCTCGCCACATGTAGTCAAGGTATCTCGCTGACCTGGACAGAGCAACCTCAGCCATTCGCCTCTGGTCAGGCACCCTTCCCTCTGCATCTCCCTGTCAATTGTAAGTCATGCAGGGACCTCCACTCACCACCTGGGGCACCTGCATCATGCGGCCATGACTCTCATTGTGTGTGGCTATGTTGGGGTCTGCTACTCAGCTGCTAGACCCCATTGCCACATCTCCTCTACCAGGCTACCAGTGTCTTATGTGCTTGAGGGTGTTCTCCTCCATGCCTACGGGTACCCTTGGGGCCATTAGCTGTATCCCTGTACTGCCGTTTGCGGTATTCACGGGCAGACGCCACCGAGGAGTGTTGGATTGTGTTGGATTATCCACCCTGGGCCACAAGCTCCCAGACTCTATGTCTGCCATGTAACTTGACTTATTTACAACAAGGGGTGGTGATGGACAGAGTCTCTGAATTAAGCAGAATACTCTCACCCAGTCAAGAGATCAGGGCTAGATCCAACACCGTTTTTCAGCTCATTGCACCATCCCAGTTTCAGAACCTGGCTGTATGCAAATTAGTCTGTCCCTGGCCCAGTGCATCATGGGAACAGGGCAGACCAGACTACAAAAGCCAATTCTTACACTGGGAAGGAAACAAGCTTCCGGGGACCGGTTTCTGGCATTTCAGCCGTCTTCGGCCCGGCTTGCTTGAATCCTGATGGTGCAATGAGCAAGGGACTCACATCTGAGTATACCCTTCCACGCTTAGGGTGGACAAAAATATTTACAACAAGGGGTGGTGATGGACAGAGTCTCTGAATTAAGCAGAATACTCTCACCCAGTCAAGAGATCAGGGCTAGATCCAACACCGTTTTTTAGCTCATTGCACCATCCCAGTTTCAGAACCTGGCTGTATGCAAATTAGTCTGTCCCTGGCCCAGTGCATCATGGGAACAGGGCAGACCAGACTACAAAAGCCAATTCTTACACTGGGAAGGAAACAAGCTTCCGGGGACCGGTTTCCGGCATTTCAGCCGTCTTCGGCCCGGCTTGCTTGAATCCTGATGGTGCAATGAGCAAGGGACTCACATCTGAGTATACCCTTCCACGCTTAGGGTGGACAAAAATATTTACAACAAGGGGTGGTGATGGACAGAGTCTCTGAATTAAGCAGAATACTCTCACCCAGTCAAGAGATCAGGGCTAGATCCAACACCGTTTTTTAGCTCATTGCACCATCCCAGTTTCAGAACCTGGCTGTATGCAAATTAGTCTGTCCCTGGCCCAGTGCATCATGGGAACAGGGCAGACCAGACTACAAAAGCCAATTCTTACACTGGGAAGGAAACAAGCTTCCGGGGACCGGTTTCTGGCATTTCAGCCGTCTTCGGCCCGGCTTGCTTGAATCCTGATGGTGCAATGAGCAAGGGACTCACATCTGAGTATACCCTTCCACGCTTAGGGTGGACAAAAATATTTACAACAAGGGGTGGTGATGGACAGAGTCTCTGAATTAAGCAGAATACTCTCACCCAGTCAAGAGATCAGGGCTAGATCCAACACCGTTTTTTAGCTCATTGCACCATCCCAGTTTCAGAACCTGGCTGTATGCAAATTAGTCTGTCCCTGGCCCAGTGCATCATGGGAACAGGGCAGACCAGACTACAAAAGCCAATTCTTACACTGGGAAGGAAACAAGCTTCCGGGGACCGGTTTCTGGCATTTCAGCCGTCTTCGGCCCGGCTTGCTTGAATCCTGATGGTGCAATGAGCAAGGGACTCACATCTGAGTATACCCTTCCACGCTTAGGGTGGACAAAAATATTTACAACAAGGGGTGGTGATGGACCCGGTAGCTTGTATCCTTTCTGGTGAAGAATTGGCTTGGTAGTTTGGTCTGCCCTGTTCCCATGATGCACTGGGCCAGGGACAGACTAATTTGCATATAGCCAGGTTCTGAGCTGGGATGGGGCAGTGAGCTAAATAACGGTGATGGATCAAGCCCTGATCTTTGGACTGGGTAAGAGTGGTCTGCTTAATTCAGACACTCTGTTCATCACCACCCCCTTTTCTGAATCGTTTTTGGCCACTATAGGTGTGGCAGGGTATACTCAGACATGAGTCCCTTGCTCACTGCTCCATCAGGATTCAAGCAAGCCGGGCCGACGAGGCTGAAATGCCAGAAACCGGTCCCCGGTAGCTTGTATCCTTTCTGGTGAAGAATTGGCTTGGTAGTTTGGTCTGCCCTGTTCCCATGATGCACTGGGCCAGGGACAGACTAATTTGCATATAGCCAGGTTCTGAGCTGGGATGGGGCAGTGAGCTAAATAACGGTGATAGATCAAGCCCTGATCTTTGGACTGGGTAAGAGTGGTCTGCTTAATTCAGACACTCTGTTCATCACCACCCCCTTTTCTGAATGTAACTTGACTTGGCCATGCTTCGACCAGAAAGGCGGTTTTATATTTATACTGATTTTCAAATTAACTTACTTGAATTAGTTGGAGGTCAATTAGATAATGATGAAAGCAAAAGTTCTGGTATTGATTTATTTATTAGACATATCCATTGAAACATTTCACATACAAAATTTGATTAAAAAATGACATTTGCTAACAGTATGTATGTGTGAACATTTTTATTGTTTAGTAACTTATTCAACATAAGTCCAGAGCACAAAAATATTTGAACTTAGAAATTCATGACTTTCTGTAGTTAAGATGTCTGTTCAGAACACAATTTTATTAGAAACTAGCAGCCCGTCCCGACGTTGTCCGGAGATGAAATAGAATGTGTGTAATAGGCAAGGGAAATTTATTTTAAAATCTCGCAGTAGAGAACATTTTTAGGATGAAGTGTCACAATAGTTAGGCATGTGTGTGCAGATACTGTGTGTACCTCAGAGTAAGAAGTATTAGCAGATGTCTCTAATGTGTATGTACTCCACTCCCGTAGGTAAGCGTGTGTGAAAGTGCATTCAGTTGTAAATTTCGTCTCCCCGCAGGCACGCTGAATCGCGTCATCCCCCGCTTGAGGCCTGGCTCCAGTTTTGTTTGATGTTGTGCTTGTGGTGTAAAGTCGTTGATGCAGAGAGTTGAGTGGGTGACAGCGCGCGCTGGAGACGCTGCGCGTGTTGGAAAGTGCAGTCAGTTCAAAGGTTAGTGTCCCTGCAGGCACGCTTAGTCGCGTCATCCGCCGCCTGAGCTCGGCTCCAGCCCTGGTTGATGTTGTGCTCCAGGTGTCAATTTGTTTATGCAGAGAGTTGAGTGTGTGACAGCACGCAGGAGACGCTGCAGTTAGTGTCCCCGCAGGCACGGTCCTTTATGCAGAGAGTTGACTGGCTGACAGCGCGCAGGATACTGTGCAGTTATTGTCCCCGCAGGCACGATCAGTCGCATCTGCCCCCGCCTAAGCCCCCGCATTTGCCACGCCCATTGGCCAGCAATTGCCGCACCCATTGGCCTTGGCCAAGCCCCCGGCCCAACATACACATTTGTTTTCCACACGCCCTCGAGGCACGCTTTATTTGGGGGGGATGTGCCGTGCGATTGTTGCCGGTTGTCGCGCCCATTGGCCATACCCCTTGCTGCCGCGCAATTGCAATTGCTGCGTCCATTGGCCTTGTTCACGCCCCCAGCACACACCCCCAGCACAACGCACACGTTTAAGGAACGCTTTTTTTTGTTGTCTTGCCGCGCCCCGGCCATGCCCACAAGGGACTACTTTGCTGGTAAGGTTCTTTTACCTTTCAAATGTATATGGTGGGCATCTGTATAGCCTATGTCCTTCTGCTGCAACTGCCCTTTCCAATGCTGTATTGGGTGTTGTGATTGGTGCTGTGGTTCATGAGATTACCCACCTCAAAGGTTTGGGCTCTCTCTTTATAATATTAGTATAGATGAAAAGTGATTTTAAAAAATTGGCTGTACACATACAATCTTGGCAATATCCTATGTGTCTTACATGGGAAAAGTAAAAATGTTTGACAGTACGTAGTTCAATCCAAACGCAGATTTAACAATATGCTATTTAATCCAAGCACAGCCAACAAGTGTTTCGTCTTTATCTAAGACAGTAATATGTACACCTATAATGTATAATAATAGGTTTTGTTTAAAGTAATTAACACCAACTGCGTCAAAACAAAGCGATCATCCACAGTTTGTAGGGTAAGTAATGTCAATGAGTACGGTAGGCATACAAACCCCCTTGATACAGAGTAGTTCCCGGAGGTCGAAATCCGCATACAGCTATCATTTAGAGTGAGAAGTTGTTGTGCACAATGAGCTCCAGCTTTCAATAATGACTCAGTGGGGGTCTCCGGAGACCAGTAATGATTCAGTGGTGTTCCACAGAAATCAAAAAGTTGAGATTCGCTGGTGTAGATCGTCAATGGGAAGACAGCCATACATTACCTTCCTCCTCCATCTTACTCTTCACAGTCACCCAGGAACATGAATGGGATGAGAAGCCTATGACTCAGAGTAATGAACATTACTGCTAAGTAACCGTGGGGCATATTACCAAGCTATAGCGATAATTATCGCTAAGCTTGGTTAGCGGGCATTAAAATATCGCCGCCCTCCGACGATTTTTACCGCTGAGATACCTTGATATTATCAAGGTTTATCTCAAAAGCGGTAAAAATCGTGGGAAATGCATGAATATCGCTGTAAAATCAGCAATATTCTTGCATTATCGTGACAATGCTCTTAGCCATGTTATCCAGCTTCCATTGGATAACATGGCTAAGAACTGCTCTGGGCAGGCGTTAGCTTTTGGAGATAATCGCGCTTAGCGCGATTATTTCCAAAAGTTGGTAATAGGGGATAGCGATGTTAGCGACTATTTCTTGGCACGCCCACTCTGCATGTCATTAGCGATAGTCATCGCTGACATGCAGAGTGGGCCCCTAAATGCCCGCTATCGCCTATTAGCTGTCGCTAACTGGTGTTAGCGACAGCTAGGTAATAGGGCGATAAAATGATCGCCGCTTTAGCGGGAATTTTTCCCGCTAAAGCGGCGATAATGCCCTTGGTAATATGCCCCCAAGTCAATACTGAAGTTATAGATTCCCACACCTTCAGAATAAGGGGCCTGATTTGCTGAGAAGATATTAAACTTCCTATAGCAGGTACAGCCATAGTATCAAACAGTGCGCATTTAATTGACGGCACCACAATCAACATTCTAGAGCAATCTTAAATTCCCAAAATGTGAAAAAATAACAATAGTATGCTTTCAATATTCATTTTCTTCTAAGCTGTTTTGTAAGAAAATTGTGATCCCCTTATCTTCTCGGGCCCAGCTTTTTATTAAATGAACAACATTTCCCCCAAAGGAGTAATAACGAAGGATGGAAACAGAACGCGGATTACTGAGCTCTCCTTTGTGCGAGCCCAGTCCAATAACAGTTTTATCAGGGAGTTACATGTGTGTGGTTACGTAGCTTAGTGCTAATTTGCAGCTACCAACAAATTAGTTACAGTCTGCTTTATTATGTTTGCTTTCGGAATGTACATTCCTGATTACACATTCATAATAATGCCTTTGAAAAAAGCTTCTTAAAATAAACAATTTGTACTTGTTCCTCAAACATCTAATTTGTTTTACAAGCTTGTTGTTAATTCAACATGAAATCAAAACTATCATATGTGGAAGCCCAGAGGAGAAAAAAACATAAAGAAGGGAAACAAACACACACAAATCCGGAACAAAGAAGAAATGCAAACACACAACTTAACAAAGCTCTTGTAGGACAATGAAAGCAGCATGAACAATAAATAACAATCCTCTGGGTGAAAAACAGAACATAGGAAATGCAAATGGACAGACGTCCACCAAATATATTCAGTGAGCTGTTGAGATGTTATTGGTTTGCAGTTAGATTCCATGAATAACTAGCAGGACTCAATAAAAAATCCCACAGGACCAGCTCAGTCTTTCATCCTCCCAAAAATACAGTGCCATTGAATCAGGTTATAGTAAAAATGTTTATGCACCACTATGCAAGAGCTATGTGAAATAATTCATTTTTATAGTAAAGAACACATGGTGTAAACAATGATGTTGCATGAAACAGCTATAACATTTAAAAACAAGGGTGAATTGCATCTCTGGGAAAGTGGATTACTAGTTGGGGTGGATGGTAGTCTGCCCCATGTAATAATGGCACTATTCTTGTAAGATCCAGTAAAGGATTCAGTATTTTTTTTTTTATAATCAATTTTATTAGCATTTATAAAAACAAAACCATAGGAAGATAGCAATGGAATTCACGAAACATCAGTGTCAATCATCAACAAATAGTAAGGAAGGTTTCAGTAATTTAAACATGAGTTTACCCCCTTATATCTATGGCACAGAGAAGACAACCTTAACTTAGGAAAATGTGTAAAGCATTTAGAAGTGCCAAAACAGTTAAAATGCCGAAAACACAAAATAAAAATCCCACTCCAAATAGAGAATAATTCAGTGAACAAAATGACACGAAAAACAACAAAACTAAATTAAGGGGGAACCATTGCTATGTATATTTAATGCTTCCATTAAAAATAACTCCAAAAAGCGTTAACCCCTTCCGTGCTGGTGACGAACCCCAGCCGTCACGCTCCATGGTGCTCGTGTGCTGATGACGGCTGGGGTTCGTCACGGCCCCGCCCTGTTCGTTCGGCGGCCGCACACGGGGGGAATCGCGGCCGCACGGAAGGTGTTAAGCGCCAACCACGCATGACCCAGAATCTAGGTGTGACCTAAAGCCAGCTGCGATGGAGCGTGGGTCAGATAAAGAAGTCAGATTTGTCCCAGTCTAAAGTTGTTCCTTTTGACTTCGTTTCTGAAATGGAAGTAAAAAATGCTCTGCTGGGCAAGGGCGTAGGCTGTAGGCTATTTAACTTCTAAACTCACATTAACAATAACAGTTAATAATAAAATTATTATTAAGAACTGCCTTTTGATCGATTTGTTACTGACAAAATTGCTCCCACCAAATCTCCCTTGGTAGACCAGATACGGAGGTCTAAATAACCTCCTTTGTCTGCATTCTTACATTAACATCATGGCTAAGCCTATTCATTTTCTTTTAAAATGCTTCTGGGTGGTGATGTTGTTCATTACAGTACAAAAGAGTAGTGCAATCGCTTAGCAGGCCTACAATTACAAACGTTCAGCTGTACATGTCGCAACTTGACATCTGTAATAAAGGATTCAGGCCATTACACCCATCTTACTAAAGCTTGAATGGCTTTCAGATGTGACTACGCAGAACTATATAGAGCCTACGCATAACCACAGTGAGAGCATTCCTCTTTGTGCATTGTCATCCGTTTTTTGTGTGGGTGGATGCTGCTGATTTTAAAATCCTGCACAAAAAGGCCCTGCTGCCCTGTCCCTAGTGGGCTGTGGCCCCTTCAACATGGTAGAAATGTTTGATCACTAATTGGCATATAACATTTTCTATTAAAGTCATACTACATGGTTCAGGAAATGCGCTCATGGCATGTATGTTAAATATCACTACGGACTGCAGCATATTCTGCCATCCACTATGCTGACAAGGAAAGCATGTCTTTCCTGAAGGTCTAGGAACTTTTTAACATGAAAGGGACCAGGGCGAGGTATGTAAAGAGAGTCCTGGGGAAGATGGCGCTTTTCATCCCAGGGTGCAGTCTAGACATACTGACTCTACTCACAGGAGGAGGGAAGCTGGTTCCAGACCCAGTTTGGTACAGATAGGTAAGAGGGGACTGTGCATTACCCTTGACACACCCCTGTGTCAATCAAAGGATACTGCCAGGAGGAGCAAGGTTGTGTCATATTGAAGGGTTGCACGTAGGACTAAAAAGTTGACTCCAGGGGTCAGTTGGCGGACTTCCTGTGCTCCTACAGAGATAACAAAAGCTGTAAGAGGCCTTTACCTGGAGCAACGAGTTGACCACTGGCAAGTCGACCAAGACTGGACTGATTTAGTGGCCTCTGCAATACAGGTACTAACCACGCAAGGCTAACTGTCCGAGAAAGAACCTTGGTGGGAAACAAATTAGGTTGCTTCCCTCTGCACTTTTTACCACCTGAAAGAAGAGTTGAGAGGACACTTGCAGCTAAAGTATCTGGCATCGGGTTCCTATGCACCTGACTACAGCCTCCAGACATGTCCCACTGGAGGTCATTGTGCTAAGAAAGAGACAAAGTTCCAACAAAGAAATCTTGATGGAAAGAAGGTATGACAATGATTGGCCAGTGAGAGGGCTCTGGCCAGCACAAAATTTGGATTGTCCATCTCACAGCTTTTTCCAGCAAAACCAACTGCTTCAGCAGAAACTCATCCAAAGGTTACCCTTCTTCAAGAGGGCTTCATCAAATACACCGTGCTTACATAAAAAAGACAGAAGGTAAAATCGTTGAATGGATCGATCCACTAGGCTGACTAAGCCTCCGGTGGTTCATGGTTTGTCTCAGCTTGATCCTAGGTCACGGTCAATCACACCCATATACACTATGCTGTTTCTTAGCCCTTTTAAACTAAGTATTTAAGAAAAGCATATTTCCGGTTCCCCTCGTTGGATTTTAATCATTTTGTGTAATTTTTTTATTCCATTTTCCTTAATTGCTAGAAATGTTTTTGTGGTATTTTTATTGTTTTGTTTTTTTATGTTTTTCTTGTTTGGACTTTTTCTTGTTTTGGTACTGGTCAATGCTTTCTTTTTTTGATTTCAAATCTTTATATTGTATTAATATAAAAGAGATCACCAAAATGTTAGTAAAGTTCAGTGCCTTGCAGGATTTTAACCCTATAAGTGTGGCCATCTGCCAATGGCACTTATCAATCAGGCAATCAATCAATCATATCATTTGTAAAGCGCACTACTCACCCGTGAGGGTCTCAAGGTGCTGGGGTGGGGAATGCTGCTACTGCTCGAAAAGCCAGGTCTTGAGGAGTTTTCTGAAGGTCAGCAGGTCTTGGGTCTGCCGTAGGTGGATAGGGATGGTGTTCCAGGTCTTGGCGGTGAGGTGGGAGAATGATCTGCCGCCAGAGGTCGTTCTTCGGGAGCAGGAGACTGTGGCGTGGTTGAGGTCGGGGGAGCGGAGCTGGCGGGTGGAGGTGTAGAAGCTGAGTCGTCTGTTGAGGTACGTTGGTCCGGTGTTGTGGAGTGCCTTGTATGCGTAGGTGAGGAGCTTGAAGGTTATCCTCTTGTTGACTGGGAGCCAGTGCAGATCTCTCAGGTGTCGTGTGATGTGGCTGCGGCGAGAGATGTTGAGGATCAGTCGTGCAGAGGCGTTCTGGATGCGTTGGAGCCGTCTCAGGAGTTTGGCTGAGGCTCCTGCGTAGAGGGCCTTTCCGTAGTCCAACCTGCTGATGACAAGGGCCCGGGTGACCGTTCTCATTTCAGTGGGGATCAACTTGTAGATCCTGCGGAGCATGCGGAGGGTGTTGAAGCAGGAGGAGGAGACGGCATTGACCTGCTTAATCATGGAGAGGGTGGAGTCGAGGATGACCGCTAGGTTGTGTGCGTGGTTGGTGGGCGTTGGAGTGGTTCCCAGTGGGGTCGGCCACTAGGAGTCGTCCCTGGCCAAAGGGGTGGATCCGAGGATGAGGACTTCAGTCGGCTGTTCCTCATCCATTCAGCTATGGACTTCATTCCTTCGTGAAGGTTGGTTTTGGCGGTGTGGGAGACCTTGGTGAGGGAGAGGATCAGCTGGGTGTCACCAGCGTAGGAGATGACGTTGAGGTTGTGCAGACGGGCGACGTGGGCGAGCGGTGCCATGTAGTTGTTAAACAGAGTTGGGCCGAGGGATGAGCCCTCGGTTAAGCGGAATGGGGGAAAGCAGACGCTCTGTGTTCTGCCAGAGAGGAAGGAGGTGGTCCAGTCTAGGGCCTTCTCTTGGATCCCGGTGTTGTGGAGGCGTGTTCATAGTGTGTGGTGGCAGACCGTGTCGAAGGTGGCTGACAGGTCCAGGAGGATGAGGGCCGCCCTTTCTCCGTTGTCCAGCAGGCACTTAATGTCATCAGTGGAGGCGATGAGGGCAGTCTCGGTGCTGTGGTTGCTGCAGAATCCAGACTGGGAAGGGTCCAGGATGTTGTTCTCCTTGAGGTAGCGGGTCAGTTGTTTATTGACGGTCTTCTCGATGACCTTTGCCGGGAACGAGATCAGGGAGATTGTAGAAAATAGAAACCTTCTCAGGGGTCCCACTGATACTTGGTCCTTTTAAACCAACAAAGAGGAAATTGGCACAGAAGCTGAACTATAAAAGTAACATCTTTATTAACCTCAAATGAGTGAGACTACGTCACACAGAAGCCTTAGCAACTGAACGAGGCAGTCTGAGGAGAACAGAAAACAGAGGCCTTATATATGCTTAGGGTTACATAGTCATCATAAGACCAAGGGGCAGTCCTGGCTCATGTAAGCATGCAAAATGACTACGATGGGCATACAAGATATGCTTGCTCAACAAAGTGGGAGGAGAGTTACTTCTCCATACAGCAGCAAAATTAGCCTGACAGTTATACTAGAGAAGCAGGTGCATTCTACTAGGTAGGCCCTTCTGGGCATGTGCGAAGGTGGAAGATGCTAAATATAGTTCATTTCTAGGCAGATTACAAGAGCAGTCAACACTGAGGGAGGACAGAGCACATGGCGAGCACGTGGCAGCACATGGCAAACAAAATGGCTGCCAGAAATACAATATGGCTTTCAGCTCATGCTAACAAATCCCTACTATATTTAACAAGATGGGCCAGAAGTTCTTGAGGTCCTTGGGCTCCGCCTTGGGTTTCTTGAGTAAGGCGTTGATCTCGGCGTGCTTCCATCTCTCTAGGAAGTTTGCTGACTTGAAGGAGGTGTTGATGACTTACCGGAGATGGGGTGCAATGGATGTACTGGCTATGTTGAAGATGTAGTGTGGGCATGGGTCTGACGTAGATCCGGAGTGGATGGTGTGCATGATCTTGATGGTGTAATCGTTGTTGATGTTGTTCCAGGAAAGCAGGCGGTTGGTGCGGATGGTGGTCGTGGGGGCGGAGGTCACAGTGGTTGTCGTGGCGATCGTGGCACTGAAGCTCTCATGGATGTCTGCGATCTTGCGGTACAAGAAGGTGGCAAGGGAGTCACACAGGTCTTGTGAGGGTGGGATGTCGTTGGTGTTGCAGCTGGGGTTGGAGAGTTCCTTCACGATGTTGAAGAGCTCTTTGCTGTTGTGCGCATTGTTGTCTATGTGGTTTTTGAAGGAGGCCCTTTTGGCGGATCTGATGAGGTGATGGTGCTTGCGGGTTGCATTCTTGTGGGCTGCGTGGCTGCCTGGTGTTGGTTCATGAAGCCAGATCTTCTCCAGGTTTGCTTGGAGGCCCGGAGGTCCTCAGTGAACCAGCTGGCTTTCTTGTAGGTGTGACTGTTAGAGGGTTTCTTGATCGGGGCAAGGGTGTTGTTGCAGTCATTTATCCACTGACTGACGTTGCAGGGGGGTGTGTCAGGGCCGGTGGGGTCGGCAGGTGGGCTCTGGGCAAGGGTGGTGGTTAGCTGGTCTCCAGTGACTTTTCTCCAGCAGCGGCAAGGCATCTTCGGGTGCGGTGGTGGGTTTCTTGAAGTAAAAGTGGATGCAGCGATAGTCGGTTCAGTGGAGTTCAGTGGTGTGGTTGAAGGAGACGTGGGGACTTGCGGAGAAGATGGGGCCAAGCGTGTGACCTGCGGAGTGGGTGGGTGTTGTGGCGAGTTGTCTGAGTCCGAGGTTGGCTAGGTTGTCGATCAGGGTGGTGGAGTTGGTGTTGTTGATGTTCTCGAGGTGGAAGTTCAAGTCTCAGAGGAGTATGTAGTCTGTGGAGGCGAGGGCATGTGGGCTGACGAAGTCGGCGATGGAGACGCTGAACTGTGGTCAGGGTCCGGGGGGTTTGTAGATGAGGGTTCCTCTGAAGGTGGTGTGGATCTGGAAGTGCAGGTGTTCGGCGGTGCTGAGGGTGTCGTCTGTGTTGGTCGAGACACTGAGAATGTGACTGTGGACAATGGCTATTCCTCCTCCTGCTCCGTTGGTGCGGTCCCTGCGGGTGATCTTGTACCCTTCCGGGATTGCTATGGCTATGTCGGGTGCCGAGGCGGTGTTCAGCCAGGTCTCCGTCAGGAAGGCAACGTCTGGGGAGATTGAGTCGAGTAGGTCCCAGAGTTCAACGGCGTGGTTGTGGGCGGAGCGGGTGTTGAGAAGGATATATCCGAGTTGGTTGGGTTCTTTCCTGGTCGGCAGCATGGTGGGGCGGATGCTTGTAAAGCTTCAGTTCCGGCAGGTGAAAGCTCCGTAGGTGCGCTTCGGGGTGGCCAGGAAGCAGGTGTGTGATCGTCCGGTGTTGAGTGCATGGAGGGTTCTGGCATCGTAGCTGTGTCGGGCTTGTGGCGTTCGTGTGGTCCAGGCGCGGGCCGCGGTCCAGGCGCTGACGGGCGCAGAAAGGCTTGTCTTGGGCGCGCCTTTGGCGCGCAAGCAGTGCGGCTGCTGCGCAGCCTCCATATGAGGGGATGTGGGAGGGAGGAGCAGCTGAGAGAAGGGAGCGGCGGTGAATGGGATTGCAGGGGGGTGGGGTCGCAGGGACGCAGCGGCAGGAAAAACAGGCGGGGCCCGCAGGAGAACTGGGCACAGGAAGGAAAAACAAGTTTAGGCTAGAAAACAAGTACAGGCACAGAGGAATAAAAACAAGTCTGGGCAAGAAAGCAAGTACAGGCACAGGGGAATAAAAACAAGTCTGGGCAAGAAAGCAAGTACAGGCACAGGGGAAAAAACAAGTCTGGGCAAGAAAGCAAGTTAGGGCCAGGGGAAAAAATACAAGATTAGGCAAAAACAATGCAGGCAGCAGCGTGTGGACCGACCTGTGTGCGAGCAGGGTCCGAGGTTGCTTACATGGGGAAGGAAATAAAAAGATCAGAGGATTAATTTTTTTTAACAATGGGTGAGGGTGCTGCAGAATCATTTCTTGTCTGCCCACACTGCTGCCCATCTGTGACGTCAGCATACCACAAGGCATACTGATATCACAAATTCCCCTTTAGAGCGGCAGGATATAATGGGAGAAATGTTTCTGGAAGTTAGTTTAGAGGGGCAGAGTCTCCCCTTTCCAACAATGCCTTCCTGAAACTGTTTCTTGAGTGTGGATCCACAGGCAGGAAACCAGTAGGCCTCCAAGGATGTTTGTTTGGGGATTTGGCCCTCGTGGAAATGGACCAACCCTCCCTGGGGACAAATACAAAAATAAATAACAGGTGTTTATCCCCTGGGGGGAACAATGAGCCCCCAGGAGAATGTAAAAAACAGTTAAAAAAATTATATGAAATTGACAGGGGGATGGTCCTCTTTGCAAATGGGCTAACCCCTTGTGGGCCCTTCAGCACATGGTCCAAACGGGATCAGTATGGAGATATGTGTTGCAACACAGTTGAAGGGGCTGCG
This sequence comes from Lissotriton helveticus, assembly GCF_964261635.1. Taxonomy (NCBI): domain Eukaryota; kingdom Metazoa; phylum Chordata; class Amphibia; order Caudata; family Salamandridae; genus Lissotriton; species Lissotriton helveticus. The sequence goes on along the minus strand of NC_136063.1, from coordinate 2,057,593,205 downwards.
CAAAGGCTGACTGGTTATCTTTCAATTGCTTATTTCTGCATTTGATTGCTAAACTGCTATAAGTGAGGGGAAATGTTTCACCAGACAGTATTACTGTGTTTACAAATGAAAATGACAATGAATTAATACTTTACAAAAATGTGTCTCAATATGCCACATAATTTGAGTCAAATTCTGTCTCATAATTTGGTGCTCTCCTGACACATCATTTCAGTGACCCTGCCGATATCAATGTGAGAATTCGCAAGGATCATTCCTGCTCACAAATTTGCAGGGGCTACAATGTAAATGTGTGAAATTAAAAGTATATTTGTAGCTTTGGTAAATCACTTTTATACTGGTAGTGGCCCAGCATATCTCCCAAATATAAAGTTTTGCATAAGTCATTACAAGTATGCTGTGGAATTGGGAATGTGGTAACGTGAAGTAATACTGTGTCTTTTTTTGTCTTTTATTAGTGTCTTTGGAGAACCTGCAGATTCACCAAAAAAGATCATTTTGTTTTTGTTTATTTACTGTTTGATGTATCTCACAGACACACACACCCACTGACTGATTTAGAAAAATATCCTTCTATATAGGACAATGTCTTAGAAGGAAGGTTTTAGCTAGTTAGCAAACATGGCGCCTAAGTGGATGACTGTTAGCCGAGGCCATCATTTGGGTTATGGTGGACAGCTCAGAGGCAGGATCAGAGCAAATACTGAGATCACATTTGAGGGAGAGTAAAATGGAGCATAATCTGGAAGTGATATTTCAGTCAGCGGAAATCCATCTAATGGCTCATCTTCCAGCTATTCTAAGGGACAGGATGATAGCAGTCATGCTGTTCCTTCACAAGCACAGTCTGTGCAGTGGAGCAATCATAGCAGGTTAGACAAACCCAGAGAGCAGGCATATGCAGTGGAGTACTCTCTCGATGGCACCCCCCTGATTTTGTCCCCCAAATTTTGACTTTCACTGGCACAACACGAAGAAAAGTTGATGCAGCCAATTTTTTGTCAATTAACCACATCCATCACTTGTTGGATTTTTTTTTTTTTGTCCTCATCTCACCTTAGATCTGTGCGGGTTTAGCAAGCCGTCTATGATCAATCTGGGTGCCCTTCGACTCACTGCTTAGATCCACGCCCCCCCAAGCTACCTCTTGTGGTTGAGGTCAGGTGTAATCATTGGACCGGGAAACCGCCACCTTTGTGCTAGGAGTTTATCAGATGTAGATGTCGACCGCAGTCCAAAAGGGGGGTCCAGATGTTAGCCTGCCTCCCTGACAGATCTCCTTGAACCCTATGAGCGATGTTTAATATAGCTTTTACCCAGCTTTCTCTATTGGGGGGGTCGGATCTTTCCACCTTAAACATATTTCTCTCCTGGCTATGATTATCAAGTACAGTAATAGACCTTTGTCCGACTGGGAGAGCACCTCAGTTGTGGAGTCGTTCATACCAAAAATGACCAAATTAATGTCCATTCCAAATCTGTGCTAAAAATTGCAACCAATATTTCCCTCACATTTTTCCAAAATACAGTTAGTTCTGGGCAGTCGAAGAATATATGTAGATCGTCAGCCTTGTCGGTGTTGCATCTGGGGCATTTAGGAGTCGGAATTGGAGCAAACCTCACAATTTTGGCTGGAGTAAAATAAAGCCTATTTAACACAAAAGAATTATTCCTTTTTAATATCGCTGGCTTTATATATTTATACAAGGTTTAAAGGGAAGATTCAAATCTTTCTTCTACCAGACAAGCCTGAGGGAGGGAACTCCACACAGCGGATTGAGGCTCGAGCAGCCTCGAGCAGCTTTGTATTCCAATAAGCTATTTCCTTTTTTCTTGGATGCGGATCTAAAAAAAGCTGTTCCAGATCCCAATCCCCTTTAATCTCACCTTCTTCCGCTTCATACCATGATCTCAATTGGATATATTTGAATCTTGAAAGTGTGGGACCAATCTTGGCCGATAAGTATTCCCAAGGAAGTAAACCATCCGAATCTACCAATTCGACCATATTTGCAATCCCGCCCCCTTTAATTGAGTCGCTAAGCTGTCCTTCAAGCACTCTGGGGTCCCATGAGAGTCCCATATTGGGGCTAGATTAGAGAAATACCCTAAACCCCAGAGTCGCCTCATTTTATACCATGCTGACAAAGCAGTTTTCAAGACCTTTAGGCGTACTCGTTTAAAAAATCTGTGCGCTCCAAATTTAAACAAGAAAAATGACCTTGCCCATTGTCTCCCTCTGCTATGGCCATTTCCCTCAAAAGACTACCCCACTTAGATTCAGCTGGTGTTGTAAGCAGCATCCTAATGCTTTTAAACTGAAATGCCATTAAGTACCATTTAATATCTGGTAAAGCCAAGCCGCCTTTTAGAAGCTTCCTTGTTAGTTTTTCATGACAGTCTTGCACTTTTTTGTCCCCATATAAAACTTCCAATCTTGCAGTGGATTTTGTTAATAGCTTTCTGCGGAAAAGTAAGAGGGATAGTATTGAACAGATAAGTCAATTTGGGGAGTACTGTCATCTTTACCAGATTAACCCTGCCATAGATACACAGTGTTTCCATCTTGCAAAGAGGTACTCTAAGTCTTTTTCAACCTTAGCCATATTTAACATGGGGATTTTCCTTAGATCTTTTACAATTTTAATCCCCAAATACCTAAACTCCCCACTTTCTGGGCCACCCCTATACACTGTGTTCCAACACATGATCTCTGTTTTAGCCGAGTTGGCAAGATAACCTGACAGTGTACCGAACTCTCGGAACAATGTCTCAATCCGGGGAATGGCGATATTGGGGTCGCTTGTATATATAATAACATCATCTGCGTAAAGAGCTATTTTGCACAGATACTCTTGTGATTTAAATGGACTGATGTCATTATCCAATTTGATCATTTGCGCTAGGGGTTCGATGTAAATATTGAATAAAAGAGGGGACAGGGGGCACCCCTGCCTTGTTTCTCTCTTTCTTTCAAAACTCGGGATAAGAGAGCCATTTACCTTGATTTTCGCTGACGCCCTAGAGTAACATTTTTTTAGGGTTTGCATAAATATGGGACCCATTCCCACAGTCTCTAATACCCCCAGAGATAACTCCAGCACACTCGGTCAAATGCCTTAGCGGCATCCAGGGCTACAACTGCTAAGGGGTTGTTCCTCCTCTCAGTCAGATTGATGTTGCCAATCAAGGTTTGGGTTCGCTCCTGAATAAACCTATTCACCATAAAACCTTTCTGATCGGGATTAATTAGGTTTGATACAAGCTTTGCCAACCTCCCTGCTAAAATACCCATAAAGATTTTATAATCGGCATTCAGCAGGGAGATTGGTCGGTAGGAATCAGCCAACAGCTGATTTTTCCCTGGCTTCAATATTAGAACTATTGTAGCCTCTTTCCAAGATCTTGGGACCACCCCGGTAGTGGAATAGACTGAGTTGAAGAGAATCTGGAGAATAGGCAAAAGCTCATCGCTTAACAGTTTGTAGATTTCATTGGGGAGGGAATCAGGGCCAGCTGCTTTCTTATTTTTTGCCCTCTTAATTTGAGCCTTTATCTCCTCCACTGAGATGGGTGCTTCCAGTGATTCTTTAGCTGTTTTAGTTAAGACAGACATGGACTTATTCCTAAGCCATGAACTAATTGCTTCTGGGGAAGGTGTTATTTCCTCACTATACAGGGTTGTTAATAAAGACCGAAGACAGTTCTGGATATCATCAGGGTTACTAGATTTTGTTCCCAGATTGTCTATGATATGTTCATTTATATAATTTCTTGATCGGTCTACTCTTGCTTTCCACGCAAGCAATGCTTCAGCTCTCTCCCCATACACAAAGTATTCCATATTACGTGCTTGCCATTGGGCCTTGCATTTCCCATCAAGAAAGATCCTTAGTTTTTGTCTTGCATTCTCAAGATCTCTTTCTAATTGCACCAAACTCCTAGGGTTCCCCTGAATTGCTTGATTCCTTTCTCTTTCAAGGTCCGATATTCATGCCTCAAGAGACTGCAGTTCTTGTGCATTTTTCTTGTCTTTGATTCTTATTTGGGTACCCAAGACCCCTCTCAAATCAGCTTTATATGGATCCCAAACTTGATCCATTGAGGTAGAACCCATTTTAAAAGCAAAGAATTCAGTTGAGGCCGCTCTTATTGTCTGGATAATATTTGTATCCACCAAGTAGGCTCTATTCAGAGTCCACCTCGACTGTCGACATGTTCTACTTGTGGAAAATGTAAAGAGTAAAGGGGCATGATCCGAGAGATGACTAGGTGCTACAGAAATATTTTGTATCTTATCTAGGGCTTCTTTATTAATTAAGACATAGTCTATCCTTGCCAAATGATGGTATTTTTTTACTATGGAAAGTGAAACCCTGTGACCCCCCCATCTTTGCTCTCCAAACATCCACCATATTGATATTAAGGAGAAGATTCTTCAGAACCCTTCTAGATCTTGGAGATCCAATAACACAACTGCGATTGGACCTATCCATGACTGGGTCAAGGCGAATGTTAAAGTCACCTCTAACAATCATTGGATGCGAAGCTGAAATAAGATTATCTTGCAATTGAATCCAAAAAGAGGGGTCGTCCACATTAGGACCATAAAAAGAACTACTTGTAATTTTTCCCCTTCCAATTCTAGCTGGGCAATAATCCATCTTCCTGATTGGTCTGTTAAAACCGGTTTTATCTCACAGTTAAGACCTCTCTTAACCAATATTCCAACCCCTCGGCAGTGCACCGATTGCTGAGAGTGGCAAACACATTGTAGCCAGGGGAGTTTAGAAAAGATGTTCTCAGACTCTATTTGACTTAAATGTGTTTCTTGTAATAAACAAACCTGTGCTGGCGGCATCTCTATATATTTAAAGATTAATCCTTGTCGTCTTGGGCATCTTAGGCCGTTTACGATCCAAGAAATAAATTGAATGTTATGACCCTTCATTTTGTTTTTCCATCTTGCCTCCCCTACTTAGCAAACAGCGTTTACAACATAATATAAATAACCTGTGAGATGAGAGATTCTTTTCCTTTTTTTTTCTGCCACCCTGTGTTCCCTCCCCAACTGACCTTCCCATCCTACCACCCCGTGTTTCCCTAACCCATTGACCCCTTGAGGAACCCTACCTACCAAAAAGGCTAAGCGCCTATTCAGGCATTTTCCCCCTCTGGGCTTTTTAGTAAAGAACTTTTTTTTTTAATGTAAACTTAAACTGGCGGCTTGGCTTGAGGCTTTTATTTAAACTTCAATTTCGCCCCCCTCACACACCTCCCTGTTTTTCAAGCTGTATTTTTGCTATCAGGGTATCGACTTCTTGGGGAGAGCAGATCATGTGCATGTGGTTGTTCCACATTACACGCAATGTTGCTGGAAATCTCAGTTGAGCCCTTGCCCCCAGTCCATTCAGCTCTGGTAATCTCTTCCCCAGTTCCCACTGCCTTTCTGCTGTTATATGGGAAATGTCTGATCTAATAAAAAATGAAAAGGGAGACTGTTCTGCAAATGGGGAGGAGATGGCACCTTCCTTCAGAGCTGCAGACAGGATTTGTTCTTTTACTGAGTAAGACAAAAAATGAACCAAAATTTTCCGGGGCTTCGACCGACCAGGATTCCTTTTAAAAGGGTCTCTTAGGACTCTCTGTATTTCATAACTTAAGTCAATTCCTGGGTGGTCCTTGAGCACTGTACGTTTCAAGAGCGAGATTAAAAAGCCCTTAATGTTGTCCCCTTCCATTGCCTCGTGTACATTCATAACCTTCAGGTTGTTTTTCCTCGCATGATTCTCCAGCCTCTCAAGGTAATCTTTGAGCTCCTTATTTTGGACGGACAATTTCCCCAACTGTGATGCCGTGGCCTCTATTGCAGTTTTAATCTTGGGAATCTCTTCCTCAATTACGTCCGTCAGTGCAGTAACTACTTCCAGTTTCTGGACCAATAACTCGCAGGAGGACCGAATTGCCGTTTGATTAGCTTCAGAAACCAAGAATCTATTCGCCAGATCAGCTTGATTTGCCTCGGAGACTGTGAATCTGTTTGTCATCTCCTCTTTCAGGGCCAGTAGAATATCTGCCAGTGAGTGGGAGATTGAAGGTGGAATTTCTTTAATTCCTCGACTTTTTTCTGAGAGGGAGTAGACGCCAATTCACGCTGCTCCGATCAGCTACGCGGTTGTTTTTAAACAGATTATCAGCACCTCAATTCTTCGTTTCCTGACTGGAAAATCGCGGGCTTTTATATTACTCACCAGCCAGCATTCTATCGGCAACAACGCTGTGCCACGCACGTTTTCCAGTATTGAAATCACGGTTAACCACCACTCGTAACGCGGAACTTACAAGAGAATAGGCTCTGATACAGCTATTAGACACCAGGCTACGCGTCTCTTGCTTAACAACGCAGCTTCTAATACAGATAGCAGATAACCTGACCCCATCTGTTACATCAGGCTACGCTGCGCTGGCTAACAACGCGATTTTTAATTCAGTACTAGAAAAAGTTGCTATACTCATTTGACCCACCGCGGGAAACGCTGACGCCACTTGTCAACTCATGGAGCTCTAATATCACTGACCAGGCGCACCCCAGATAAAGAAGTCCTGTATTTAGTCTTCAACTGGATTAACTTTTATTTATCTTCTGCACTTTATCCGAAGATACAATACCTGTAACAAGATGGTAGTGTCCTGAGGAAGACACTTTTCAACGTGTCGAAACGCGTAGACGGAAACCATCTCTCTATTGTATCATTCAAGTGTATAAATGAACAATATGTATCTATCATATCCACACTGAAAAAGAATTTTTATTGTTTTTTAATTAGTATGTCAATGAATTATTTCCTGACACTTTTATACAATTTATTAAATTGAAATTTCTGTGCCAATCCAGTGCCATATCATTTATTACGTATAATTAATTTGTCACCTGAACTTTCGCCAGTGTTTTTGTGTTGCCTGGGTGCTTTATTTTTCACAAAGGAATTTCTTTAATAGCCAGGAGGCAGGTGGAGCCTTCTTTTGTCACTTCTTCATTCTGCCCCTTCACTAATGTTTCTGATGGATCTGGCATGTCTCTAAGATCTACTTCTAGCCCCTGAATAGCTTCCTTATGCTGATCAAATATAGCGAATCTATTGATAAGAGTTATGTCTGGGTGTACTTCCTGGACCTGGTTAGATGTAGATTGTGATGTAAGTTCTGCCACTTCTTTCCTACCAGCCTCACTACTATCCATAGCGCTAGATTCAGATAGATTGTTCTCTTTTTCATTCAGATTTTTCTCTTCAGGCGCCTTTCGTAATATAGTGACTACTTGAGGTTCATCGAGAACATGGGATGTGTTTGAGTCTGGGGATTAAGTTGAATCTGAGGGGTTTTAGAAGAGGTGAGGGACGTAACCTGATAGTAAGATTTCAGAGATGGCGTAATTCTTATTTTGGTTTCTACGGATTTCTTTTCTCTTAATTTTGCCTTATTCTTATGTGCTTTAAAAAGAGCTGGGGTTACTGGTGATCCTAAACGCCCCTCCTGTTTAATCTGTTTAACTTTTATAGTCAGAGTATTTACTTCTGCCACAGGGGGGGAAACTCGCTGAGGAATAATTGAATGAGTAATCAATTTATTCAAAACAATATGTGCTGCTCTAGCCCTTAATGAAGACCTAGTAGGTTGGAGGGCAAAAATACCCTCTTGCGCAGATGATCCACTCTCCATGCAGTCAACAAGCACCTTGCTTAATATATCCTCTCCACATCAGCAAGTTTATTCTTAAGTTTGCCCCTGTTTTCAGCAAAGTGTAACAATGGAGAATCAGACATTGCGAAGAACGCCACCACTGCCCCCGAGAAGCGACTCTCCTCAATCCCCAGACGTATCAGAAGTCTCACCATAAACCTCCTCCACCGGAAAGCTTGCCCGATCCTTCCCCACCTCCAGTCCAACACCCTCTCCCTGCACCAAGTAATCCGACCTCAGAGCACCTTTATTGCCACAACTCAGCCTCTGCCCAAACGGCCTCAGCTCTATCATGGTTCTCCCCCACCTCCAGCCTACTGCACGCTTAGTCACCGTCTCTCGCCCTGGTTCCAGCTCACTCTCAATCTCTGCGCCGTGTGTCACCACCCGCGTCTCTCCAACGAAACCCGAACCAGAAGACCAGCAGCAGGCTCCTCCCGCTGTCCTCGGCACGAACGCCGGATCCGCAGTTGCCGCAAATGCCGAAGGAGACACCCGTGAGAGCAGAGAGGCGTGCGCAAACGGAAACGCGGGCGCCGACCCCAAATCATCAAATTGAAGGTTAGTGTTAATCCAAACCATCAGGGAAGTTTCAGGAGCGGGAGTTTCTACTTTCTACTTCGAAGTCATGCCCCCATTGGAGCCCAGAGGGAGAGCGCCCACGGCCGTTTCAGTCAGCGGCCGCCATGTTCCTCTGCCCGACCTTCTGGATCAGGTTTGTGTTTTTCAATGTGGTAGCATCACCCCTCACTTGTTGGATATTGACTTCCTTGAGCAAGATATGCAGCAAACTAATTTGTGTGCCAAACAATTTCAGAGGGAGCACAGAGGCATTCTAGTGCCTCATTCCGGGAAACACCAGCAGAGTCCAGCTTCACTTGAGGAACTGAAGATATTATTGGACCTTACGCATAAAATGAGGTTAATGCACAAACCAAGCTTGCAGTCCTACTGGTCTACGCGCCCATTTTGGGTAACCCTATCTTTGCACCATACATGAGCAGAGATAGGTTTTTGCTATTGCAGCGTAAGCTGCATTTCAATGACAATTCTGCTGCATTGCCCCGGGACAATCCAAAATATGACAGGTTGTTGAAAATTCGGCCTGTCTTGGAACATTTGAAGATTTCCAGAGATGTATGTTCCTGGAAACAATATAGCGTGTATTGACTCTTTGATCCCAAAGGGCTGCTGCTTTTCAGGCATTAAATTGCGAGCAAATGAGCTTGCTATTGCCTCAAGTTGTACATGCTTTGTAAGAGCACTACTGGCTATGTATACAGCTTGAGAGTTTATACAGGGAAGGGCTCCACTCATAACCAATAGGCTGGCTTCCTATGCTAGGAGTCACAAGAAATATTGTATGGGAGCTTGTTCAGTCACTCCTTCACAAAGGGTATAACCTTTATGTGGACAACATCTATACGAAAGTAGAGCTGTACGGTGAGCTGTACAGAGCTGGTATTGTGGCATGTGATACAGTTTGTTGCTGCTGCGAAGGATTCCCATAGGAGCTTGTTTGTAAGAAACTCCAAAAACCACAGAGCAATGCATTGCATTCCAAAACACTGCTTGTATTCACGTGTAAGGGCTGCGCAGGGGAGATTTCTTGGTGCGTGCAGCCCAGAGCAGCGACAAATTGAATGGTGTGGCAGGATTTATGCAGAGCTGGGTGGTGACATGGAATAGGCTTTACACAATGGGAAGAAACATGGAAGGGAAAGTCAGTGTGCTTTAATGTTTCACTGAAAGACCACTTTAGTAGTCTCCTATGAAGATGGGGACCATTTTGGATAGTTTCACTTTCCTAGGGCCCACAAAATTCAGACATACACTGAAGTCCAGTGTAACTTAGGTGAGAAGAAGTATTCTGCAGAGTCCAAAGTCATATCTGTACTGCTTTTGGGTCATCCAGAAATGTCATAATCCTCTGAGTCAGCTCATAACCAGAGCCTGGCTGGGGCTGACCCTGCCAGACTGGATTAATGATCTTCCTCCCCAAGCTGTAGAATCAGCAGCCTAGCCCTTCACGACAAGCATTCCAAGGGCCAAGGTCTCCTCTCCAAGAAGAGAAGATGGGTGGAGCTACAGGTTAATCCATCAATCAATCAATCATAGCATTTGTATAGCGCGCTACTCACCCGGGAGGGTCTCAAGGCGCTTGGGGGAGTGGGTCCGCTACTGCTCGAACAGCCAGGTCTTGAGTTGTTTTCTGAAGGCGAGATGGTCCTGGGTCAGTCGGAGGTGGATTGGGAGGGAGTTCCATGTCATGGCCGCCAGGTAGGAGAAGGCTCTGCCTCTGGCGGTGGCTCTTCGGATGCATGGTACGGCGGCGAGGGCGAGGCTAGTGGATCGTAGCTGGCGGGTGGGCGTGTAGAAGGTCAGTCGGTCGTTGAGGTACTTGGGGCCCAGGTCATGGGGAGACTTGTGTGCGTGGGTGAGGAGCCTGAACGTGATCCTCTTGTTGACGGGGAGCCAGTGTAGGTTCCTCAGGTGGCCGGAGATGTGGCTGCGCCAGGGGATGTCCAGGATGAGTCGGGCGGAGGCGTTCTGGATGCGTTGGAGTCTCCTCTGTAGCTTGGCTGTGGTTCCGGCGTAGAGGGTGTTTCCGTAGTCCAGTCGGCTGGTGATGAGTGCTTGGGTGACCGTCTTCCTGGTTTCGGTCGGGATCCAACGGAAGATCTTGCGGAGCATGCGTAGGGTGTTGAAGCATGATGAGGAGACGGCGTTGACTTGTCTGGTCATCGAGAGGGTAGAGTCCAGGAAGAAGCCCAGGTTGCGTGCGTGGTCTGTTGGCTTGGGAGCTGTGCCCAGGGCGGGAGGCCACCAGGAGTCATCCCAGGCGGAGGGCGATGGTCCCAGGATGAGGACTTCCGTCTTGTCTGAGTTCAGTTTAAGGCGGCTGTTCTTCATCCACTCGGCGACGTCTTTCATCCCTTCGTGTAGGCTGGTTCTGGCGGTGTCGAGGTCCCTGGTGAGGGAGAGGATCAGCTGGGTGTCATCGGCATAGGAGATGATGTTGAGGTTGTGTTGGCGTGCGATGGCTGCAAGAGGTCTCATGTAGACGTTGAAGAGGGTGGGGCTGAGTGAAGATCCTTGTGGTACGCCGCAGAAGACTTCGGTGGCCTCGGATCGAAACGGGGGAAGGCGAACTCTCTGTATTCTTCCGGCGAGGAATGAGATGATCCACTCCAGTGCCTTTTCTTGGATGCCGATGTTGCTGAGGCGTTGGACTAGGGTACGGTGGCAGACAGTGTTGAACGCTGCGGAGAGGTCCAGGAGGATGAGGGCTGCTGTTTCCCCGTTGTCGAGCAGGGCTCGGATGTCGTCGGTGGCTGCGATCAGGGCGGTCTCGGTGCTGTGATTGGCTCTGAAGCCGGACTGCGAGGGCTCGAGGGATCCGTTCGTCTCGAGGAAGGCAGACAGCTGTCTGTTGACGATCTTCTCGATGACTTTCGCAGGAAAAGGGAGGAGCGAGATGGGGCGGAAGTTCTTGAGGTCGGTGGGGTCCGCTGTTGGTTTCTTCAGTAGGGCGCTGAGCTCGGCATGCTTCCAGCTCTCCGGGAAGGTGGCGGTGTTGAAGGAGGTGTTGATGATGTTCCGGAGTTGGGGTGCGATGGTGGAGTCGGCCTTGTTGAAGACGTGGTGGGGGCAGGGGTCGGTCGGAGATCCGGAGTGAATGGTGTTCATCGTGCGACTGTGTCTTCGGTGGTCACCGTAGTCCAGCTGCGGAGGGTGGCGGTGGGGGGCATTGGTTCGATGGTTGGGTGCGCGGATGGTGCGCTGAAGCTGTTGTGGATGTCGGCGATCTTGCGGTGGAAGAACGAGGTGAGAGAGTCGCAGAGATCTTGTGAAGGAGTGATGTCGTTGTTGCCGGTGCTGGGGTTGGAGAACTCCTTGACGATGCTGAAGAGTTCCTTGCTGACGTGGGCATTGTTGTCCAATCGTTCCTTCAGTGATTTCTTCTTGGTGGTGCGGATAAGCTGGTGGTGCTTGCGGGTGGCTTGTTTGAGGGCGGTCATGTTGTCTGTGGTCTGGTCGCAGAGCCAGGCTTTCTTGAGGGTGCGGCAGTTCTTCTTGGAGTCCTGGAGTTCGCCGGTGAACCAGGAGGCCTTCTAGTTTCTGGGTCTGCTGGGAGGGGTCTTCAGTGGTGCGAGGTCATCGGCGCAGGCGGTCAGCCACTGTGTGAAGTTGCGGGCTGCTTCGTTGGGGTCCGTTGTGCTGGCGGGAGGGTTCTGGCTGAGGGAGGTGGTGAGCTGGTCGGCGGTGATCTTGCTCCAGCTCCTGTGGGGAGCCTGTTGCGGGTGGTGGTGGGTCGTGGTTCTTCTGAAGCTGAAGTGGACGCAGCTGTGGTAGGTCCAGTGGAGTCCGGAGGCGTGGCTGAAGGTGATGTTCTTGCTGGAAGAGAAGACGGGATCAAACGTGTGGCCGGTGTAGTGGGTGGGGGTGTTAACCAGTTGCTTGAGTCCGAGGTTGGCGAGGTTTTCCAGCAGGGCGGCGTTGTTGCGGTCCTTGTTGTTCTCCAGGTGGAAGTTGAGGTCCCCTAGGAGGATGTAGTCGGCGGAGGGGAGGGCGTGCGGGCTGATGAAGTCCCTGATGTCTTCGCTGAATTGTGTGCGTGGCCCTGGGGGTCTGTAGACAAGGGTGCCTCTGAGGGTCATCTTTGGGTCGGTATGTATCAGGAAGTGGAGGTGCTCGGCGGCGGAGAAGGTGTCGTTGGTGTCGGTCGTGATGCGGATGGTGTTCTTGTGGACGATGGCGATGCCTCCTCCGGTCTGGTTGACACGGTCCCTCCTGATGATCTTGTACCCGTCCGGGATGGCGATGGCGATGTCGGGGCCTGAGGAGACGTTCATCCAGGTTTCCGTGAGGAAAGCGATGTCTGGTGAAGTAGTGTCGAGGAGGTTCCAGAGTTCCACGGCGTGTCTGTGGATGGAGCGGGTGTTGAGCAGGATGCACTTCAGGTGGTTGCTGCTGGTGTTTGGCTTGGCGGGTGCGGTGCAGGTTCGGAGGCAGGTGAACTTGCAGGTTTTGCAGGTGAAGGGTCCGTGGAAGCGTTTCGGGGTGGCCCGGCAGCAGGCGGGGTTACGTCCGGCATTGAGTGCGTTGAGGGTGGCGACGTCGTAGGTCTGTCGGGTCGTCTTGCATCGGCGGGGGCCAGGGGTCCTGGCACTGGGCGCGGTCCAGGCGCGGACGGGCGCAGATGGGCTTGCCTTTGGCGCGCCTTCGGCGCACAATCGGCACGCCCGCTGCACGTGAACACTGCGCGTACGCGTGGACTCCGCCATAAATGGCGTAGTGGGGGGCGGAGCGAGGGAGGAGCAGCTGGGAGGCAGGAGCGGGGTGGCGGATGGGAAGGGAAGAGGTCTAATGAGGGAAGGGGGCGGGGCCGCAGGGGAGCAGCGGCAGGGAGCGGGGAGGGGGGTGTGACGCAGAAAGGCGGGAAAAAACGGCGGCAGTGCAGGGTCACTACACGGGAGGAAAAAGAACAGGCACCGAAGGAAAGCTGAGAAAGGCACAACAGAAAATACCACAGTAGGCAGAGGACAAAGCAGAGAGGCACAGGGGGCTGATAGTACAACAGCAGTAATACCAGAGAAGGGCAGAGGGGAAATAGCACACCAGCGCAAAAGCAGGTCGAGGCACAGGGGTCACGCCTTCAGGAGCGGTGGCGAGCAGAGGGAGCAGGGAGACCGGGTCAACTCAAGGAGGAGATACGCGGCACCTTGTGCCAGGCACCAAGCTGCTTTGGAGAGAAGGCAGCCAGGGGGGAAGGGGCTGTTCAGAGACCATGTAGCATGAGACCCCTGGACAACCCCATTTTGAACTGACCCAGAGGCCTAGGCATGAAGGAGGGAGCAGCGGCAGAGAAGTGATGTGTCACTGTTTGATAGGGCAAACAGAGACTTCCTGCCATACTCCTCCCAATTCTTTAAAAAGAGTTTGCATAGGAAGAGGAGCTCTCTTTGGTGTGTGGTCTGCTGAGGAAGACTGATGCTGGAGCCTGGCGCCATGGACAGTTGGAACGAAGAAACCCCTGGGTATCTGCACAAGGAGAAGAGAGGCCCAGGAGAAGAGCCAGGTGAGAGGCTGGTGCAGTGAGCCAGTAAAGGCAGCTCCCTTCTGAGTTCCCCCTTCTTGAGACCAGGAGGGTGCAGGAAAGTGCTCCAGAGGGGTAGATCTGGTCATCCGAAGCAAGAGGAGGCCAAAATGATGAAAATCGGCCATCTGGGGGCCGAGCTTTGCCCCCCTGAAGGTAGGCAACCTGTGACCTCCCAAGGGACCGACGACAAAGCACGTGGGGCCCCGCCGCCGTTCCTAGATGTGCCCCCGGGGTGGGTCAGGTCCCGGGGGCTGCCCTACAAGAAGCGGAAGTCATGGAGCGCCTTTGTGCTCCCCTTGAAATTATTCCACAGGGTGCAAGGAGCCCCTCCTGACCCCTGAAGACAATGGTGGGGACGCGGGACCCCCAACTCCAGGCCCGGTGACGGTGATGAGGAGGAGCGGGGCACGCCATCACATGTCCCTCCTCGTGGGCGAAGTCAAGCCGGGGAACATCGTTGCACTCCCCATAAAGTGATCCAGGGGCCCGGGACCCAATCTCCGGGGTCCCTGCAAATGGTATCAACAAGGGGTTTGCGGCGGGGACACGCCGGTGTGCGTAACTCAGCGCTTGACAAATGTCCCTATTATTATTATTATTATTAGTGCTAAAAGTCTTGTTTTGGTGCCATTTTGTTTATTATATTTCACTCTATTTTTCTAATGCAATTTGGGATTTTTATTACTTGCTGCTTTGACTTTAATACTTTTTTGGTGCAGCATACATACTTTACAAAATGCGCCAACTCAAGCCTCTCTAACCATTCACATAGCTACAAGGGATTGAGCTGAGGTTTTGACTTGGAGGAGTCACCCAAACAAAATATGTTATTAGTCCTTTAACTGGGAAGTTGTCCGCCCCAAATAATAACCTTCGTTTCTTACAGAAACTTTTTCCAAAACAGTTTGATGAATTTACAGCAAAAAAGCATATGCTAAAATCTAATTTCTATTAACAATTCCAACAGTTGCCAGAGTAATTTAGACCTAATTTAGCAAGTTCGGCCGGGGTCCAATAGGTGTGGTGCAAGGAAAAATACCTGCATTGGATCAAGACTGGTATATATTTACATTTGGTTGTAACTTTGCAGATGGTAGGCCAATTTGATCTGGGAGTCGATGTCCAAATAATCACCCACTAAAGGGGCCACAACAACAATATTGCCCAAAAATTAAAATACCTTGTGTCCACTGGCTTCTGCCCGGCCCCCTTGGGAGCAGATGGGCAAAAAAGCTGATCTGCTCCACAGGGGGGCGGAAACAGCAAAAATAATCACCCCCTAAATTTAACCAACCCTTGCCCAAGGGGCAGCTCCCCAACAACAACAGCTTATTGAAAGGAACATCTCTGGAGTCTAGTGGCTTCTGACCCCCTTGGGGGCAAGTGGACCTAAAAGCATAAGGTCGATCTGCTACCAAGGGAGGCATAAATGGGCAAAATGATCACTTCTGAAGTGGAGTGACCCTTGCCCAAAGACATACTCCCCATAATAAAAATATTGCACAAAGATAAAATCCCTGTTGTCCAGCGCCTAAAAGCATGAGGCTGATCTGCCTCCTCGACAACCACAACATATTGAAAGTAACATCCCTGGTGTCTAGTGGCTTCTGCCCCGGGGCTAAAACGAAAGGCCGATCTGCCCCCAAGGGGAGCGAAACTTGCAAAATAATTAACCCCTGAAGGGGAGTAGCTCTTGCCTTGCCCAAGGGACTGCTCTCCAAAATCATAAACATAAACGTATCCCTGGTGGCCTTGTGGGGCAGACAAGCCTGAAAAAAATAAGCTGATCTGCCTCCACGAGGAAGAGAAATGGCAAAAATACTTGCTCCCCGAAGGGTAGTGACTCTTCCCCAAGGTGCCACTCACCAACATTGATCAATCAATAAAAAAAGAACATTCCTGCACTCTATTGGTCATTCTTGCTGCATAATCATGGCCCCATGTAAGATCATGCAGCAGGAATTTTCCAAAGTGAAATTGGAGGAAAGGAAAACTATTTCTTTTCTCCAAAGACTCTTTGTTACAAACTTCACTTTCCCAAATGAGAAACTCACCATTCTCCTAGACACACTGGAAATAACTGGCTTCCAGCGAGTCCACCAACCTCTAAAATGGTCAACGCGCACCGCCGTGGGGGTTTTGGGTTAGGCAGAGGAAGCGATTCCTCTGCTGTCCCCAGTGGGGGTGTGAACAAGTGCGGCCCAGGGGAGAACCAGTGCTTCCCCCCCTGGGTGTCTGCCAGGAAGACGCACACGCCCACTGTGGCATCTGACCGCTCCTGGCCTTTTAACACACAGAATAGGTTAATTGCTCCTCTATTGTCTGGTTCTGGTGACTGGAGAAAGATGTACCCCCAGTAGTAGATATGAAGAGGAACTTCCGTATCGCCATTGAGGGAGTACTGCTCTACAGTTAATTAGGCTGGGCAGCCGAATTTCCCACAGAGGTAGTAAAACAGATAGCAGTGATGTCAGGAGATATTAAACTGGACAATGGGAATAATTACCTTTTGAAATAATGAGGGGGTATGTCCTTAGTAATTCCCCACCACACTGCCATACTTTCCAATTTAACTACCTGACCCAGAATACACTGTTGCCAATACCCTCTCTGCACGGAGATTTTATCCTTGTATTGTACTGTACTGGGCAAGGGTGTTCCAGTGTAAGGATCTCAGGATGTTTACTAGACCCTGGTCCACTCCCAGCTCCTCCATGAGTTTCCATAATTTGTTTCGGTTCACCCAATCGAAGGCCGCCGTCAGGTCCATAAAGGCCAAGTACACGGTCTCTAGACTAGCGACCGTGTACATGGCAGTCAGGAGGTACAGGTTGAGGAATTGGTCAGTTGTAGAGCGTTCGACCCTAAACCCGTAATGCGTGTCGGTAACAATCTTATATTCCTCGGCCCAATCTAGTAAACGGTTGAGGATGGCCCTGCCAAGAACTTTCATGGTCACATCAATAAGGGAGATAGGTTGATAACAAGACGGACTCTCCCTATCTCCCTTTTTGAAGATTGGTACAATTGTTGCTGTTGACCAAGTTACAGGCATGCCCGTACTTACTGCAGCGTTTATGACCCTTAGATCAACTTGAGCCAAAAACAGGTCAGGGGGGACCCCGTCTGTTCCCGGCGCTTTATTCCTAGCCGGACCGTCCACACCCGCCTTGATTTCATTCAGCGAAAAGATTATATGTTCTTCCCTTTCTTGACCCTCCTTAATTACTGGACAATCCTCCAGGGTACTGTAATTATATAGGCCATTACAATACTCGAACCATGACTCTGGCAAGATATGGTTTACAATCTTAGGCTTATCCCTATCTTGGAAGCATGGTTCATTGATGACCTTCCAGAATGCCGTCATATTTTTGGTGTCTGCTGCTTCCCTCAAGTTCTCCCAAGCCTGCTGTTGCATAGAAGTTTTATGGCGCTTGACAGCCTCTTTGTATAAGCCTCGACATGCGGTAACCCTACTTTTGTCCCTAGGGCAGGTTTTCAGTGCCAATTTCAGCTCTCTCAGGGCCCTGGAGCAGGCCTGATCAAACCACCCATGTTCCGCCGTACCTGTTTTCCCAGGCTTGGCCCTGAGGAGTCTATTGATATGCATTGTGACCCCTTCATAGGCCTTGACTAAATCTGCCCCTTTTACTGCAGGATTCAGGCACCTCCATACATAATGGTGTTTGTCCACCATTAATGCTCCAAAAAAGGCGTTGACGTCCATCTGGGACCCTCTGAGCCTTCTCCCTTGGTCAACCGCTGGTAACACCCCATTCACACCCCTCTTTTCCTGGGATCCAGTCATGTTGGGGTCCCTTAACACAATAACTAGTGGGTTATGATCACTAAATGCACTCAGTTGTATATCAAACCCCAGGACCTCATGTTTCAATGGATTTGATACAAAAATAAAATCTATGAATGAATCGCAGCCTCTACCTTTAAAAGTTGGGTGCACCCGGCTGAGATCCCCTCCTTTCAATAAGTCCATGGTGTGTTGGAGATCATAAATTCCCAGCACCTTTTCGAGCTCTTTTCCCTCTGTACTATGCTCTAGGTGGGAGCCCTTTTACAGTGGGCAAGAAGACCTGTTGCCCCAGCTATTTTTCACATTAGGACAGAGGTGACAATTAAAATCTCCTGCAAGCACCAACTGGTAAATGCGTTCCCCCTGGTCAACCTCCAGCGCCAGCCTTTTTTCCAGTTCTTTAAGTCTAATCAATGGGGACCCCAATGATATTGCATTATACAAATTCACAAAAAGTATCTTCTGCCCCCTCATGCATAGTTTTAACCCCTGTAGAACATCAGAGTCCCAGCTCAAATCTTCCCATGTCCCTTTAGTTTTAAATCCACATACGTAACCAGCCCTCTCCTGGCTCTTCCCACCAGCGCTTTCCATGCAGGAACAAAGAACATTTTGAATCCTTCCAGTGCTAGCTGGTCCCTATTCCATTCCCATGTCTCCTGAAGACATATGACCTGGACGTTTTTTATGTAAGCCAACCAGTCATTATTTGTTAGTTTGGCCGAGAGACCCGCTATATTCCAAGATATAATCTTTATAGTGCCTTGGCCAAGAATGACTGGACTGGGCAATATCTGACCACCTGTGAGCGGGGACTGGACTTGTAATATCTGCGATTTCCCATTTTTATGGCGACTATCATGGGCTCTCACTGGGGGAGAAGTAGTTGATATGCTCCCTAGGGTTACTAGGGGGCCTCCGACTGCGTAACTGAGAGGAGCAGTGGCCTCGCTCGAACCATCCCCAAGGCCAGAGCTCCCTTCGCGTCAATCAATATCTTCTAGACCTTGGCTATTTGCAAGTGGGGCATAACGATTTGTTATGGATAGCGAGGGCCCCACTCCAGCACCTCCACTGGGTCCCGATAAAAAAATTCCAGCGGTAACAGCTGGCTGGATACACTACTCTCCCCCCGAAAGCCACCCCGGGAATGGGCAAGAAAGTCCTGTACCAGCCTTGGAAATGTAAAATTTAAAATCACTGTGTCTCCTGCGAAACACTCGCTGCTGCGACCTATCCAGGACACCCTTCTTGCCATTAGGATGTGCCTATAATACTCGAGCTTAAACTGGGCATTTTTGCTTAACCAATGGGCTGCCTTATTAATTAGCATTTGAGGGGTTTCTTCTCGAGTTTCAGTTGCGGCAGGGACCCCTGTCAACACTATTGTATATGGACTAGCTGCTGGCAAGAGGTCTAAAACGGGCAAATCCTCCGAGCACCTGGCGTACTCACCCCTAGCAACCACAACGGGCTTCAATGCACCAGCGCTGTCCCCTATACCCCCTGTGTCATCTAGCATGTCGACCGACTCAAAGGTTGCACTATCTGCCCTTCCTTCCTTTGAGTCAAGTCTCTCTCCTCCCCTCTATATCTTCCATCTTTGTCAGGCCTCAGAGGCTCCACTTGTGCATAACCCATGTCGTCCTTCCTTTCTCTTTGTTGTGAGTCCACCTGTATTGCTCCCCCCAACCCATCACTACGCCGGACTGCCCTGTCTTGCGCCTCTGTAAGTTGGAAAAACTTAGAGGTGACTATACTGGGTAAATCTCTCTTCAGTTCTAGCAGTAGGGTCACATTCTCTTCGATCCCGGTGATTTTCATGTGGAGCGGGGCTAATTGGCTGGTGAGTAAAGTTTCCAGCCTTAGCCATAACGCCGAGTCCACCCCGTCCCCCTTTTCCATCCCTCTACAATTAGTGCAGTGTGGAGTATCCGCCACCTCCTGGATGCCTTTAGTCTTACCCTCCTTTGGTGTCTCTTTCTTATTCGCTTTACTGTTGACCATATTGCGTCCCCTCTTGCCCCCCCTCGTGAGCACTTAGCTATAACTGGAGAAACGCTTGCAGGCACACCTGCCCTGCTGGTCATGTGTCTATCTAGGAGCGCCCTTCTAGAACGGGTTACCACCTCCGCAGTTTACCTCTGTGCTGGTTCACGGCTCTCCAATAGTTCAACCCGCGCCAACCCCTCTTCCACAGCTCCCTCCCCACATGGTGATGACATATCTACATACATCGGGCGACCCTCCTCCCTCTCCCCCGTAGTGAGGTCATTCTGTTCATGCATATATTGTGGCAGCTCCACTCTGTGTTTTACCACTAAATCTGAACTCACCCCGTGGGGCGACAACACAGTTAAAGATCTCGGGGTTACTGCCTTCGGTGTCCCTGCCTTGGCTGAAGCCCCCATTGACAACCTTTTCTGTACCATAATGGAGTCCAAAGAAAGTCTTTTTTCAGCTAAAAGAATTTCTGTGGCCAGAGCATACTCGGCTCTAAAAAAAAAGGCATCAAGTGTCCCTTTTAGGCTCCCTCCCCCATTATCTGTCTTAGGCTTCCCTTTATTCATGACAGAGGTACTGTTCAATAACCTACCAAATGGAACCTGAAACCACCCTTCTTAATGTCTACACAATGATATATGTCCGAATCAACAGTCCCATTGAGTACTTTAGTCCTCGCTCGTGTATGCTGATCGAGCTTTACCGTTCTGTATATCCAAGTTAATCAGCCACAAAACAGGACGTCCTTGGTTAGTGATGACAGTGGCACCCGATATTCCTCACCTCCTCCCATTGGCGACGGGTAAACACAAAATCAATCAGGTTGTGGCGTTGAACAGGCGATGTTAGAACCCTGGCCCAGCCCTGCCTCCTCCTGGCTACGACGGGCTTAGAAGGGCCCACCCTTGGCCCGGGCTCCACTCGGCGTGCACCCGCACGCGTCCCGCGCAGCAGGGGCTGTGAGGATTCAAGTAGCGCAGTAGGCGGGCCAACACAGGTGAGGGAGATTACCGGGGCTCCTGGGCCTTGGAGTCCCGTACAAGTGCAGGCAACAAACAGCAAGCGTGGACCCTTCCACAAGCGGCCCCTGTGCAGCGGGGGCCGAGAGGATCGAAATAGCGCAGTAGGCGGGCCAACACAGGTGAGTGAGATTGCCAGGGTTCCTCGTTCTTGGAGTCCCGTACAAGTGCAGGCAACAAACAGCCAGTGTGGACCCTTCCATGAGCGGCTCCCACACAGCGGGGGCCGCGAGGATTCAAGTAGCGCAGTAGGCGAGCCAACACAGGTGAGGGAGATTGCTGGGGTTCCTTGTCCTTGGAGTCCCATACAAGTGCAGGCAACAAACAGCAAGCGTGGACCCTTCACCGAGCGACACAGCTATCCAAGTTTTGTAGGGGGCAACATCCATCTCTGAAAAAGCAATTAATGTCTTCAGTGCCAATTTTGTTCGTGGATCCAGAATTGTGGCAGCAATGTAATGTTCTTGTGATAAAATCTTATTTTTCACCCTTGTATTGTCAGCTAAGAGACTGGCTAAGCTCTCCACCAACTCATAGGCTTCTTTTTTCCCTCTACACCTTTGTATGATTCAGACACCGCCTTCAGCTGATGGTCTAGCTTTTGCAATAATGGGATAGCTTGGCCGATAGTACAGTCCTCCTTGCTGACTTCACGTGTGAATACTTCAAAAGGATGAAGCAAGTCAGTCAGGCATATAACTAGGCACCATTTGTCCATCTGAAGGGTCATGCCTTTCACAGTAGCATCCCCTCTTTGCATGACATGTTCATTGAGTGGTCTGTACAGCTCAAACAGACAATCAAGCATGTAATAAGTGTAGTTCCAATGTGTTGCCACCTCCTGGATGAGTGCTTTGACTGGCATTTTATAGTCACTTTGAATGATCCTCAGCTGCTTCCGAGCTTTAAAAGAATGGCTGAAATGAGTGCATATTTTTCAGCAGGTGATCAGTAAGTTGCTGACTATGGGTTCTTTTTTCGGAAAGTCTTGAACTATAATGTTTATGCAGTGCGCCAAACACAGAAACCCTGAAATAGGAACCAAGCTCCATGGCCTTAAGTACATTACTACCATTATCTGTGGAAACAAAACCAATACTAAGCCCTCTTGGGCGCAGCCATTCAAAAACCTTGCTGGAAAACTCTTTCAAATTGTTAACAGCAGTATGAGATTTCTCCATGGCGAACATGGCTACAATTGCATGTTTCTGAGTAGCTGTAAAAATCTCAGCTGTGTCAACAGCCCCTCCTTCAGATAGCTTATCTCTAACCCCCACAAAAGAGACACAGTGTGCAGGGATGCACATGTAATATGTGGCTTGGCAACTGGTCCACATGTCTGTTGTCAGGTGGATATTGTGAACAGCACTCTGCTGCAGAGATTGTCCAACCAATTACAGCACATCATGATGTAGTGCCGGAACAGCAATTCTTGCAAAATAGGACCGGCTAGGAACCTTCCATTTAGGGCAGATGGCTGACACAAATTCAACGACAATGCTGCTGCATGCGTAATTTGCTTGGTTCCAAAAAAAACATTGGACGGCTCACCAGTCGGGTTAGTGACACTTCCTTTTTCTGTTCCTTCTTTTCACCGGCAACTTTCTTGGTACTGGACCTGGTACCTTTTTTTGGGGCCATCTTCTTCAGATGTCAGGCAGGACGCAGGTGCACAAGTTGTGGTCACATGTGGACGTGATGCGCAGCAGGACTTCTGTCTGGCAGTACAAGGGTGATGATGATGATACCTCCTCCTCTGGCTTTTTGTGCACCTAAAAGCAAATAAGCCAGGAGAAGAACTTTAGTGAAATTTGTTGCTTTGGTTCAATTACTACTGTACTATTACAAACAAACAAACAAAAGATATAGTCTAGCCATTTCTGGGACTTTGTCAACGAGGGCAATGTTATACCACTGTGATCACACTACACTTTCAGGAAGGATAGGAAAGAGAATAAGAACCACCAAAATACAAATGTAATGAAAGTGGGGTGGACCCTGTTTGGCATTAAATTATTTGAGCATCACATCATTCATGGAGCTGCTGCTGGCAAATGGAATGGGTGGATGGAAACAGTAAGCCAATAGGAAAACCATGCAGGCCTATATGGCAAAAGCAGGACACTAATAACTCCCACCACAAAAGAAGGCCACCAGCCACATGGACACTCACAAATCACAAGCAACAAGCAGGAGGCCTGGGAAACACCATGAACTGACAAAAAGCCTATAAAAGCCAGGCAAAGGATGCATGCTAAAGCACACTGCTTTGCCTTTTTAATGCAATAAAATGCAAAAACGAAAATACACAGGCCAATAAAAGGGTCTGCAGGGTGCATGCATTGCACACCAACAGACACCAGACACATACAACAAAGGCATTTCTTTAAGACACTCAACAACAGAAACCCCACCCCAAAAAACACATTTCTCAAATCAATCCAATGGCATCCATGCCCTAAATGATGCCTAAATTCAAAAGACCGCACAGAAACACTTGTTTAATGCACCTGTGGCTACCTGCTCTGAGCCTACTGGATGAAAGCAGGCCTGTTGGCAGACAAGGCCAGACAAGCTTGCAGGCCTAGGCTTCAAAATGGCCACCAGCCACATGGCCAGGCCCACCCAACTACAAGAAACAGACGACAGGCAATGCACTGCGGGCCTATTGCAAAAAGCACACTGCCAGCCTTCAAAATGGCCACCAGCCTCATGGCCAGGCCTATCCACAACAAGAAGCCTAGGCCACAAAGGAATAGCATGCAGGCCTATATGGCAAAAGCAGGACACTAATAACTCCCATAAAAAAAGGCCAGCAGCCACATGGACACTCACAAATCGCAAGCAACAAGCAGGAGACTGGGAAACACCATGAACTGACAAAAGGCCTATAAAAGCCTGGTATAGGATGCATGCTAAAGTACACTGCTTTGCCTTTTTTTTAATGCAATGAAATGCCAAAACGAAAATACAGAGGTAAAAAAAAAGGTCTGCAGGGTGCATGCATTGCACACCAACACACACCAGACACACACAACAAAGGCATTTCTTTAAGACACCCAACAACAGAACCCCCCAAAAACACATTTCCCAACTCAATCCAATGCCATCCATGCCCTAAATGATGCTTGAAAATGAAATACATTCAAAACACACCAAAGGAACAGTTGCTTCATCATGCACCCACCCATTACTAGCTCTGAGCCTACTGACTACTACTACCCACAACAATTTAAAGAAAAGGAATGATAAGTACCAAAATTAAATTGTAGTTGCAACAACTGCAATACAATCAAACAGACACAACACCAACTTACTTGTAAAATATCAAATTCAAAAATCCTCAAATCCAATGATAATGATGCAGCAGGCAACAAGAGTGATCTTTCCAGCTCAAAATCCAAAGGCAGAATGAGCAGGAGATGGACAAAGCACTGGGAGGAGCCTCCTGGACAGGAGCAGGAAGTTAGAGATTCTGTGCCACATCCTCCCTCTCCCCCAATCTAAAAAAGGACTCCTTGCAAAAAAAAAAAGGTCAGCCAAATGTCAATCTGAGGAGTTGTTGTCATCCAAATCATCATTTACAGACGTTTTATGCTGCTAGAGATGATATTCTTCTCCAGATTGAACATTTTACGCGTTCGAGTTCTCGAGCTTCACCTTACTTCTGTTAGATGTTGATGGCATGTCCAAAATGAAGCGTTTGCGTTCTCACACTCCGTGTCGCGTTGGATATGATGTGTTTGCATCCTCACACTCTCACTCACGGTGGAGAATGACGTGTTCGAGATCTCATACTCTCGTGGTGCATGATCGCGAGACAAATGACGTGATCATGGGCGCGAACTCTTGCGAGAAAGTACAAATGGCTACCAACATCTCGTGGAGCACGAGACCGGATCAGGAAACATTGTCGGCAAACGCGGGGATCCCGGTAAGACGATCGCGTGCGCGATAATGTATTTTCAATGCACGACCATGAAAAAAATGTCCACTAAGCTGCGGATCTCGGAAATTTTGCCATTATCGTGCTCTCAGCAAAAATGTCAAATTATTGCAATTTCCGCGAGCGGAACGGAATTTGATGCCCACCCCTAGGTTAGACTAAATCCTAGGGGGATTCTTGGCTCTCTAAGACCTACACACATGCTGGTACACTTAGGTCATCTACTTAGGCACCATGGGGGTATAGGCTTTATCTCAATGCATTCTGTTTGTCATGTATGTGTGCATTACTATTGCAAAATGGTAGAACTAGACAATGGCTTTTTATTTAACTGCACTGCTGGCCATATTTCTCTGCTACTGCCCAACAATTGTTGCAGCACATATAACCAGTACTAGAATAACAACTGTGCAATAAATGTTATTGTAAACACACCCGACTGTTTCTTCAAAGTACTTCTCTGAGATGAGTAACTGAATGAAAAGTAGTATATTGTTTCCACGATCCTGAGGGATCAGGGTTTTATGGTATGTGGTTGCCAAAAGCTCTTCCCTTCTTTTTGTCAAGAAGTTTCTAGTGGCCTCTGAGATAGCTGGTACACAGTAAATAAGTTTAATATATGCGATAGGGGCATACTGACCTCAGTCATATGCCTAACCTATAGTGTATGTTATTCCAATGTGCAGAACCTATTAGGGAAATAGAAACTACACTACAACATGAATCTTGAGAACTTTGAATTGCAGATTTGACTAAATGCCAAGTCACCTGAATACGTCTAGACACTAACCTCAATTTGAAGGAATATATTGCTAAAAAAACAGCCTGGTACCAGCTCTACCTTCTCAAGGAAGTGAAACTGGTTCTTCTTGAAAGCAACTTCAGTACTGCTGAAGCTGTAGTAGGACTACACTACATAAATCCCAAAAGTTATTTAATTTTGAAGGTTTGGCTTCACCTTTCACTAATATCAAAACCGCCTCCACTTAGAAATGGGCTAGAGTAATGCTAGGTATCTGAGAGTAGACATGAACAGTTGGTAAAACAAAGGATAGCATTAGCATGACCTCTTCTGACTTGAAGATGCTTCCATTCATTCCCAGTGTCATGAACATTATATATTTTCTCTCCTGATTATTGCCATTCTTGAGTTAAATGTGTTAGTCAATCAAAAGTTAATACGTGTGATTATTAGAATGTAATTTTTTTTTATATTGTTATGTTCTGCAACATGATAATCAAGTATTGTTTGAACATATTTGCAGTGTTCAGATTTCATTATTTGGGTTTTTAGAAGGTTTATAACTATGTATCTCATTTATTATCGCTGTTAAAAAGAACACAGTCTTGTAGAACGAAAGGAAGTGAAAGGGCATAACACCACTCTTTTTTAATTTGGTTATTCTCAGAGTTTTAACAACACTGAAATAATGTCATAAGAGCTGAACACAAAAAGTGATGGGCTAGAGGGGAATATTTACACCAGGTGACAACAGGACAGGTGATGAAGAATTGTATTATTGAGATTCCTGTGAAGGGAGGCACTTAGCCTTTGCTTAACTGGCCTTGAATGACAAGAATGACAAGAATTGCTATTATATTGAACATAGGCCTTAGAGTTAAAACAGGTATGCAGATGTTAACCATCTAAAAATCAATGTTAGGATTGGCTCAGTGCTTGCAAGTAGCAGAATGAGTGTAGGATTGCCAAAAACATATAACTGCAGTCATTCATGTATCTTTAAAATAGAGTGGGCTAGGATATGGAACAAGCTGCCAGAAAGGCTGCGCCTGGAAACCTCTGAGCTCATCTTCCGAAGAGAGCTTAAAACAGCCCTGTTCCCCAAAGAATAGTGCTCGGCCTAAGACACTCTCCGCATACATGCCTAGACTCTATTGAAGCAGCTGTAGCAACTAGCGCAGGGACACACTTGTTAGTGTAACCGAGTGCTTTATAAGCTGTATAAATAAAGAAATTATTGAAAGTTAGTATGGGTTCCACTAACTATCCTTATTAGGGTTCATAAAAGTGGTCATTACCAGAAACACATCTCTGACAAATGCTGTTCAGTGAGCTTTTGTAGTTGGTTGCTGGGTAAACAACGAAAATATGTCCTTCAGACATATTATGGTACAGCCAAAATGTGTCTATATTTTCTTCTTATTTAATGTTTATTTAAATATATTTACCTGTACAATTGTTCACTATTTTTATTTAGGTATACTACGTATTATTTTTCATTATTTTAAATATATTAGTAATTTATTAATAGATATTAGTAATATAGTATTATTTATTGATTTTTTTTGTGCAGTTTATAAGTTTTAGTGTACAATTACATTTGTTTTACATGTAATTAGTAATGTATAATTTACTAGCAAGTGTGTAGAAGAATAAGGTGGGAAGTTATTAAAATTATAAATTATAGTTTTTTTTATTTTACATTAAGTGTATAATATTTTACTCTTTCATAGAAAATTACGTAAACCATTTAATTGATAATTATTTTAATTGTTTATGTCTATTTTGTAAATTGTAATGTGTAATTATAAATTTGCTAAGTTTTAGTTACTAATTTATAATTTGCAGCGGGCAGTTAGGTTTTTAGGAGAATAAGGTGGGAAAATATTTAACTCATGAATTATTCTTTTTAATTAACGTTTATGTTAAAAAAATAGTTAAGAGCTGATTAATTATGTAAATTTTTTAATGTATTCATAGTATTTAAATCATATGTGGTGTTTTCAATTAAGTGTTTATTCATTGATACATTTATTTAGTAATACATGTTTTATTCAGGGGCTGATTACGACGTCGGGCGGAAAGCCTCCTTCTGACAGTCATGTTCGTGGTCGGATTGCAAACTGCGTGGTCACTCCGAATCGGATTTGACTGGCTCTCAGAGAATTTCGGACACCTCTATGGAAAGCGTTTTCAACCTCATGATTACGATGCCGATTTCCAACAGCCTTTCCTAGGCGGCCTGTCCGACAAGGAAAGGCTGTTGGAAGGTGACTTTGGTGTCCCCTAGCAGGGCCCCCTTCATCCTGAGGTTTCTGGTTGGGGCAGAGGAGGTACCTAAGGGACCCCCCTGTAAAACCCTGCACTGTGTGACAGACACCATGGGGTGCCTGCGACAGGGTGCAGGGTTTTACACACACACCCCGTTCACCAAAGGAGCCTGTGTTGTTGGGCAGAACACAAGCTCCCACGGAAAACAATGGGACTCCGACCAAACAGCCTTTGGTCGAATCGTAATTGTTAGGGTGGTACCACCAGGCATGAGTCTGTGGAACATGATTCCGAGATGGTATCACACAACATTATAATCAGCACCTTAGTATCCATTGAAGTTTTAGTTGTTTTATTTCATTACAATTTTTAGGTCTCGTGACCTTAAATGCGCGCAAGCGCATTGAGGGAGCGAGAATTCAAGTAGCCAAAATCCTCGTTAAACCAAGGGCTTTCTGCTGCAGTTTTCTTGAAGTTCACGTGAACCACGTGACCAAACAAGCACGCGCATCAGCCTCCCTCCCTCCTATCGGCCGTACTTTCAGTTTCCCGGCCGCTCATCTTCGCAGCACATCAAAGGGCTTCGCCCAGCGTGCGCTCTGCGGCTTCTCGGCTTCTCCTCCCCTAATTATTCTTGGATGGCCAGCCGGCCGTACTTTCAGCTCCAGCACCTCCCCTCTCTCCCCGCACATAGCCTTCCTTGGATTTCTCCTCCCCCTCCCCAGCCAGCTTCCCCCAGGCCGTGTTCCCTCCCCTGCTACCCCATCCTCACTCATCCCTCGCACCCCCTCCTCCTTCAGGCCCCCACCATTTGCTTTTGCTTGTTTTTATTAGTCTTCCGGACAGCCTTGTGGAGTATTAAACAATGAGCAATGAAAAACAGAGCCTAGTGTGACAGTAAGGATTTCTGTTGGTCAATTTGGTGTCCTAATTGTGGAAAAAAGCCCAGCAAAGCAATTTAATACCATCTGTCCCATCACTTTGAATTATTTTAACATCATTTTAATTGTTAAATTAGCCTACAGCAAACCCACATATTTACATCTTTGAAATGCTAATTGTGCGTCGCTGAAATCTTGCACATTTTCCATTTTTTCTTTATTTGATGGAAGTGACTTAAAAGGGAATCCCTTATATCCCATCAATCACCCTCCCACGCCAGCAGCTCTTCCCGCTCCGCCCCCTGCTCTCCGCCCCCTGCTGCATCAAAGGTTTTTTTTTTGGATCCATTTCACGTGAAGCGCTGACGTCTTGTTGGTATTGTCGTTGATCTGCCTCGCTTCTGCTGAAATCACCTAGTTTGCGGTTATGGCAGTCGCAGATGAACGGATGCCTTTAAGCATGCAGCATCCGTTTGAGGCAAAGCTGCTGAAGGAGTGCTTCAGACTACAGTGAAACAAAAACATTACGGAGACTTCTGTCTGCTTAGCTTGCAGAAGCAGCAGCCAAAAGCTAAAGGTTTCATGTGACACCTCAGCCCTGAAGACAGTCAGGATGGAGTCCGGCACAAAAGAGGGTCCAATCCAACAACCACCAGCACTGACACTAGTTGTCACCGGGAATTATTATTGAGGGATGTGTCATGGCAGACAGGGAAAAGAGCTGTAGTGTTCCCCTGTGTGTTTGGTTTTACGGACATGGCAGCGCTGCTCGGCGCACCGCTGCGTGGCTGCAGTACATTTACAATTTTCTATCATGATGACCGTCACCCCACTGGGCATTATGAGAGCTAAAAGTTGCTTAATTTATAGTGCCGGATGTGTACGCCACATTCGCCCCTCCCCTCAAAGCGCTCTTTTTGTTGTCTTGTGTACTTGAGCATGTGTCGAGTATGCCGGCATGTCCCTAGCGCTTCAGTACATCACCACCAGCAAGGCTCCTTTTAATGGCGCTGTGCGTCTTAATCTCCATGTCTGTCCATCTGCAGGGTTCACTGTGGCGTTACAACCAGAACTGCAAAATTTGGAATTTGAGAACAGTGATTAAATCTCGGCGTGCTGAAAATCCTGTGATTCTGGGCACATCACTTCTCCCCGTGCCTCAAGACATGAATGTGATCTTGTGTAATTTATCTGGTGCTCACGCACAGTGATCCAATTTCTTTGTGTGGAGTTTGCGCTATTTAAAACTGCAATAAACGCTACTCCATCATGGTTTTACATTTGTTTTCATCTTGTTGGTTGGCCTGCTGGGGTTGCCTTCCGTCCTGGCTAATCTACCTTGTTACTTGTGGAAATCGGCACCAGAGGATTTCCTGGAGTAAACTGTTTCTTATTCCTGATTGAAGTATTTACATTATTATATTTTTTTAAATAGATTCCTTGCGTTTTTGTAGCTGATCAATTAATTACATCTTGTTTATTTCTTTTTTTGTTACCCTTTTGACATTGGACCGTAAGAAATTGGCTCTTTTGATGGGTCACCACTAGATCTTTCTTTATGGGATGTTTTCATGGTATTTCTTACAGAGTGCTCTTGATTAATCTAGTATAAAATTTAACACAAGTACTGACACTTAATTTTTTTTAGGCTTCTGTTTATATATGTAAACTATAGTGGATCTTTTGAGGTCGCCCTCACTCTATCTATCTATCTATCGCCCTCACTCTATCTATCGCCCTCACTCTATCTATCGCCCTCACTCTATCTATCGCCCTCACTCTATCTATCGCCCTCACTCTATCTATCGCCCTCACTCTATCTATCTAAAGCCCTCACTCTATCTATCTAAAGCCCTCACTCAATCTATCTTAAGCCCTCACTCAATCTATCTATCGCCCTCACTCAATCTATCTATCGCCCTCACTCAATCTATCTATCGCCCTCACTCAATCTATCTATCGCCCTCACTCTATCTATTGCCCTCACTCTATATATCTATTGCCCTCACTATATCTATCCATCGCCCTCACTCTATCCATCACCCTCACTCTATCTATCGCCCTCACTATATCTATCGCCCTTACTCTATCTATCGCCCTCACTCTATCTATCGCCCTCACTCTATCTATCGCCCTCACTCTATCTATCGCCCTCACTCTATCTATCGCCTTCACTCTATCTATCTATCCATCTATCTATCGCCCTCATTCTATCTGTCTATCTATCGCACTCACTCTATCTATCGCAATCACTCCATCTATCTATCTATCTATCTATCTATCTATCTATCTATCTATCTATCTATCTATCTATCTATCTATCTATCTATCTATCTATCTATCTATCTATCTATCTATCTATCTATCTATCTATCTATCTATCTATCTATCTATCTATCTATCTATCTTTCGCCTTCACTCAATCTATCGCCCTCCCTCTATCTATCTATCTATCGACCTCACTCTATCTATCGCCCTCCCTCTATCTATCGCCCGCCCTCTATCTATCTATCGCCCTCACTCTATCTATCTATCTATCTATCTATCTATCTATCTATCTATCTATCTATCGCACTCACTCTATCTATCGCATCACCACAGCATCACTCAGCACAACCCCAGCATCACTCAGCACCACCCCAGCATCACTCAGCACCACCCCAGCATCACTCATCCCCACCCCAGCATCACTCAGCACCACTCAGCATCACCATAGCACCACTCTGCACCACCACAGCATCACTCAGTGCCACCCCAGCATCAATCTGCGCAACCATTCAACAACAACTGGTTAAAATATGTTCTCTCAATGTTTCAAGCTTTATTACAAATGTCAAAAAACGATGTTAATATTTCACTTCTGTTCTTGAATTTTCATCACAATAAAATACACTGAACATAATCTTCACAAACGTTATTTACAAAGGTTTAATCTATTGCCATTATAAATTACAATCACTTTTATTTAAGTATTCATTATTTAAAAAAATTAAAAGCCATTGTAATTTGTAATATCAATACATCTAAGTCACGTAAATACAAAACATGTTGCATTACAAATGCTATAGGTGTCACATTTGCGAAAGTTATAACTTTTGGCATTGTAAATGACAAAGCTATTAATTTAAATATTTTCAAAACCAACACATAAATAATAAAATTGTCATTTACAAGACCAATAGCTCAAACTTTCCTAATACGAGACCTATTGCATTGCAAATGCTTGTTATGTTATTAATGTCCATTTATTCTCACTTTTTCTAGTTGGTGTTTTGTTAGGTAGTAGGGAGAGATGTATATTTAATTTGAATATATTTATGTTGTTCATATTAGTTAACTTACTTTGTATTTATACCTTTCATATATTTTTTACATTTAATTTTATTTATTTCTAATACACATATGTTGGAATTGGCCCTTTCTGAAGTGCCACCCGCAAAGATTTTTCCTTCTTGTCTCCTGTTTTTCGTAATACATTGTTTTAGCCTCAGGGCTCTGTGCACTTTACCACTAGTAACCAGTGCTAAAGTGTTTGTGCTCACTCTCTAAATGATGTTAATATTGGCTTACAACTGATTGGCATATGTAACTTACTTATAAGTCCCAATCAGAGTTATATACCATATGACCAGCGAAGGTGAAATAAAAGCTACTTGTGAGTCTGTAGCACTTATTGTGCCACCCACTTAAAGCATTCAACTTCAACTTCAATTCAACTTGGAAAAATAATCTCATTGCCAAGACTAAAACTCTGTTTTTAATACATATGTCATCCGTCCCCAAAGAGGACCAAACCAGTTCATTGGGCAGTGTGCTTTGTAACTAAAACAGTAGACACTAAGGGGCCCATTAGGATGGCGGGCGGTTTTTGCCCGCCCGCCATCCTCACGGTACTTGGGACTGACTGCCATAAGGACGGGGGTCCCATGGGGGGTATTAGGATGCGCCCACCACAGTGGCGGGCGCATGCTGCATTTTTAACATTGTGGGGCGATGCACTCAGCACCGCCCGCCACAATGCTAAAAATGCATGTATGCATTTGCATACACAAAGCGGCAGGCACCGTGCGGGGCCTGCAGCTTTGTGTATGCAAATGCTGGGGGGTACCACAGGTACCCCACATGTGAACCCCCCACCTCGCCTTCACTCCGGGGGCCCCCCAAGTGAAGACCGCCTGCCTTTCCATGGCAGCATCGCCGCCACGGATAGGCATCTGTTGCAGCCCATACTAATATGGTTAGTGGTGTCTGATAGACACCGCCACCATATTAAACCTTTTCCGCCCCGGTCGCAAGGCGACCCGGGTGGAAAAGCGGCAAACGGTCTTTCGGTCCGCCGCGGACCCCCCAGCCATGCTAATATGGCAGGGGGTCATTCTGGTTAGGATGGCGGGCGGATTGCCCCCACCAGGTCATAGGTGGCTGCCACCAGCCTGGCGGGGGCAATTCGCCCGCCATCCTAATGGGCCCCATAGTTTTCTAATTTCAATTTCCTGCTACTGAAATCTCACAAAGTCGTATTTCACTACTGTGACACCTTCCTCTCCCATAGGATAACATTGGGTTACCTTATTACATTTAATAAGTGCTAACATTTGATTGGAAGCAGATGGAAACATCATTTTTGATGTCTAGGTAATTGTAATTTAAAATCCCCTTTAATCACTTAAGTTGTAATTTAAGTCACAATTTATAAAATGCCATTTCTATAAAGTTGTCATTTTCTTGGCATAGCCATTTAGTGCTTGCAGATTGTTTCCTGGGTCAGATGACTAGGTGTAGTTGTGAGGGAGTATCTATACCACCAAGATAAAAATCAGATACTACGTCTGAAGGTAAAACCTTTGACTATGACAAACTGCTTGGTGTCTGACCTCCACTTCATCATAGTCAGCCTAAAATTGCATGTAGGTCCTGTCCACCATGAACTGTTGTTTTTTCCATAGTGATTACCATGTGCTTCAGGCGCTTTTTGCCTTAAAATTTTAAACTTCAACATATC
This sequence comes from Lissotriton helveticus, assembly GCF_964261635.1. NCBI lineage: Eukaryota > Metazoa > Chordata > Amphibia > Caudata > Salamandridae > Lissotriton > Lissotriton helveticus. Next base: position 2,057,559,683 of record NC_136063.1, on the reverse strand, counting down.
TAGTTCACATTAGCCTATTTTGACAATCTTGATGTATTTTTACAGATTTTAATATTATTCTAAATTGGCTTAGCAATTTGGTGTTGTTCTGTTTTTTTACTTTAATATTGATGGTACTGCTTACACTTATAAGGCCTTGTTCTGCAGATTGACTGCTGTTTTTTCCATAGTTTCCAGTGCTTGACAGAGATACTCTCAGAACAACATTTTGACCCAACCAAAGTGGGATTGCTGAGTTGTTAGAGATACTCCCTCTCCCCCCAAACTAATAACTCAATTTCTAACGCTCACATCTTAGGGGCATCCTATTCATTGCAGAATGTCTTATCCAGTTCATAAGGAAATATGGATACACCACCCTTATCTTAATATAACTCAACTGGCTCCCCTCGCTAGCCTGCACCATCTTCAAAGCCTGGCACATTATTTGCAAAGTCATCATGTCCAGACTTTTTGCTTAACTTGCCGATAAGTTAACCATCTGTGGTGGCTCTGGGCAAACTTGTAACCAGACAACATTAGCTTGGGTACTTAGAAGTGTGCACTCAGGAACTGGAACAACAATGCCAAAAAGAGTAAAAGATGCACATCTTTAAATAACATTACATAACAATGCAGAATCAGTCAATTACTGCTCCCAGAATCCAGTTACAGCTGCTATTGCTGACTGACTTCTTTTTGACCCTGTATAATTTAATTTGACCAGGTTCACACTATACAAATACCACACACATACATACTCTAGGAGACTGGATTATTATTAAGGGTGGGAGATTGATCACTTTTAGTAATAATCACAACTCTTGTCAGAGTAAACCCTTAAGGTCACTAAATTACCTTAAATTCCCCCCCTGGAAACTACGGTGAAGATCAGATAGACTTAACTTAGGGCAATGTGTAAAATATGTATAAAGTCCCAAAATAATAATAAAGTAAAAATGCAAAAAATGCAAAACAGTTAAAACCACAAATTAATTTAGAAAAATGTAGTAAAACGATACCAAACCGAAAAAATTCAGCAAGGAGAACCGAAGGCACTAAACATCTTTTAGGACCAGGTAAAATACAGCAAGTAGATTGGTCCTGGGGGAAGTCAGGAAGCCAAAAAGTCCCACTAGTATGGAAGAAAAGTTGTCAAATGTTCCCAAACATTTTTCTGGTGGCCAAGCAACTACAGGAGTACACTTCTAAACCCAAGAAGGAACTCACAGGTGGGCATATAGAGGCCAATAGCAGAATACATTCTAGGTCAATTTGTCACCAATTAGCTGGGTTGTTCCAGAAAAGTCTACTTGTAGGTTCTTGTCTCCCTTTAGGCATACAGGAGGTCAGCCAACTGGTGGTTGAAATCCACTTCTTTGTGCTGGTACAACAGGGAGCAGGTCCAGTCCTTCAGGGATACTCTCAGGTAACAGACAGCAGGTCCAGCTTCATTTGATCTTCTGCAGATCCAGAAAGTGTTCTTCAGTGGGTGTCTTGAGGTGCCACATTTAAGCCTGGCACCGGCTAGTGGGTGAGGGTGACTCCTGGGCACTCCCTAACCAATGATGTAAAATTTCCTAAGCCAACCCTACTCACCTTTTGAGTAGCTCCTTTTGGCCTTACTGGAAACAGGCTAAAAATACAATGTTTCAGGAAATGTTGAAGTAAAAGTCTTTGGCCACACTAAACTTGCCTGCGATGGATGAGAGTCTGTGTTGGAGTGTCATAGGAAAATAAATAGTGTCCACCTACGTCTAGCACTAAAATCTAGTCTCAAACAGCGTCTGTACCCACAACAAATATAGAGAGATACAAATGATCAGACAAAAACAGAGCCATTCAGCATACAGACAGGGGATACACAAGAATTGTTTTGGATTACTTTTCTCTCCCTTTCAAATGTTACATGTGGCTCAACAGACATGTCAAGTAGTAGTTGACAGTTGAGGTGTCACATGTCCACAGCCCCCATTCTTAGAGTGCCATCCGGCAGTTTAAAACAAGAGCCATCGAATTAAAGTTCCCCTTGGGGCTCCGATAAGGGAACATCTGTCAGGTCTACCTGTCCCTTTGTTTCTTTCCTCAGTCCAAAATAAACAATCATGGACATCACTGTCCTTTTCTTCTGAAGGGAGGGATAGTAACGTGTTTGGGTTCATAGTAGTGCATCGTTTAATGGCAATGTAATGAGCAAATAAGGTCAGCTAATATCCCAGTGAGACGTGCACTGGTGAGGTGCTTCGTCTTTGTCTTGTTCAAAAGCATATCCACAATGTGAGGTACCTTCTTTGTGAAATCATTATCAAGGATGAGCCCTGCCGATTGCCTGATAGAAACCGCCATGGCTGCAGCACTTCTCAGGCAGCTCGGAAGACATTATCCAGAATAGCAGGAAAGTAAGCGCAGGGTCTCTGCTTACCACCAAAACCCTGTGTTAGAACAGAAAGCGCACAACCATCCGCCTCATTTACATAAAGTAGGAAAGACTTCTGGTAGGCAGGAGTACCAAGCACAGGAGCAGAGCAAAGCGCACCCTTTAATTGCTCAAAAGCTTGCTGGCATGCAAGTGTCCAAGGCAGGGATTCATGCACATCTTTGATGGTCAGGTAACGAAAGGGTTTTGTTAGTAGGGAGTAATTAAGTATCCAATGCCTACAATACGAAGTTATCCCAATCAATGTGCTTACCTCGAGTTGGGTCTTAGGAACAGGCATATTAGTAACAGCAGCTAGGCGTTCAGGTGTTAGTCTGCGACCCTCATTCGACAGTAGGTGACTTAGCTAGATGACCTCCTGCCGACAATATCGAAATTTCGAAAGTGACACCTTGTGTCCATGATGAGCAAATGCAACAATAATTTAACTGGGGCTTCTTTACAGCCATCCTCAGTATCCGAAGCCACAAGAAGTTTGTCGACATACTGCAACAACATATTCCCAGGGTGAAGCTCCAAGGAGTCTAATTGAGCTTTCAAAGTTTGACTATAAATACTGGGGCTTTCTGTATAGCCTTGTGGAGCACCGCAGGATCTAAAGCTTCGACCGGCTATTGCAAAACCGAACAGATATCGGCTATCTGTGTGGATTGGTATGCTGAAGAAAGCATTTTTTCAAGTCAATTACGGAAAAGAATTCAGCTGATGGGGGAATCATTGTCAGGATCGTGGTAATGTCTTGGACCACAAGGTACTGGGGAATCATTACTTTATTAATCTCTCTGAGGTCAATCATGAAACGGTAAACATCAGGGTGAGTATCAGACGAATCCAAGAGTGTTTTTTAAGAATAGGAAGAACAGGGCTATTAGTAAAGCATTGTTTTGCATGAGCCACTTTGCAGGCTGACAGTCATGTAAACACCGTCTGGGGAGCAATGAATCATCACATGTAGTCTTTTTAACAAATCCAGTACTAGTGAATTTTCCCCATAATTTTATGTCAGTAAAAATGGTGTCAAAACAGTGCGGCCCAAAGAAAAAGAAAAGAACGACAAAATTATTCACTCCTATATAAAATAACCCTCATTCACCAACCTAGTTGGTGACATGCTTCATCATTGGGTTCCCACCAGGGAGGCTGATTGCCTCCCTGGTGTGCTACGACGCCTGATTTCAGCGGAGGCGGTTTTGTGTGATATAATTGTGAATCAGTGAAAAAGTGATTTAAAAAGTGCTTAGTTCAACCATAAACAATTGTATTCACTACTTAAAAACAGTGTGATAGATGTTACTCTAACTGGCTAAATAGACCAGATACATCCACAGAGTGAGAAATAAAAGGGTGTGATCAACATGTTTATGCCCTCAATCGCTGTTCACAAGGCACTTGAGAAACCCATTGAGACATTATTTTGGCCACACAGAGCTACCCCTGGGACCAGTGAACAGAAGACAGAGCTATTCATAGCCCCTGTATCAACTAGAAATGTCTTTGTGATGCACTGTATATCAGCAGTGACGTAGGGTCCGTGCTGATCTACAGGCACCGGAACTGGTCCCTCGCCCTATCCCTGTCTGTCCTAGCTATGAGACAACCCTGTCGTTTTGTCCATATCCTAGTCATCAGGATAGTACTGTCTTTCTCTCGAGGGTCGTCAAAATAGTTCCCGCTCTGCCTATTGTACGATAAGTTCTCTGACTGAATTTCCCATCGGCTTTCTCCTCCGTGCCCACGCCCTCCAAAACCCCAACTCTCAGGACCCCTCCTTTCTGCAACAAGTCCGGAAAGTCATTCCACCAATGTCCCTCTTTCTTACAGTACACACATTGATTGTGTCCCACCGGTGCATTTAAAGCCCCATCCTGTTAGATCGAGGTTACCGTGGACTCGAACCTCGTCCCCTTGCACCTTCCCTTTCAACTTGCTGCATCAACACCCTTGTTTTCAAATCTTTTGACTTCTCTACGTTTTCCTTGTCCTCATTTTCTCTATGCTCGTAATACTGTGCCATACTCAAAATCACAGACAGGGATGTTGTAGTCAAATACTTTACGAAGCCTGCATCCTAGTTGGAATCACGGGAAGCAAATTTGTGACAAATCTGTTAACAAACAAACAAACACCACCTTTCTGCGACAGATCCTGACCACTAAAATCTAGAAACACCCCTTCAAATCATGTAAAAAATACTTCATAACAGTGAAAAATCATTCTGCTGGATTTTATTAATGTTTGTATTGATTTGTTATTATATATGTTTTTAAATGCACTAAGAAATGGACACATTTTTATATTGATGCTATGAATAGAATAATAAATAAAGAGTAGTGATTTACGCGTTGCTATATTTTTGTAAGTAGATTTCCTTTGGTTCACTGTATATTGAATGTTATCTGTCACATTAACATTGAAGAACACAGAAAGGAATACTTTTGTTACTACTTTGCCTTTTCCAGGTCTTTCTGGTTTACCTGGGTAACTCTCTCTTTTTGGAGTATTTGTTACAGCTCTGGTAGCTGGAGAGTTTTTGAGGGGGGTGTCTTGGACACATTACGTACATTTGGGTTTTCAGAGGACCAGTTTAAGAAAATAATAGGTGGTACTTCCAAAACTATTAATACGGTAACCCTATCTAAAAACGATGATGACACGTCGGACAATATACGGAACCTTAAAAAGAAAATTATTCGAACTGAATTGCACTCTGATTTTATGATCAAGTATTGCAAAAAGGGAGGAGGAGCTTGGCGGGCATCCGTGATGGCCGCGTGAGCACAGCGCTCCCCGGACCCCCGCCGCTCCCGGCATAATATCCTGCATGAATCCTGATTTTTCGCGAGGATTTGTATAGAGGACGTTGGGCTGATCTACCTGGACCTTTCAGAACTTTATTTTGACACCGGGTGCCTGAGTTATGGTGAATTGGACTTTTGGGCTCCGCCCTTGAGGTGCGCCCGGGACTGGGTGAGGTTCGGTGGCCGTCTTGGAGTTGAACAACTACGGCAGGGGGATTGGACTTGTGGGTCCCCTTCTTAAGTTTTGGTTTCGATTCTGCCTCTGACTGGGACATCGGTGAGAGGGTCGGGCCAGAGCTGGTTCCAGGACACGCGTCGGCTGTCGGGCCTTTGGCTGGACTATTCTTCTCTTTGGCTGCCCCTCTCCTAGTGATACCCTTGTTGTGGTCCTTTGGTCCCGAGGCCTCCATTTCTGGTGCCCGGTCCGTTGACCCTGGTGAATCTCCTTGTGACGCATCTCCAAAATGGCGGGCAGAGGGGACCGGGAGACGCGCAAGACGAAAACACCTTTGTGCGGGGGTCCGGTCCAATCTAATGTTATGGACCGTTACACCCATTCTAAGGGGTCCCCCGGAGCTGCCCTGCCCGGTCCCAGTGCGTCTGACCACGTCGTGGATGCGTCGACGGAGCCTTCCTTGCAGGACATCATGGGCGCCATTTCTGGCATGAAGGAGTCAATAGGCCAACAGTACGAAACCTTGGCCGACAAAATTGACACCGTGGCAATCGAGGTAAACTTAATTCGAGCCGATCTCTCCAAAACAAACGAAAAGGTGAAGTCGTTGGATATCAAATCATCCAGCCTCACGGCGGACGTCTCTGAGATACAGACGGAGATTGGCAATCTCCGTAGGGTGAACGATTTCATGACCCGGCGCTTGGAAGATTTTGAGAACAGGGCACGTCGCTGTAATGTTCGCGTGGTTGGTGTGCCGGAGAACCCAGAACCCCACTCGGTTGATCTCCTGGTTGAAGACCTGATCCAGAACCACCTTTCCCCATCTGGCCTTAGTAAATTTTTCGCAGTGGAGCGTGCACATCATGTTCCGGGGGGCCAGGGTAAGCCAGGCGCCCCGCCGAGACCTATTGTTGCAAAGCTTTTCCACTATAGAGATCGGGACGCTATCCTACAGGCGTCGCGGGTGAAGGGCCCGGTGGCCTTTGAGAATGCCACGGTGAACTTTTATCCGGACTTTTCCCAACAGGTCCAGAAGCAGCGGATGGGATTTCGTGGTGCCAAGAATCGCCTTAGGGACATGGGGATGCGTTACGCTATGCTCTTTCCGACCAGGCTGCGGGTTGAGTATAATGACCGAACTTTCTTCTTTGATCGGCCGGATGCTGTGAATGACTGGCTAGACTCCTTGCCTAGCCGACCTCCTGAGACTGAGTCCGATGCCCACCCGGGCGGTGCTGAAGGTGGTGTAGAGAGCTGAACATTTCGTTTATGCCTGGTGCCTTGTTTTGAATAACTCTTCCAGGAGTGTATGCCTATGTTCCTCTATTGCTTATGTGATTTGATGTATGTTCTTTTTCTCGTCATTGGTCTTGATCGGGGTGGCGGGTGGGACGGAGCCTTTCCTCCTCCGGGGTCTTTGTGTAGAATAGGGGTTCTTGGGCGACAGGCACACTGCAGGTTGGGGTGGCTTTTTAGCTTTTTTGCAGGGGTGCAGGGTGGGGGGTGTTTTCTTGTTGTTTGGGGGGTGGGTGGTTCGGGAGTTCGTTGTTTGTGTGTTCTGTTTTCAAGGCGACTTTATCCTGTATTTGAAGAAGTTTCTGGTGTCATGCTCATTGGTGGGGGGTTTTGGCTTTGTTGGGTGGGATGGGGGGTAGCGGGTTGAGATTTGTTTCGTGGAACGTTAACGGTCTGGGAGATCGTATCAAACGAAGTGTGGTGTTGAAATGTATACGACGTTTATCTCCTGATATTGTTTTCCTGCAGGAGACTCATTTGGTAGGCAATGTTTGTCATGCAATGAATAGGTGGGGCTATCGCCTCGTAGCACATTCGGGGTTTACCTCGGGTTCTAGGGGTGTGGGTATCCTTGTTCGGGCGTCCCTCCCCCTAGCTATTGATGATGTGATTCAGGATGATCGGGGGCGATATGCGGTCCTTGTGGGTCGCTATGAGGGTCGTGCCCTCTCCTTATTTACTGTTTATGTGCCCCCCGGCTTGCAGACTTCTACCTTTTCAGATTTAGGCCGTGTCTTGTTGGACCTCCCTGATAGTACTCTCTTTCTGGCTGGTGATTTTAATTCGGTCTTCTCCGGTCTCCACGATCGCCACCCCCTAGAGATACTCCTGCGGCCCAACAGTGGTTGGGTGGATTTTTGGATACCTTTGGCTTGGTGGATTGCTGGAGGCTTTTGCATCCTACTCAGCTTCAATACACCTTTCATTCTGGGGCCCATGGGAGGCTGTCTAGGCTGGATTATTTCCTGATGCCTGCGGCTCAGTCGCCTGCGGTGCGTGAGATTGTACACCTACCCAGGGGTATCTCTGACCACTCTCCGCTCTGGCTTCGTTTTGAGGTTGGAGTGGAGGCAGTGGGCCGGGTGGCTCCCATCAATCCGTGGTACCTTACCTCCCCCGAGACCCGCAGCCTTTTGCTTAAGTCTTTGGACGCGTATTTTCTGGATAACGAGGGGTCGGTTTCCTCAGCTGTGTCCCTATGGGAGGCCTTTAAGACGGTGATTCGTGGGCAGGCCCTCTCCCTTATTGTTGAAGCTAAGAGGGCGAGGAATAGGGAGGTGGTGGATCTTGAGGGAGAGATTTCTGCATTGGAGGATGCTTTGGAATCTGGTGTCACGTCTGCGAAACTCCACGCCCTGGGTCTGAAGCAATTTGCCTATAAGTCCATGGTCACGGATGCTGCTAAAGTGATGTTTCGGGAGCAACAGGGTCGTTTGTATGATGTGGGTGACAAAGCGGGTAAATTGTTGGCATGGCTGGATAAGAAGGAGAGAGCTAATCGTGTGGTACCCGTGATTCAGTCTTCGAGTGGTGAGAGTGTGACGGACCCGATTGGGATAGTTCACCGTTTTGCTGAGTACTTCCGTGTGGTGTATACCCCTGTGTCTGTGAGAGATGTGGCTGACTCTCGCCTTCTATTGCGTGATATAGCTCTGCCCGTTGTTTCCGATTTGGATCGTGCAGCATTGGATTCCCCCTTTACTGTTGATGAGATAGCTACTGCCATCCGTTCACTCCGTTCGGGCAAAGCATTGGGCCCAAACGGGTTGCCAATTGAACTGTACAAGTTACGTCCCGACAGGGTGGCGCCATATCTTCGCGCCATGTTTCTGGAGTCCCGGGAACGGGGTATTCTCCCTTATGATCAGCGACTGGCCACGATAGTTGTCATCCCCAAGGATGGTAAACCGCGGGACCTTTGTTCATCCTATAGGCCCATATCCCTGCTAAATGTTGAACCCAAGGTATTGGCGAAACTCCTGGCGTCCCGCCTCCTGACAGTCATTGGTGGCTTGGTCCATCCAGATCAATCCGGATTTATCCCGCATCGCAACACGGCTCTGAACCTACGTCGTCTTCACGGCGCGATTGCGAGGGCGGGGCTTCTGACGGAGCCGGCCATTTTGGCATCGTTGGATGCCTCAATGGCTTTTGACACTGTGGAGTGGCCTTATCTTTGGGCGGCTCTTGAGAAATTTGGTTTCGGGCCTGAGTTTATTGGTTGGATCAAGTTATTATATGCGGAACCTCTGGCACAAGTAGTGGTAACTGGTAGAGTTTTGGCCCCTTTCACCCTTGGTAGGGGTACCCGTCAGGGATGCCCCTTGTCTCCGTTGCTTTTTGCACTCGCCTTGGAACCATTGGCTGCTTGGCTTCGGTGGGAACCTTCGCTCAAGGGGATTCGCTGGTCTTCCGGACTTTGAGGACCGCGTTTCGCTTTACGCGGATGACATTCTTTTATATCTCACCTCCCCGCGTAAATCTCTGTCTGTTTTATTTGACGTTCTTACTTCGTTTGGTGCCAACTCAGGCCTCGTTATTAACTGGGCCAAGTCCTGCGTGTATGTTCTTTCGGGTGTTTTACCCCCATTGCCGAGCAGACTTCCTATCCAGGTGGTCCAGTCTGGCTTCAAATATTTAGGGATTTTTATTACGTTAGACTCCTCGCTCCGATTTGAGCGTAATCTCCTCCCCCCGTTGCTTAGATTGCGACTGGACGTGGCCCGTTGGCGTAAGCTTCCTTTGTCTCCTCTGGGCAGGGCGGCCCTGTTTAAAATGATGTCCTTGCCGCGGTTCCTCTACGCGCTCCAGAACTCCTATGACACTATCCCCAAGACCTATTTCCGAGAGATCGAAAGTCTTCAAAGGCAATTGATTTGGGACGGGCGTCCGCGTATTGCCCTCGCGAAACTCACCATCCCTTGGTACGACGGGGGCATGGCGCTCCCCGATATCAAGCGATATTATTGGGCTTCCCAGTTGTCTGCTATTAATCACGTGATGTTTTCACCGGGTCGAAATCCTGCATTCGAGATGGATAGACTCCAGCTGCCGGGTGGGGACTTTAATAGAGCGCTTTATTCTCGATCAGCTGGGCGCCATCTTGTGGGCCCGTCCAGGATTGCAGTAACTGTGTGGCGAGCCGCGAATGTGAGTTTGGGGTGGGAGGATCGAATGACGCTGGCAACGCCGCTTTATGCCTCGGAACGTCTGGGGTGTCTCTGGTCTACTAAGGGCTTCGACCGCTGGGATATGATTGGGATATGTAAGGTGGGTGATGTATGTTCGAAAGGTAGTGTGAAGTCGTTCCAGGCCCTCCAGGCGGAATATGGTTTGAATGGTAGGGAATTTTTTCGTTATCTGCAGGTCCGCCACGCCCTCGCCTCAGTCTTGACTCCTGATAGGGCCCTGCCCGAGTCTTCCCCCCTCGAAGATCGTGTCCTTGATGGGCACCTGCCTGATAGCACTATTTCCCTGATCTATAAGAAGCTGATCAATAATCGGGCGGACTTATTGGTCCGACTTCGGGAGGCTTGGGTTGGCGATGGGTTGGAACTGGACGACGAGGATTGGCAATCGGCACTCTCTTCTCCCAAGGAGGTAGCCATTCCTGCCCGTCTCCGTTTGGTTCAACTTAAAATCCTTCATCGAGTGTATATCACTGGTCCGCGTCTGGTGACGATGGGCTTTTCCTTGGATGGGTTATGTAAGCGTGGTTGTGGGTCGAGTGCTACCTTTTTACACATTCTTTGGGAGTGCCCGGTTGTGGCGGCTTACTGGACTGCTGTGCTTGAGGTGATGACTGCTGTGACTGATGTAGCCCTGCGGCCGGAGCCTCGACGATGTCTGTTGAATGTGTGGGAGCCCACTGACTACTCTGTGGCCCAGACCAGATGGGCTACCTTGGGTTACATGATTGTGAAACGGGATATTGCGCAACTCTGGGGCGCTTCCAGGCCCCCTGAGGTCTCGAAATGGGAGGACAACATGGACTGGTCCATGTTTCGTGAGAAGACTGTCTATGTGGCCAGGGGCAGACCCAGGGCGTGGACGAAGATTTGGGGTCAGTGGAATGAATATCGTGGGGAGATCTGTACCCCTCCCCTTGTAGGCACTACTGATGTTGTCCTATCTCCCTAGGCGAGCGTTCCCGGAACCCTTTCATACTGTTTTTTTTTTTGAATTTCCGATTCTCCCCGCTGCTCCCCCCCCCCCCCGACCTTGTTAGAGCCTCAGGGCTCTTGCTATGTTCTCCTGATTGTAGACCATCCCCTCCGTTCTTTGGGCTGACCTTGATTACCATGCATTCGCCTTTTTAGTGTTTGTTTTTCTTTTTGTATAAAATAAAAATTCAATATGCTCTGTGATATGTTGGGAGTAATGCTTTGTGCTGCATTTGTGCCTGACCACGGGTGTACATTTCTAATTCATGCCTTGTGCCTTATTATTAGCGGCCAGCCCGTGAGGTTGTAGGCCCATTCTTGTATTTTTATATGCTTGCTCAAATAAAGGTTTTAAAAAAAAAATAAAAAATAAAAGTATTGCAAAATGGGTATTATCCCAAAAGGGCTGCAAATTAAGAATTAGCTTGATCTCTTTGTAAAAAACGAAAAATTTAAGGAGAATTGGACATTAATAGCAAATCGCTGTAGTCGCGACTGGATGTTGCTTATAATCGAGACTGCCCAGGAAGTCATAATAGAAAGAGAAGAAATAGAAACTCTTGAAAAATATTTAAGTGACAGTACAGCCCTAGAATAGGCAAAATGTATATTAGAGGAAATACAGGAAGATGTTACCGGCTATAAGAAAAATCTTATTAATAAAAAATCAAACAAATTATGGAAAGATATTACCAAATTTAGCACTGAGTTGGTATACCCCTATTTACAAAAATACTATTATGACCAGCCAGTTCAAACTGGGTACATGTCCAGAAACAACCAGCACAATAAAAACAAGTACTTTAAGAAGGATGTCACATTCTCTGATACATTATACAATAGCTCGGACTCTGAGGGTGACAGGAATTCTGAAGGCAGAAACAGAAATTAATCGAGAGAAGAGACTGCAGGGAGTAGCAGGGATTACCCTGTTTTTAGGGCAACAACAGAGGGGACAGCCTCATACATTCAGAACGAGGGGGAGGGGTCATCTCGGGAATCAGCAGAGGGAATCAGGAGACCATCCATGAGAACCCGCAGTCACAAAGACTGGGAGTAAATACTGATTTGTTCAAAGCTCCTATCATTAACCTGTCAGGGAAAGTAATAAACTGTAGATAAATATGCTGTATTAGAGAAGGGCGTAGGTTTTTCACACAGTACACATGGCTGTAAATTTGCTATAGAGAAGGATGTACGTGACCTTTTTAGGAAAGTCAGAATAAAAAGATTCTTTGAGGGGAAAGAGCAGATGCCATCCAATAATAAATCAGACCTTAAACCACCATCTACCTGGACACCAGCCAGTAGTTTAGAAGGACAGGAAGTTGATACGTTTTAAAAAGGATTAACTAGGGGTTTGGAGAATTTGTTAGAACAGGATAGTTGGGTCCAAAACAACCTGTCACGTAATCAACGTGAGTCTCTAAAAAGTCTTCAAGAGTGTGATGCCATTACAATCAAACCAGGAGATTAGGGCGGAAGTATAGTGGTCCTTGATACTTCAGATTACAATAGGAGAATGCAGGCCCTACTTGACATCATGTCACATTATAGAAAGTCAATTGTAGAGAAGTGGAATAAATTGAAAATAAAAGTTGGTAACCTCATCCACTTAGACAAGGAGGACGATATAAAATGTGAGGATGAAGATAGATTTATGTTAAATGAATACCCAATGGTACCAGCCCCGTATGGGCTTCCCAAGGTACATAAAACCCTTGGAGATCCACCGATGCTGCCCATTGTGTCTGGTATCGATACAATCAAGGAGCCTTTAAGTAAGTATGTCGGTCGATTCATTCGACCTTTGGTGGAGAAATTACCTTCATATATTAAGGACACCACCGTTATGATCTCTAAGTTGGAAGGAATTGATTTTAACAAAGGTCGACAATGGTCGGTGTGTTTGGACATAGAATCCTTATACACCAACAACCCACAACAAGACACAGTGGAAATGATTAGTGACATACTAAGCTAGGGAGAAGAGGATCTATCCTCCCTCAATGCAATCATTGTTGAATACATTGAGATTATTCTTAAAAACAACATTTTTCTGTTTAATAGCAATTTTTATTGCCAGTTCAAGGGCACCTTAATGGGAGTACAACAAGGGTACCCCAAAAGACTAATAAAAGAAGCTTATAAGAGAGCCAAGTATTTCAATAGGGATAGCCTTTTTGAGACCAATGAGAGATCTATCAATACAGAACCAGGAATAGTGATGGTATCTAATTTCAATGGAACGACCAATAAATTGAAAAATATGATTAATAAGAACTGGCCCCTTTTGAACAAACCAGGCATGATTCCTTTGCACAAACCAACCTTTGCCTATAGAAGGAATAAAACCATACGGAACCATCTTGTCAAATCATTTAGGGAACCTAAATTGAGTAGCCAAATAAGTATCCAGGGTGACACTAAGTTAAAAGGTAATTTTCCATGCAGTACTTGCACTCACTGTAAGTCAATAATTAAAGAGCAAAACGTTACCTCAATGGTATTTCACACTGGATGAATGATCTGATGAATTGTAGAACAAAAAATTTTATCTATCTAATCATCTGTCCCTGACAGAAGGGATATGTAGGGGAGAAAAGTCAGGATATGTGACTTTGTCTAACAGAGCATAGATCAGCCTTAATAAAACACAAGAAAAATGCACCCTTGGTTGAGCATTGGGTGGAGAAGAACCACAAGTAGGACAAACTTAAGTGGTTCATTCTGGAAAAAAGGAAGGTGTCAGCAAGATGGGGTGATATTGATAAAAAAAGAAAACAAAGAGAGCAGTTTTTTATGTCGAAGTTCAAAACCTATTATAAAGGCTTGAATATTAGAGAGGAGTGGGAGAGACTCTTCAGATGAAAAGTACCTGTATGCAGTTGTAACATGAGTCCTGATTTAGTAATTTTGGAATTCACTCATTGAAATTAAATATAAATGTACTAGGAAAGGTTTTTAACTTTAGTAACCGTCTATATAACCTGGAGGATTTCTTGCTGTGATGGCCAATATTTTGGGAAAACGGGAATTGGTCATTAGTTATAGCAGATGGACATAGGATCCTTGTGTTCTCACATCAATATCCTGTCTGTGAGCCTCAAATGTTGGTGAATTATTGCCCTATTAGGGTAGGATTGACAATATGTATCTCACAATATAGTTGAATAATTTTAAAATCATTTGCCACAATATATGAGGGTTTATTTAAAGCAACCCCATAAATCAGGAGTGGGCGAAACAGTTATAGTGAGGAATAACTTAGAGACAGTAAGATAAAAACCGAGGTCCTTAACAGATTATCACTACCAAAATAATTGTCGAACTTAATCTGTAAGGGTTTACACCGCCTCCTTTCGTAGGTTCCATAAATAAGGATAGAAAGTTTGGTAAAAACCAGGGCCCTCATTTATGAGGCTGTGCGTCAGTTTTGCGCTGCCGATGCGTCACTTTTTGTGACGCATCGGCGGCGTAAAACATGCCTCCTGTTGCGTACTATTTACAAAGTGATGCATCTAAGCAGATGCGTCACTTTGTAAACTTCTGCGCTACATTATACCTGCGTCAGGTATAATGTATGCAGGGGGGGGCGTTCTGACGCAAGAAAGGGATGTAGAAGTGATGCAGTGAAATCTATGTGATTTCACTGCGTCACTTGTAGGACACAAATGCGTCAATTTCTTACGCCTGCCTCACAGCAGGCGTAAGACTGATGCAGGCCCTTTCACGTGGGGCTTGCCCATGTGAAAGTACAAATTGCTGGAGTTGCGTCACTTTTGTGACACATTCCAGCAATACGTCACTTTTGCACCACACAGATACGTCAGAAATACTGACGTATCTGTAACTCCTTGCGCCATGATGCGTCATATTGTCAATATGACGCATCATTGGGGTCGCAAGGAGGGTGCAGTGAAAAGTGACGCATCACTGTTTTCACGCAGCGATGCGTCACTTTTCATAAATGAGGCCCCATATTGGGTAAAAACCACTCCAGAGCAGGACGATATAGTATCCTCCTAACATCCGTTTTGTTGGGATTTTAATAATTATGGAACTATATTGCCCTGCTTAGTCAGTAATGCAATTGTCTGTATGTTCATAAAGTTTATTGAAGAAGCGTGTCACCATTGGCCGCAATTATGCTTTAAAAAACTACCAAAATGGTGATGGGTTTTTCAATCTCGCAGGCAGGCTCTCGTGTGATGGTATAAATACCGCACTCAGGGGGGCGTTCTGTATATTCATAACTTCACAGAACTCCCGAGGCGGCTGATGCTATGCGTCTTTGAAGGTGAGGAGAAAACACGCGCTTTATATCTGCATCGATGCGGCGCATTTTCCCGCTGTGCGTTAAGCGCAAACGGAAACCTATGCGTTCATGACAAGCTCAGCTCGTCATGAGCGTATGAGTGGTGTACCTCATGACGAGCTGAGCTCGTCATCAGCGTCAAAGAGGATAATGTGGGTGTGCGCGGGGGTGAGTCGTGAGCTTAACGTAATTATTCACGTGGGCTGTTCTTATCGGAACTGTCTCTAGTGCCGCGCCAACTTGTAGACTCGAGCGGTGGGCAGTGAGCACTGCTTTATTATAATCGTAGACGAGGGCAGTGTTGTTTGGAATTACTTAAGGTGCTGCGTCGTTTTAACTTTAGACGCAAAGCACTCGTCGCACTAATAGTATGAATAGCACTATGGGTTGGTTTACATTGAATGAACCGCGGGGGTGAGCAGGAGCCTAGCTTAATTGATCACGCGGGCAGTGCTCATCACAACTGTTCCCAGTGCTGCGCCAACTTGTAGGGTCGAGCTACGTGCGGTGAGCACTGTTTTACTGTAATTGTTGATGAGGGCAGTGTTTCTGGAATTATTTAAGGTGCTGCGTCGATTCAATTTTAGACACAGGCACTCATAGCACTAGTGGTAGCACTACGGGTTAGTTTACAGTGAATAGACCGCTTTTCGGTTCAACGTTAGGACTAATTACGATATTGAAAGTGAGGGATAAAAGGTGAGATGAAATTAAAAATGTATAACTTTAATCCTCAGGCTTCTTGATCTATATTTAATCGAGGCCTCCATGATGGTATTGACTTGGAAAAGACTACCATTTAAATAGAGTTTTTTTTAACGGTAGTGCTCATACCAATACCGGGGATTGCACTCATGACTAACTAATGCCTAAATAGTAAGGCTAATGCAAGAAAGATTTGTATAGTTCAAGATAGGATAAGCTACCTTGATGAAAAATGTTTATCTCCATAAAGATATTTACATTAAAATAGCCTTTGGTATTTTATTTGCCACACAGGACTGTGCATCGCCCCAAAGTGTATAGAATGGTGGATGCTTAACAGAAGTGGGATACTAAACAGGCTCCCAGAATTAACAAGTCCAATACTGCCTGTGAGAGTGAGATATCAAGAAGGACACTCATTTTTAATAAAGGGTAAGTGTTTTATGCCAAATAGGATTATACTAAAGTCAGGCAGGCACTATGATTTGAGTTATAAAAAAAATATCAATTTACACTGCAGGGTGAAAGACTAAACCACCTACAGCACTCAGAATTTAAGTGGTGGAAGGTTAAAACCACCAGCATCGCTCATAATTAGAGTGGGAACAAATCAAGATCTTTGATGTGAGCATATTCAGTCAGATATTGAAAGACTGTTATAATAGAGAAATAATTTTTTTAGCTTGTTGGGCAATTGGAGTAAAGTATTACCTACTGATATTCCCAACAGATTAATACTCTTTGGCCTTGTATTGATGGAGGTATAAGGAAGTACATCAGAATGTATTCTCTTTGAAGCCAGACATTATTTGCTGATCTACCAATCAGGATAAGTCACAAGGTTAATTGTGCTTCTACAAGGGGGTAGAAGGGCATTGTATAGGATTTTGAGACCATACAGCCCTTTATATACAGGTTAAGGATGAGTCCTAGAGGGATGAAGTAGGACTGTCCTTAGCTGGCATTTACATTTTGAACCCCGCCTTCCTGTGAGATTTATAAGTTTACTTTAACCCTAGCAACAGGCCATACCTAGAATGGTATACATTGATAAGGAGAAGAACCATTTATAAATCCTTTTATGGAGGTGAATTGACTATTCCCTCTACTTTATGAGGTCCAAATTTTACTCTTGACTTCAGGATTAAAGCATGTTGTAGCCCAATACATTGAACCAAAGAAAGCACTGTATTGAATTGTTTGATAAGCACACGTATAATATGTGTCTAATTGTATGTCTTTATTTTTAGATATATTGGATGGCACAGTGAAGATTAGGTGTTTTTAATCATAATGAGTTCTGAGGAAGGTGTTTTTCAAACCAACAAGATACACCAAAACGCGTCGACACAAGGACATAGCTAATCTATTTTTAATGTATTGTTTTTATACATAAAGCAATGTAATGAGATTTTCTATGAAATGTATCAGACTCAATGTTTTCCATTACCGAAAGAATCATTGTAAAAAATACTTCATAATAGTGAAAAATCGTTCTGCTAGATTGTATTAATGTTTTGTATTGATTTGGTATTAGATTTGTTTTTAATTGCACTAAGAAATGTACTAATTTTTATATTGATGCCATGAATAGAATAATAAATGTACTGATTTACGAGTTGCTATATTTTGTAAGTAGATTTCCTTTGGTTCACTGTATATTCAGTGCCAGAAACAGAGACACTAGAAAGAGCAGCACCAGGGGCAGAAGACTGAGATGTCAGGACTGTTGGGTATATCGTTTCAGGGGCATAAGGAGGTGGGGGCGAGAATCCAATAGTTCTTCTACAAAATCATCCCCTTCCTTTCTAGCAACATAACACTCAGTCTGTAATCAGAACTTTCTATCTGCATGTGCTATGCCCTTCTCTATCCTTTCCCTCTCATAAGCTACTGCTTTCTGTGTAACAGTTTGTGTCTACCTCCTGCTGGCCTCTTTGTCTGCTCTCATACTGCACTGTTTTACTTATTTCTGCCACACTCTTAGAGAATCAAGCATCAACTATGTGCTCTTTTAGGAAACAATTTATCCTGCAATAAATTTAATTTCTGCTCATCGAACGACCTGGTGAGTGGCCACTGAAGCTCAGCATTGTCACTCGTATATTTATGACACAGTGTGCTAAATATAATACGGCCAATACCATACTTAACGTATACTTCAAAATTTGGTGAACCCTCCGGAGGCTCAGGCTGGCTCTCTTCCAGTCGAGCATCAGTAGAGCAACATCAACATCCAAACTTACTTAAACAATGCATCTTAATATAAGACACATACGTTGTCACTAACGGAAAAATATAACACCAACGAAAATAAAGAAAGAAAATAAACAAGAAAACACTTGTCCAAGAACCAAAACAAAACGGTCCGCAAATTACCCACTACAGTCCGGAGACTGTACCAAGTTCAAACAGACAGGCTCTAACCCCAGACCTTTTTGAGTTTATGCCAATTTCCAGCTGGCCTGGCAGATTGTCTGTGAACAGTCAAAGACCTTTTATAAAACACTTGCCAGATTACCAGTTGGCCTTGGTGACTGCTCGCAGACACTCTATGTCTTTCCAAGGGTCACCGACTCACCTAACTTAAGACTGTAGCAAGACACAGTGGGCCGACTCATGTTGTTCTAGCAAGGCATTTCAAAGACTGCAAACAAGACAGTCCAGAGACTGAATCAAGACACAGCCCAGGGCTCGTGCCATCCAAGAATGGCCCCATTTTCCCAAAACCCAAATCACTCACCATGTGCATACAGGCTGAGTCAAATTATTCTCCACTGCAGAGTCTTAGGACCAAACAGTCAACTCCATAGTTTTGCCTTTTCGGGACCCCAGCTGGTGACAACTAGCTGAGGATCAGTCCGATTGGAAGGGCGGGGCAACTGCAAGAACCAAGCTCGGTCTTGTGTGTGAGTGGTGTCCCGAACCGCCCAATGGACCAGAAACCACCCTGACCCTGCAACCAGTTTATGGGTGAGGAGATCACCTTGTGGGGTCCCTGCTCGGACACCAAGTAAAGGACTGGCCCTCTAGGTCCACGCCTGCTACTTAGAACCACCTTCCATGCCTTTCCAAAATTAAGAGTCTGTCAGCCAGTTGAGAATGCAAATGTAGGTTTATTCAGCATATACCCCTCAACGGAGTCCCATCAGACCTTCACCATAAGATGTCTGTCAAGGGGACTGCCTCCTCAATGTCTTCTCATACATGATAAACCCCTCTTTGAGACTTTGACCACACCTCTAGTAGAAAACTACCGGCCTTAGTCAGGGATAGATAAAGGAGGCATAGAGATGAGATAACACCTGCCAGATGGGCACATTCTATCAGTGGTCCAAGGTCACTGTGCCGAGTCTCAGCGTCTCCTAAGGTGGCAGCAGAGTTACACATTGAGAACGGTATGCAGAAGCAGTATAATTGCTTGTTAGTAAGTCAGGTAGCAACCTTGAACGAGAGAAAATAATAACGAAGTACAGTGTTCTGCTGAGGCAGGCAATTCTGAATACTAAGATCTGAAGGTAGATTTCTTTATTTAACCTAAAATCTTCATGGAATGGGTTTAAAAATTCTTTAAAACGCACTTTGCTAGATGGTGTTGATTTTTCCTATTCACATATTGGGTTGTTATTTCTATCCTTTGGCCTTCCCTCTTCTTGTGCATACTGATTTGTGGTGGTTTCTACGCTTCACCCTTTTTTCTAGTCCATATTACTTTGCACGATGGAACTTTTTAGTCTCTGGAGTCAGTTATGAGACATGATGTATTTTGGCTGCAATTTTTTATGTATTTCTGAAATTGTTTGCAGCCTTGAAGAAGTCACAGTAAGTAACGAAACACGTGTCGGCTGCTATCATCTTTTTGACACTGAGGAAACATCTGGAACATGAATTCCATCAGTTCAAGCATTGTTTGTGTTACTACACTGGACTTATATATATATATATATATATATATATATATATATATATATATATATATATATATATATATATATATATATATATATATGGATTGAAATATAATCTTAGACTGACAAGGGAAGCATTGATTTCGGAGAATTCAAACTTTTTTGTAAGGATCAAAGACATTTCTTGTATGATTTATTGTGATTTATAATTATTTGTGAGCAGAAATAGGACTCTCTTTGCAGATTATTTGCTTACTGGCTAAGACTGAAACAAAGAATAATAATGAAGGTGGATCCGCACACCTGGCTATTAACCGTTGGTGATAGCACAGCTGAAGGCAGAAAACGTCTTTACAATGTAATCATATTAAACATTCTTTCAATGATGTATACTCCAAATTTTTTAAACAAACAAAGGAAACCTGTTTCAACTTGCTCTTTATAAAGTTTTGATTAGTAAGAAATCAAGAGATAACTAATAAAGCATTATTAAATCATATTTTTGAAAATATATCAATATTTTAAACAATCAATGGAAAAACAATGATGACAAAATCACTTCAAATGTCTGTGACTCGATTCTGTGTACCAAAACAAAAACTCCCAATGCATTTCGGGTTCAACATGAACCCTTCTTCAGGGGTTATGTGATTACACAAAAGTTGTGATTATGCAAAATACAAGCAATGGAGATATTTTTCAAGTTCTCTGAATCCGGATCTACAACATAGAACAATGCCCATATCAATAATTTGAAAAACGTCATGAAATGAAGAAACAAAAATATACATCGTTTTGGGTGATTGTGAGTATCAGCTTGAGACTTACACATTAAATGTTAGGAGAAAAGTAAGAGTACAACACCACCATACAGAAATGAAAGTGATGTCGATTATAGCTATAGTCATAATACTCTGTAACAGTAAGTAAGAAAAAGAACCAACAGAGGTGCGTGATTCTAGAATGCCTTTAAGTGGGAGACAAACGATCTTACCGGCAGCACACACAGTATGTGCAATAGCTTACACCGTGGATGCAAGCAAGAGATTAAACCACACCCTGGGGAAATAATGCACTCATAAAAAACACTGTGTGTCACGTGGGAACATATGCAAGTTCTGTATGTACTACAGAGTCTTACCATGAGAGACAAGATGTTCCGAAATGGCGTGTGCGCGTGCAATGAGAAAAGCTTCTCTGTGCTGCTCAAAAGGTGAAAAAATAAAGCTCCATCAGAATACTTGAATAAGCAATCCCCATGGGCATAATCGATATGAACACCAGAACCTGACACTCACCAAATCCTGAGAGAAGTGGGACACCATCCAGCAGGAGTGTGTGACTCGGTAATCGCGTAATATGTTTGATGGATTTAAAGTGATAGAGAAGTGAGCCTGATAGTAAAGCTAAACAGCGGACTGTATAGTGATAATCAGAAAGTAGACATGATAGAAGGATTCCCTCATGCTAAAAAGAGGGAAGGAAATACCCAAAAACATACACTCACTGCCCACATTAAATGATAGGAGAAAAGTAAGAGCACAACGCCACCATACAGAAATGAAAGTGATGTTGAATATAGAAATAGTCATAATCGACTGGTGTTCCCCAGTGCTCTAAGGATTAATATTCAAATAGGCCACTGACATATGGCGCAATGCGTGAATCCCAGAGTTGGGATAAAGAAAAGAATACTCTGCAACAGTAAGTAAGAAAAATTACCAAGAGAGGTGTGTGATTCTAGAATGCCTTTAAGTGGGAGACAAACGATCTTACCGGCAGCACACACAGTATGTGCAATAGCTTGCACCGCGGATGCGAGCAATAGATTAAACCACACCCTGGGGAAATAATAATGCACTAAAAAAAAACACTGTGTGTCACGTAGGAACATATGCAAGTTTTGTATGTACTACAGAGTCTTACCATGAGAGACATGATGTTCTGAAATGGCGTGTACGCGTGCAACGAGAAAAGCTTCTCTGTGCTGCTCAAAAGGTGAAAAAATAAAGCTGAAAAAATAAAGCTCCATCAGAATACTTGAATAAGAAATCCCCATGGACATAACACTCTTAACCAGATACTGCAAAAAGCTGTAGAAGAAGGCGTGATTGATGAGAATACCAAGAAATTTTTGATGAATCCCACACCTAAGGTTCCTGAAATATATATGCTACCAAAGATACACAAGGACAGAACATCGCCTCCATTTCGTCCCATCGTGGCAGGATGAGGATCCATTCACGAACCACTGGGTTATTATCTGGATTTCCATCTACAACCGTTGGTACAGACATGGGTGACATATGTAAAAGACTCGACAGACTGTCTGCTAAAGCTGGAAGCAGTGAAACATCTATTCATGGAAGACATTCTACTTTGCACCATTGATGTGGTAACTTTATATACCTCAATTGCCCACAACGAAGGCCTTGAGGCAGTAGAATGGAGGCTTCTACAATCCGACATCCCCAGGACAAGAGTATTTTTCTCCTCGATTTACTACACTTTGCGCTGTATCAGAGTTATTTCCCCTGGCAAGGCGACTTTCATGTTCAAAGAACTGGAACCTCCATGGGATTTCCCGGAGCACCTTCCTATGCGAAC
Source organism: Lissotriton helveticus (assembly GCF_964261635.1). Taxonomy (NCBI): domain Eukaryota; kingdom Metazoa; phylum Chordata; class Amphibia; order Caudata; family Salamandridae; genus Lissotriton; species Lissotriton helveticus. The sequence continues at coordinate 2,057,537,294 of NC_136063.1, read as the reverse complement.
ACTTCATGTCGCATTTCGAGGATCAATTCATATTGACCAACCCAAAATGGCAAGAACATGCAGCATTATACATTCGATACATTGACGACATACTCGTCATTTGGAAAGGATCAAGGACGCTGATTGAGGAGCATTACAGAAATGAACAACCACAACTCAAGGATACAATTTACACATGAAATTAACACTGAAAGAATCCATTTTAGGACATCAAATCAGAAAAACATCTTCAGGCTTAGCAACATCAGGATACAAAAACCAACAGATGTCAACAATGCTTTGCTTTTTTCCAGCGCACATCCGCATTCATTCAATTTATGAGAATAAAAAGAATCACCTCGGATACAGACAAATGTCAGGAATTGATCAAGCAGCAAATCATAAAATACAAAGATAGAGGATATCCTGACATGACTTTAACAGAGGCTGAACATGTTGTTGCACTTAAACGACGTGAAGAAAGATCTTTTGAAACAAAGAACCAAATCACCCATGAAGGGGGAAGTGTTTGTCCTAAAACACTCGGTACAAGCAACGAAGATTAAATCTATCATCAGAAATCATTGGGAACTAATTGAGAACGAACCAGATTTCAAGAAAGTCTTTCCAGGGACACCACTCTTTGCGCACACCAGACTGAAAATTCTTCGAGAATTGCTGAAACCTCCAAAAGAGACAATAAAATCATACTCAAGGGGATAAAAAAATGCTACAATTTTGGGCAGTGTGGGAACGCCATTACAGGAAATAAATTCACACTTCCAAATACAGGTTGAGTTATCACATTGCAACATACGTCAGACTGCACCACTAAAGGAGTAATATATGCAATCAAGTGCCCCTGTGGGCTTGTATATGTAGGCAGAATGAGTCGTAAGATAAAAACAAGTATAGTGGAACATAAAAGTAGGATTCGCAACCAGAACATTAGTTCTTCTTTGGCAAAACACTGGGTAGAAGCCACACATACTATCCCTCAATTGCGCTACACTATTCTTGAACGCATCCACATAACTTCAGGTATAGACAACATCAATGCAGCTGTTGCACCTAGAGAAACATGCTGGATTAAGCATCTCGGAACAGCCATTCCAGGTGGTTTGAATGACCATTATGAATTATTATGTTTTTTGTAAACCAGCGCAATAGAACATTACTGGGTTGTTAGATTGTAACGGAATGCACGAGTTTCCTTTTCTTTTTCCTTCAACTTCTTTTTTTATTTCCACACTCGCATATTGTTTTCTACATACTTTTATCTTTTCAATGCTTATTTCTTTAATGCTTTATTTTCCTTCGTTCTTTTTACATTGTTTTTTAATTCATTTTTCTAATGCTTTCTTGATATTGTTTTTTTGGATATTATCACACCTTTTTCTATTTTCATTCATCTGTTTTCTATTTCACTATAGCATTTTTTGATGTGGTCAGTTTCAACTGATCAGGCTGCATGGGCGGTATCCTGCTCCCTCATAGTCCTCTTTCTATGTTCGTTTCCGCAAGACTCCATCTATGAAGTCCGTTTTTCGGCTGCATGGGGGGGTATCCTTCTGCCTCATTGTCCTCTTTTTATGTTTGTTTCCTCATGACTCCATCTTTGTAGTCCGTTTTTCAGTTCCATTATCGGGTGCACTTTCTAATACATTTGATTCACGTGTTTTAATTGTGGGATCACCTCGTTTCTCATTACAAATACTGAGGGATTATATCCGGTGCGTTTCTGTGGACGGATCGTTTGGGCAGTGAGTATATGTTTTTGAGTATTTCCTTCCCCCTTTTTAGCATGAGGGAGTCCTTCTATCATGTCTACTTTCTGATTATCACTATACAGTCTGCTATTTAGCTTTACTATCGGGCTCAATTCTCTAACACTTTAAATCCATGCACACAGATTACGCGATTACCGAGTCACACTCCCGCTGGACGGTGTCTCACTTCTCTCAGGATTTGGTGAGTGTCAGGTTCTGGTGTTCATATCCATTATGTCCATGGGTATTCCTTATTCAAGTATTCTGATGGAGCTTTATTTTTGCACCTTTTGAGCAGCACAGAGAAGTTTTTCTCGTTGCACGCATACACGCCATTTCGGAACATCTTGTCTCTCATGGAAATACTCTGTAGTACATACAGAACTTGCATATGTTCCTACATGAAACACAGTGTTTTTTAGGAGTGCATTATTATTTCCCCAGGGTGTGGTTTAATCTCTTGCTCACATCCGCGGGGCAAGCTATTGCACATACTGTGTGTGCTGCCGGTAAGATCGTTTGTCTCCCACTTAAAGGCATTCTAGAATCATGCACCTCTCTTGGTTCTTTTTCTTACTTACTGTTACAGAGTATTCTTTTCTTTATCCCGACTCTGGGGTTCACGCATTGCGCCATATGTCAGTGGCCTATTTGAATATTTATCCTTAGAGCACTGGGCAACACCAGTCGATTATGACTATAGCTATAATCAACATCACTTTAATTTCTGTATGGTGGCGTTGTACTCTTACTTTTCTCCTAACATTTAATGTGTAAGTCTCGAGCTGATACTCAAAATCAACCTAAAATGATGTAATATTTTTGTTTCTTCATTTCATGACATTTTTCAAATTATTGATATGGACATTGTTCTATGTTGTAGATCTGGATTGAGAGAACTTGAAGAATATCTCCATTGCTTCTATTTTGTATAATCACAACTTTTGTGTAATCACACATCCCCTGAAGAAGTGTTCATGTTGAACCGGAAATGCATTGGGAGTTTTTGTTTTGGTACACAGAATCGAGTCACAGACATTTGAAGTGATTTTGTCATCATTGTTTTTCCATTGATTGTTTAAAACATTGATATATTTTCAAAAATATGATTTAAAAATGCTTTATTAGTTATCTCTTGATTTCGTACTAATGAAACTTTGTAAAGAGCAAGTCGAAACAGGTACATCATTGAAAGAATGTTTAATATGATTACATTGTAAAGGCGTTTTCTGGCTTCAGCTGTGCTAAATGTAGTCTAGGGTTTCCCCTAGACTCTTTTCTTACTGTTCATTCCGAAAGGGACACGGGCACATTCCCTCACCTCATGTAGGCATGCTAACATTTGATCACTTTACCTACACTTTTGCATTAAATTCCACCACCAAAGGTTAATAGCCAGGTGTGCGGATCCACCTTCATTATTATTCATAGTACCTTTAGTGCCCACCTGGGGACCAGCACCCATTGACTACATGTCTTGGCAAGACATATCCAATCTTATGACCAACCAAGCAGATACAAAGGCTTATTCACCAGAAGATGCAGAAACCATTTATGCTCTAGTAAAAGAAGTAAGAAAATATGGCACAACATCCGGACCTACAACATAACAACTTCGACAATTAGAATATATGATGCGCAAAGAAGTGAACCAACGATTACACGCTACCACACTGATTGAATATCATAAGATAAAGAGGATCCCCGTGGTTTAAGGATAGCTTTACGTCCGATGTTCTTTAAGTTCGACAAAACGTTTATGGCACGGTGGTACGCCATCCTTAATAAATGCTCCCTAGACTTGATCCTTTTGATTATTGAAGATATCTCCACGGTATTGGGAGATATATCGTATGACATAAACAAATTGAAGGACGATATCTCACAAAGAATGGAGCAGGAGGAATGACAAAGTATTAGAGGACATCAATAAAAATTTGGACATTCACGCTAGAGAAGTACATGAACGCAAGATTAGAAAATTCCGTAGAGATGCGATAGATTATAAACTCGATGAGGTGTACTCTTGGGTGGAAGCATACGCCCCGAAAAGAGTGTTTAAAAAACCAGGGGCGACCTCATCGGAGAAAAGCATTGTAAGTGACCAAGATCTCAGTTTACAAAGACCAAGTGTAACTACGGTCACCCAACCAACTTCTGTATCAACTGAAGAAATACCAACAACTTCATCTGTAAAACTGCCTTTTTTAGCGGAGGGTCCCAGCTCCAAAACACCTCCAGACAAAAGCATGACAAGCCCAAACGACGCACCAGGTGGGGAAAAACCAAAAAAAACAATGGATACAGGCCGTCCTCAGAGGCACCCAAAGAAATAGAGTCTTTAGTAATAAATATTTCAAAAAGACCCCTGAGTACAAAAGAGGAACAGATTCTTAACAAGGGAACTTGTTTTGTTCCAACATATACCTCACACACCTTGGAAACTGAAGTGACTCTTTTCAAGTTTATGCAAAAGTTACGTCTGAGATGGTTCTTCTACATCAATACCACGCCGGATACAAAAACTCAGTCATCGCATAAATTCAAATCCAAAAGTAAATTTGTTTCCCCTGTCTCACATAAGACACTGGACACTTTTGAAACCCTGGTAAAAAAGACCTTGAATGTATCCAATATCGGTCAGCACAATATCCGAATCTTACCAATAAAGAACATCGGATCTTGAACAAACTTCAACAAGATCGCTCCCTTAAATTTCAACCAGCTGATAAGGGCGGTGCTCTGGTAATACTTGATACTGAGTTTTACAACAACAGTGTTAATCAAAATATACATGATGAAGACACCTACATTCCTATGGGACAGAATCCCACTAAGGAATTACAAAACACTCTTAACCAGATACTGCAAAAAGCTGTAGAAGAAGGCGTGATTGATGAGAATACCAAGAATTTTTTGATGAATCCCACACCTAAGGTTCCTGAAATATATATGTTACCATCGTGGCAGGATGTGGATCCATTAACGAACCACGGGGTTATTATCTGGATTTCCATCTACAACCATTGGTACAGACATGGGTGATATATGTAAAAGACTCGACAGACTGTCTTCTAAAGCTGGAGGCAGTGAAACATCTATTCCTGGAAGACATTCTACTTTGCACCATTGATGTGGTATCTTTATATACCTCAATTGCCCACAACGAAGGCCTCGAGGCAGTAGAATGGAGACTTCTACAATCCGACATCCCCCAGGACAAGAGTATTTTTCTCCTTGATTTACTACACTTTGCGCTGTATCACATTTATTTCACCTGGCAAGGTGACTTTCATGTTCAAAGAACTGGAACCTCCATGGGATTTCCCGGAGCACCTTCCTATGCGAACACTTTCATGTCGCATTTCGAGGATCCATTCATATTGACCAACCCAAAATGGCAAGAACATGCAGCATTATACATTTGATACATTGACGACATACTCGTCATTTGGAAAGGATCAAGGATGCTGCTTGAGGAAAGCATTACAGAAATGAACAATCACAACTCAAGGATACAATTTACACATGAAATTAACACTGAAAGAATCCATTTTTTGGACATCGAAATCAGAAAAACATCTTCAGGCTTAGCAACATCAGTATACAAAAAACCAACAGATGTCAACCATGCTTTGCTTTTTTCCAGCGCACATCCGCATTCGCTCAAAAAAACATCTTCACATCTCTCAAATTATGAGAATAAAAAGAATCACCTCGTATACAGACAGATGTCAGGAATTGATCAAGCAGCAAATCATAAAATACAAGGAAAGAGGATATCCTCACATGAATTTAACAGAGGCTGAACATGTTGTTGCACTTAAACGACGTAAAGATCTTTTGAAACAAAGAACCAAATCACCCATGAAGAGGGAAGTATTTGTCCTAAAACACTCGGTACAAGCACCGAAGATTAAATCTATCATCAGAAATTGTTGGGAACTAATTAAGAACAAACCAGATTTCAAGGAAGTCTTTCTAGGGATACCACTCTTTGCGCACATCAGACCGAAAAATCTTCGAGAATTGCTGAAACCTCCAAAAAGAGACAATAAAATCATACACAAGGGGATGAAAAATTGCTACAATTGTGGGCAGTGTGGGAACGTCATTACAGGAAATAAATTCACACATCCACATACAGGTTGAGTTATCACATTGCAACACACGTCAGACTGCACCACTGAAGGAGTAATTTATGCAATCAAGTGCCCCTGTAGGATTGTATATTTAGGCAGAACGAGTCGGAAGATAAAAACACATATAGTGGAACATAAAAGTAGGATTCGCAACCAAAACATTAGTTCTTATTTGACAAAACACTGGGTAGAAGCGACACATACTATTGCGCTACACTATTCTTGAACGCATCCACATAACTTCAGGTATAGACATCAATGTAGCTTTGGCATGTAGAGAAACATACTGGATGCAGCATCTCGGAACAGTCATTGCAGGTGGTTTGAATGACCATTATGAATTATTATGTTTTTTGTAAGCCAGCGCAATAGAACATTACTGGGTTGTTAGATTGTAAGGGACTGCACAAGTTTCCTTTTCTTTTTCCTTCAACTTCTTTTATTATTTCCACACTCGCATATTGTTTTCTACATACTTTTATCTTTTCAATGCTTATTTCTTTAATGCTTTATTTTCCTTCGTTCTTTTTACATTGCTTTTCAATTCATTTTTCTAATGCTTTCTTGATATTGTTTTTTGGATAATAGCACACCTTTTTCTATTTCATTCATCTGTTTTCTATTTCACTATAGCATTTTTTGATGTGGTCAGGTCCAACTGATCAGGCTGCATGGGCGGTATCCTGCTCCCTCATAGTCCTCTTTCTATGTTCGTTTCCGCAAGACTCCATCTATGAAGTCCGTTTTTCGGCTGCATGGGGGGTATCCTTCTCCTTCATTGTCCTCTTTTTATGTTCGTTTCCTCATGACTCCATCTTTGTAGTACTTTTTCAGCTCCATTATCGGGTGCATTTTCCAATACGTTTGATTCACGAGTTTTAATTGTGGGATCACCTCATTTCTCATTACGAATACTGAGGGATTATATCCGGTGTGTTTCTGTGGACTGATCGTTTGGGCACTGAGTTTATATTTTTGGGTATTTCCTTCCCTCTTTTTAGTATGAAGGAGTCCTTCTATCATGTCTACTATCTGATTATCACTACACAGTCCGCTGTTTAGCTTTACTATCAGGCTCACTTCTCTAACACTAAAAGCCTTTCTCCTTGCACGCATACACGTCACTTCGGAACATCTTGTCTCTCATGGTAAGACTCTGTAGTACATACAGAACTTGCATATGTTCCTACGTGACACACAGTGTTTTTTATGAGTGCATTATTATTTCCCCAGGGTGTGGTTTAATCTCTTACTCGCATCCGCGGTGCAAGCTATTGCACATACTGTGTGGGCTGCCGGTAGGATTGTTTGTCTCCCACTTAAACGCATTCTAGAATCACGCAACTCTTTTGGTTCTTTTTCTTACTTACTGTTACAGAGTATTCTTTTCTTTATCCCGACTCTAGGGTTCACGCATTGCGCCATATGTCAGTGGCCTATTTGAATATTTATCCTTAGAGCACTGGGCAACACCAGTCGATTATGACTATAGCTATAATCGACATCACTTTCATTTCTGTATGTTGGTGTTGTACTCTTACTTTTCTCCTAACATTTAATGTGTAAGTCTCGAGCTGATACTCACAATCAACCCAAAATGATGTAATTTTTTTGTTTCTTCATTTCTTGACGTTTTTGAAATTATTGATATGGACATTGTTCTATGTTGTAGATCTGGATCGAGAGAACTTGAAGAATATCTCCATTGCTTCTTTTTTGCATAATCACAACTTTTGTGTAATCACATACCCCCTGAAGAAGGGTTCATGTTGAACCCGAAATGCATTGGGAATTTTTGTTTTGGTACACAGAATTGAGTCACAGACATTTGTAGTGATTTTGTCATCATTGTTTTTCCATTGATTGTTTAAAACATTGATATCTTTTCAAAAATATGATTTAATAATGCTTTTTCAGTTATCTCTTGATTTCTTACCAATGAAACTTCATAAAGATCAAGTCGAAATAGGTTTTCTTGTTTGTTTTAATATTTGGAGTATACATCATTGAAAGAATGTTTAATATGATTACATTGTAAAGGCGTTTTCTGCCTTCAGCTGTGCTACATGTAGTCTAGGGTTTCCCCTAGACTCTTTTCTGACTAAGACTGAAACAAACACATAAGGAGTGCCGAGGCACAGTGTTTTGTTACACCATGCATCTTAACTTGTGGGCTACATTGATTACACTGTGGCAACATACACATATTTAAAAAGGAGTCTTTGCTTGTCATAATTGTTTATTTTAGCAGGTCGGAGTGCAGGTTTACACTGCAGCAATCAGGATACAAAAAGCAGGCCTGAAGCCATGTTTGTATTGTCACTGTTCAGGATGACACAATATGTGCTGCAGTCAAAAATTAGCATTTAACTGCCAGACCCTAGGTGTACTTTCTACATAATATACTGTGGACTTACAGGCAAGTCACCGACTATTAAGGAATGAGCCAATTCAACAATGTTTAGGGGAGGGGGTACAATCCTCTACTCATTGTTAGCACGGGTAAAGTCCATAGCATCCAAAAACCAGCAAAGAAAATGGGTCAAAAATTAGGGGTGACCCCACACAAAAAGGTAGATTTCCTACTCATAAATACATTCATAAATAAATGCTGATATAAATATTTAGACATGTATACATACATACATACATACATATACACAGACATACGTACAAGTGTAAGTCAGTGTAAACAGAAGAGCCCCCAAGGATAACTTCACTGGATCAGGAGTGAAAGGAGTTAAAATAATGGGAAGTAAGCGAAGGGATCAAAGCAGAGAGGAACAACGTTAAGGCATGATCCTTAAACTGGAAGGAAAGTCAGCCAGGAAAGGGGAACAAGATCAGTACAAAGTCTAAATACATAAACAGTCAAGTCAGGAAAGCAGATGCAGGTCTTGTCTATAGTCGTAGTCTTAGAAGGTTATCCCTCATACTGAGGAAGTTGTTGAGACACCATCCTTATGTAACTGTGTTATTTTATAGGCCTTTCTCTGGTAAACGGTTTCAGATATACTGGTAGGAAGTATACATTGGGTCTAGCTACCTGCCCCAGACCCTTTTCTCACTGTATATTTATTGACTGTATTGCTCACTGATGATATCCAATGGTAAAGTGCATATTCTACTGTAAATTGCGGATATGCTGTTGCCTAATTCATTCTGTTGGATCGCAATAAAAACCTTATGAACAAAAAATATATACTGGTTAGAAGTGCAGCTTCCGACATCGTTTCACATCACACTCTCGCAGCCAGACTACACAACACGGGAATTCAAGGAGCCGCTCTTGACTGGATCCAATCCTTTCTCTCCGGCAGAACTCAGAGGATCCGATTCCCTCCCTTCCTCTCTGTACCCATGGAAATCAACTGCTTGGTACCCCAGGGATCTTCAATCAGCCCAACGCTATTCAACTTCTACATGGCTCCCCTCGCCACCATCATCAGACAGCATGGGCTCAGCATTGTACCCTACGCCAATGGTACCCAGCTGATCCTCTCGCTTAAGAAGAATCCTGAAGACACCAGACTCTGTTTCCAAGAAGGCATGAAGAACGTGTCAGCCTGGATGAAGGACAGCTGCCTGAAGCTAAACTCATAGAAGACCGACATTCTCATCCCCGGTCCCTGCACCTCCGCCTGGCACTACATCTGGTGGCCCTCCACCCTCGGTAGCCCACCCACCCCTACAGACCATGCTTGGAATCTCACCATCGTCCTTGACTACTCCCTCTCCATGAACCGCCAGATCAACGCCATCGCATCCAGCAGTTTCAACTGCCTCCGCATCCTCTGTAAGACTTTCAAGTGACTCTCCTCCGACTTCAGACGGAACATCACCCACGCACTCATTACCAGCAGACTGGACTACGGCAACGCCCTCTACGCTGGAATCAACACAATGCTCCTGCCTAGACTCCACACCATCCAGAATGCCGCTGCCAGATTCGTTTTCGGGACACCGCACCATGAGCACATGACCCAACAACTATGAGTCCTACACTGGCTCCCCGTCGAGAAGAAGTTCACCTTCAAACTCTTCACCCACGCCTACAAATCCTTCCACAACATCGGACCCAAATACCTCAATGAGAGAGTATCCTTCCACGTACCCAGGAGGAACCTCCACTCCGCCGACCTTGCCCTGGCAGGGGTCCTCCACATCCACAGACACAGAACCGGTGGGAGAGCCTTCTACTACATCGAAGCCAAAACTTGGAACATGCTTCCTCTGATCATCAGGAGCTCCCCCATGCTGCACAAGTTCTGGATGGACCTCAAGTCCTGGCTCTTCGACTGATTCAGAGCCTCGACCCCCCAGCGCCTTGAGACCTTCACGGGTGAGTAGCTCGCTTTATAAGCCCCATATTCATTGATTGATTGATTGAAGTATATGAAAGTAGTGGGGCCCGCCAAAATGTGCTACATTGTAGAAGCAGAACTTGCCTGTCAGAGGTCTTCCAGCACCATGAATGGTGTTAGTGAATCCTGGACCCCTACTTCTGTAGTGTGATGTCTAGCTGACAAAGACATGATGTAATAGTTCTATGGAACAGAGAACCTAGAATGTGGAATACGATTTATGTAAGGCAGCAGCAGTTGCAACTGGGATGAGATGGGTGAAGTGCTTTTTTAACTCCAACTTACCCTAAATATCAACGTGTGTTGAATATTCTTGTGACATTTTACACTGGTGATGAGCGAGGGATGTAAAGGAAGGAGCACTTCAATATCAGGAGGAAAGCAAGGTGCAGCATTACTCTGTGGCTAGAACAGCACTGGAGGGGCAGTGGTAGGAACTGCTGCAGCGGATTTGTGGATCGGACCCACAGTGATACTGTGTCTCAATGTAAAAATTATTTTGTACATTTTGGAGGAACAAATCCATTGATTGTGAGGGCATAGGTGCGAGTGATGAGGGTGAGACATCAGCATGACCACAACGAGGAGTCAGCGTGTGTCTCGCCAAAGCTCAGAGTTAGCCAATAAGAGGAGCCTGTGCTCATCTTGCCACAGCCCTCTCTGAGTCAAGCTGTGGAGTGCAGCGGTATGCATGATACGTGTGTACCATTTTGGATTGAGCCCCGTACAGTGAACGCACACCAAGATAGAATGGTGAACAGGATTTAGAGTGTCAAATTGTTTTTTTATTTGTGGTGACAAGTTTTTGAGAATCAAAACGAGTCTTGTTCTTGTCATTCAGAGGCATTATTTTTACCAGTGATAAGCACACCAGTGCCAACGATGGTGAGATGCATACATAAATAAATTCAAAATATATGTATTCATGCAGTGAGGTGCCTTTAAAAACAAGGCATGATGAGGGAAAACTGAGTGCTTACAGTGGTGATAAGCACACCTAAAACTTTAATAGGAACAAATTACAAGGTTTTATAGATACAATAGCATACAACTGGGGTGGTAGGGATACTGGTGGCGTGAGTTTATTCAGCTAGTGCGCAAATCAACACAAAATGCAGAATGTGATAACTCCACCCTTTTTCTTAAGATGTTCAGGAGAACCAACAATAAAATGGAGCAAATGAATGACATTTTTTAGACATTACACAAGGGTACCTGGAACTCATTTAAGTGCTGAGCAGTAGTTTTCCTTGTTAATGCACTGTATTGGAGAAGAGGGACAAAAAGTGCTAGAGAATCTCCCATACCTAAGTGTGGAAGAACGAAGAAGGTTAAATGAATTTGAAACTTGTATTTTACTACTTGACTGTCATTATTTACCAAGAGTTACTACCATTATGGAACAATATCATTTTATACTACAAGAGCAAGGTAAGGAAGAGACGGTTGAAGACATACCAGTCTTAGGAAGCTTGCATCCATCTGTAAATTTTGGGGATCCAATGAGGAACGTATAAGAGATAAAAAAATGAAGGTTCAGAGATGATAAACTAAGAGAGGGATTGTGGCTGAAAGATCAACCACCATTCGGAGAAGTAATCTTAGTAGCAAAAAGGGTTGAGCATATGGACTGGAAACACTTTATTTTGGTCAATCTATATATATAAAAACGAATGTATGTCTGTCTGTCTGTCTGTCTGTCTGTTTGTCCTTTATTCATTACTACACCATTCATCCGATCGCCATTAAGCTTTGGGAAGTTGTTGAGTACACTCCCGCAAAGGTTTCTGGCATAGCATTTTTTTAAATATCGGCCCCCCAGGGCCCTCATAATCTTTCAAATATCGCGAGGAATTACAAACTTAATCAGTGGCTCAGTGTACGTGCTATATTAGCAGCTACGAACAATGATGTAAATGCCATCAATTTCAGCATTCAAAACGGGATACCAGGCAAAGCGACAGCATATAGGTCCATCGATACTGTGATGAATCAAGACGAAGTTGTCATTTACCCAACGGAATTCTTGAATTCACTGGATTTGCCCGGTATGCCACCGCACATTTTGACATTGAAAATTGGCGTGCCTATCATTCTTCTCCGAAAGATGAATTCACCACGACTGTGCAACGGTACAAGACTTTCAGTGAAAAAGATGATTAACAATGTCATCGAAGCTACAATTTTGAATGGGAAATTCAAGGGGGAAGATGTACTGTTGCCACGTATTCCAATGATCCCAACAGATATGCCATTTGAATTAAAACGTTTACAGTTTCCGGTGCGACTCCTTTTTGTAATGACCATCAACAAAGCACAAGGACAATCGCTGCAAGTGTGTGGACTCCATTTGGAGAATCCGTGCTTCTCACATGGACACTTGAATGTGGCCAGCTCACACATTGGAAAACCTTCTGATTCATATGTTTACGCACAGACGGAAAAACAAAAAATATCGTGTATCCACAAGCACTCGAATAAATAAATAGAATTAAAACGACACTTTGAAATGTTTTCCATATTAAAATGAATATGTTTCAATAAAAATGACACAATGTAAATTGAATGCTATCATAACAAGTTTCCTTGAATTTCCTTTCTTCTGAGATCGCAGCAACGTGCGACGGGTAAGCTAGTTGATCCTAAAAGTGCAAATTACAGAAATGTACATTTTAAAATTGCAAACATTAAAATACACCTATAGTATTGCATGTATAGGCATCAGGAATGCCCTATATGACACAACTTCCTCAAACTCAGCGAAGCATTAACAACAGAAACCTCTAAAAATGTCCCTAAGTGGGCTAGAAAAGGTCCTCCATGTTGAAGCTAGGCTTTGTTTGAAACGTCCAACCATCAAAGCAAACATAAATAACTTTCAGTAGTTTAAATTCTCTTACTCAGATTCCCACAAAATATAATAAAGGGGGCGTGGCTGGGCAAGATCGCTGAGCAGACGTAATTCGTCTCGGCTCTCGGTCCTCGTTTGAATCTCGAGGACATATCTGATGATCCACGGAGCTGCCACTGATGCCGTGCTCACTGGCTGAGAGCCCTCTGACTGGTGCAGGTAGTGAGACCCAGAATTCACGGCAGGACCTCCATTGAAGGTGATTATGGAGCTGTGCTTAGCCACACACAGAGCTCCTCAAAATGGCAGCCGCCTTTCTCTGGGCTGTCCCGATGTTCGACTGTCGAGGAGGAGACTGTGGGGATAATGGTGTGCCGGAATTTTGCTGCCCTAAATGAACAGCAAACGTTGATGGTCACCTTTACAGTGGCTGTCGCATTAGAGAAACACAAGAGGAGATTAAACATTGCAGCTGGCCCTGGCGCTTCGTGCCACACAGCCAATACCAGTAGGAGTGCTGGGGGCCCCTATATGATGCGATGATGAAGTGCCACAAGCGCGGGGGACCAAGACTTGAACCATCCTACCTGTGCTGGGAAGCACTGGAGGACGATCGATTCCAGGGAGAGACATACACTGGCAGCCGAGGGAGACCCTGCAACATTGTGAGGGCTTCACCCAGCACTGCATAGGGTCGGCGCACATCCACTGATTGGATCCCCTGAGGCGAGGGTGAGGTATCGAGGCGGAGTCACAACACACTGCTCAGGCTAGTCAGGGGGTCTGAAGTGATTTCAAGTTACTGCATCCCAACAGGAAACAATATCAATCAATCAATCAATCAATCAAAAAACTTGTATAGCGCACTACTCACCCGGAAGGGTGTCAAGGCGCTTGGGGGAAGGGGTCCACTACTGCTCGAACAGCCAGGTCTTGAGTTGTCTCCTGAAGGCGAGGTGGTCCTGGGTCAGCCGAAGGTGGATTGGGAGGGAGTTCCATGTCTTGGCCGCCAGGTAGGAGAAGGATCTGCCTCCGGCGGTGGCTCTTCGGATGCGTGGTATGGCGGCGAAGGCGAGGCTAGTAGACCGTAGCTGGCGGGTGGGCGTGTAGAAGGTCAGGCGGTCGTTGAGGTACTTGGGGCCCAGGTCGTGGAGGGACTTGTGTGCGTGGGTGAGGAGCCTGAGCGTGATCCACTTGTTGACAGGGAGCCAGTGCAGGTCCCTCAGGTGGCCGGAGATGTGGCTGCGTCGGGGGATGTCCAGGATGAGTCGGGCGGAGGCGTTCTGGATGCGTTGTAGTCTTTTCTGTAGCTTGGCTGTGGTTCCGGCGTAGAGGGTGTTTCCATAGTCCAGTCGGCTGGTGACGAGGGCCTGGGTGACCGTCTTCCTGGTTTCGGTCGGGATCCATCTGAAGATCTTGCGAAGCATGCGTAGGGTGTGAAAGCATGATGAGCAGATGGCGTCGACTTGTCTGGTCATCGAGAGGGAGGAGTCCAGGATGAAGCCTAGGTTGCGTGCGTGGTCTGTTGGCTTGGGAGCGGTGCCCAGGGCTGGGGGCCACCAGCAGTTGTCCCAGGCGGAGGGCGATGGTCCCAGGATGAGGAATTCCGTCTTGTCTGAGTTCAGTTTCAGGCGGCTGTTCTTCATCCACTCGGCGACGTCTTTCATCCCTTCGTGCAGGCTGGTTCTGGCGGTGTCGGGGTCTCTGGTGAGGGAGAGGATCAGCTGGGTGTCGTCGGCGTAGGAGATGATGTTGAGGTTGTGTTGGTGTGCGATGGCAGCAAGAGGGCTCATGTAGATGTTGAAGAGAGTGGGGCTGAGAGATGATCTGGTGGCCTCGGATCGAAACGGGGGGAGGCTGACTCTCTGTGTTCTACCGGCGAGGAACGAGATGATACACTCCAGTGCCTTCTCTTGGATGCCGATGTTGCTGAGGCGTTGAACTAGGGTGCGGTGGCAGACAGTGTCGAACGCTGCCGAGAGGTCCAGGAGGATGAGTGCCGCTGTTTCCCCGTTGTCGAGCAGGGCTCGGATGTCATCGGTGGCTGCGATGAGGGCGGTCTCTGTGCTGTGGTTGGCTCTGAAACCGGACTGCGAGGGGTCGAAGGATCCGTTCGTCTCGAGGAAGGCGGCAAGCTGTCTGTTGACGATCTTCTCGATGACTTTGGCGGGAAAAGGGAGGAGCGAGATGGGGCGAAAGTTTTTGGGGTCGGTGGGGTCCGCTGTTGGTTTCTTCAGTAGCGCACTGAGCTCGGCATGCTTCCAGCTCTCCGGGAAGGTGGCGGTGTTGAGGGAGGTGTTGATGACGTCCCGAAGTTGGGGTGCGATGGTGGAGTGGGCCTTGTTGAAGACGTGGTGGGGGCAGGGGTCGGTCGGAGATCCGGAGTGGATGGTGTTCATCGTGTGAGCTGTGTCTTCGGTGGTCACCGTGGTCCAGGTGCGGAGGGTGGCGGTGGGGGGCGTTGGTTCGACGGTTAGGTGCGTGGATGGTGCGCCGAAACTGTTGTGGATGTCGGCAATCTTGCGGTGGAAGAACGAGGTGAGAGAGTCGCAGAGATCTTGTGAGGGAGTGATGTCGTTGTTGCCGTTGCTGGGGTTGGAGAACTCCTTGACGATGGTGAAGAGTTCCTTGCTGTCGTGGGCGTTGTTGTCCAGTGATTTCTTCTTGGTGGTGCGGATGAGCTGGTGGTGCTTGCGGGTGGCGTGTTTGAGGGCGGTCATGTTGTCAGTGGTCTGGTCGAGGCGCTAGGCTTTCTCGAGGGTGCGGCAGGTCTTCTTGGAGTCCTTGAGTTCATCGGTGAACCAGGAGGCCTTCTTGCTTCTAGGTCTGCTGGGAGGGTTCTTCACTGGTGCGAGGTCGTCGGTGCAG
This sequence comes from Lissotriton helveticus, assembly GCF_964261635.1. NCBI lineage: Eukaryota > Metazoa > Chordata > Amphibia > Caudata > Salamandridae > Lissotriton > Lissotriton helveticus. The sequence goes on along the minus strand of NC_136063.1, from coordinate 2,057,521,321 downwards.
GCAGTCAGCCACTGCGTGAAGTTGCGGGCTGCTTCGTTGGGGTCCGTTGTGTTGGCGGGTGGGTTCTGGCTGAGGGAGGTGGTGAGCTGGTCGGCAGTGATCTTGCTACAGCTTCTGTGAGGAACCTGTTGCGGGTGGTGGTGGGTTGTGGTTCTTCTGAAGCTGAAGTGGACGCAGCTATGGTCGGTCCAGTGGAGTCCGGTGGAGTGGCTGAAGGTGATGTGCTTGCTGGATGAGAAGACGGGATCAAGCGTGTGGCCGGCGTAGTGGGTGGGGGTGTTGACCAGTTGCTTGAGTCCAAGGTTGGCGAGGTTGTCCAGCAGGGTGGCGGTGTTGCGGTCCTTGTTGTTCTCCAGGTGGAAGTTGAGGTCCCCTAGGAGGATGTAGTCGGCGGAGGGGAGGGCGTGTGGGCTGATGAAGTCCGTGATGTCTTTGCTGAATTGTGTGCGTGGTCCTGGGGGTCTGTAGATGAGGGTGCCTCTGAGGGTTGTCTTTGGGTCGGTGTGAATCTGGAAGTGGAGGTGCTCGGCGGTGGCGAAGGTGTCGTTGGAGTCGGTCGTGATGCGGATGGTGTTCTTGTGAACGATGGCGATGCCTCCTCCGGTCTGGTTGACGCGGTCCCTCCTGATGATCTTGTACCCGTTCGGGATGGCGATGGCGATGTCGGGGGCTGAGGAGGCATTCATCCAGGTTTCCGTGAGGAAGGCGATGTCTGGTGATGTTGTGTCGAGGAGGTTCCAGAGTTCCACGGTGTGTCTGTGGACGGAGCGGGTGTTGAGCAGGATGCACTCGAGGTTGCTGCTGGTGCTTGGCTTGGCGGGTGCGGTGCAGGTTCGGAGGCAGGTGAACTTGCAGGTTCTGCATGTGAAGAGTCCGTGAATGCGTTTCGGGGCGGCCCGGCAGCAGGCGGGGTTACGGCCGGCATTGAGTGCGTTGAGGGTGGCGGCGTCGTAGGTCTGTCGGGTCGTCTTGCAGCGGTGGGGACCAGTGGTCCTGGCACTGGGCGCGGTCCAGGCACGGACGGGCGCAGACGGGCTTGCCTTTGGCACGCCTTCGGCGCACAATCGGCGCGCCCGCTGCACGCGTCCACTGCGCGGTCGCTCCGGGGGCGTCATAAGAGGGGAGGAAGGGAGGAGGGGTCAGCTGGGAGGCGGGAGGAAATAATCCAATGGGTCCTGGGCGCTTGAGAAAAATCTCACTTGGTGCGTGAGAGGGACCCAGCCGCCACATTCCCCCTAAGATTAGAGGCTGCGAATAGGACAGCTACACTACCGGGCTGTAAAGTGCAGATCACCCCCCCCCCCTTTGCAACAGGAGTGGATAGTGAGTTCCAGCTTTGGCTGTAGGGGATTCAGGCAAGCACCTGTAAAGGGACGAAGACCGTTTGAGGTGTAGAGGTCCGGGATAGCGTCTGATACGCTGGCACTCACATTGTGACCCATTCCCTAGAAAGCTGTTAAGAACGCTGCGAGGGACCAGCAGTCCACTGGGAGGGTGAACACCGACCCCTGACATAAACCTCCCAACATCCTGTGGTGGCAGCCTACTGCAGGGACAGGAAGGTACGGTAAAGGACTTTTGGTATGGAGGGGTAATAACATTGGGTCCGTCTCTATGCTGCAAAGAGGGTGATGACCAAAAACACAAATACATTCTTTAACTTCTTCCCCCCAGCGGACAAACGTCTACCAGTAGAATGTGACGACAGTCCGGAAGTCATAGTCCTCATGAAAGATGATCTCATGAACTCCCTATGGGATTTCAAAACAGAACTTCAAAAAGAGCTTAGCCAGGACATCAAGGCCTCCATTAACTAACTAAAGACTGACCTCAATGAGAGAATGGCCACCCTCCAACAGGATGTGGACTCTGTGGGAGTCCAAGTGGTTGATTTGGAGACGCAGACATACAGGATGAAATGCACGCCCTCCAGGACCAATTACACCAAACTAAGCTGAAAGCTGAAGATCTGGAAAATAGGGCCTGGAGAGGCAACGTACAGATCCGCGACCTGGAGGAGGGGGCGGAAGGCCCAGATCTTTTAGCTTTCCTCAAAGGCCTCTTTGCAGAGATCCTCAGCCCACAAACGTTTAAGATCAATCTAGAACGGGCGCACAGAGTCGGAGCGCCGCCGGCTGGAGAACGGAGGCGTACAAGTGACGTGCTAGCAAAATTTCACTCCTACAAAGTAAAAGAAGCAGTTCTAATGGCGGCCAGGAAAAGCTATACGATCTCCTTCCAGGTTCATACCCGCAGCATTTATCAAGACCAGGCACCAGCAACCTTAGTGAGGCGGCAGCTGTTCCAACCCATCACTACCAAAGAACGCCCGACAAAGTCAGATACCACTGGACATACCCATTTGGTCTGAGCTTTGAGTACAAAAATAAGCATCGTCACATTACAGACAGGAGGGAAAGGCTGGCCCTACTGGGACAAATGATCTCGAGCCTTCACAAAACAAAGGACAAGGAAAAAATCGAAAAGGTGTATCCCCATCACAATGGTCTATGAGCTCCAAGGGGACTCACAAATTAGGCTAGAGCATAGAGACTGCGGAGCACCACTCCACAAAGACTGAGCAGTTATGTTATGCTCCAATTCAATTGGTCTTGCGCAGTCGAAGGCCAGGGTCATTCCACAACTTGACGACAGCCTCAAGGGGGTGGATGGTTCCATGCGGCCCACTGTCGGAGGGCCGGCATTCAGGGGGACCCTTTATACACTTGATTTCCCAAGACAGGCGCGGAGGGGGACAATGGTCACGCCATCCACCTACGCATCCGGATAACTGACTACATTTATGTGTCGGTTTCGACACATGTTACTGTTGGTAAAGTTGGGTTTTTCTTTTTTTCATAGTTTTTGGCAAGGGGAAAGGTTAAATGAGTGGTGGCAGCTCCACTTAGATTGGCAACACACCGATCCTCTGGTCAGGGAACATCTGCTAAGACAGGCATACCTGGGGGGTCCAAGCTGGTCAACTGTTGCAGTGAACGTACTGTTTTACATGAGAGAGATGTGAGAAGGAAGGAGAAGTATAGTATGGGAAGATGGTAATTACTATGGCATCATGGAATGTTAAAGGACTAAACTCACCACAAAAGAGAAAAAAAATTGGGAAATATCTCACTGACCACCACTTTGACATAGTGGCACGTCAGGAGACGCATCTCCGGAGGGCCGAATAGTCGATGCTTAAGCACAAACAATATTCCCTTATTTACAGATCCTCAGCACACACTAAGCATCGTGGGTTGCACTTTTATTCCATGCCTCAACGAAATTTCAATCACTGGCTGTCCAATCGGACAAGGAGGGTAGGATGGTTATGGTTAAGGGAACACTGAAGGGCAAATTATGCAACTTTATTGCGGCCTACGCGACAAACACCTGCCAAACAGGCTTTTTACCTACCCTACTAGACAAAATAGATGATTTTGCGGAGGGGCCGACAATTATAATGGGTGATTTTAATCTTACCTGGCAGCCAGATTTAGACAGCACCCACCCACACAGATCTGGAACCAGCTCATTTACCGCAGACACTGAGCAAAGAATATACGATTCGGGTTTCCGTGATGCCTGGCGTACCTTGTATCCTCAGTCTAGAGATTATACATTTTACTCTCGGGTACACCACACGTACTCTAGATTGGATTATATTTTTCTCAGTCAAACCCTACTAGGCGCTCTTAAGGAAGCTCTCCCTTTCAGGCCACTGTCCTGTCTCGATTTGTCTAAAATGGGGGGCAGCCTTGACAACCACATCTAAATGGTATTTCCCGATCTCACACCCGATAGGGTAATGCGCGCTGACCTCCAAGAAGTGATAATGGACTTTTTTTACTTAAATAGACCCGAAGACACTTCCATGGGTAACACACGGAATGCCTTCAAAGTAGTCATAAGGGGGAAATGTATAGAGCTCAACTCCACCCTAAATAGACCATGAGCTAAAGAGAGGGAATACCTGAAAGCAGAACTGGAATTAGCGGAAACAGCACACAAGTCAAACACCAACAGATCTTCTCTTCGTCACCTTTCCGCACTCCGGTATAAATTGAATCTATCTACAATAATAGGGCGGAGCTCACACTTTTGAAAATGCGTCACATCTCCTATACCCAGGGGAACAAAATAGGCAAACATTTAGCTAGACAACTGAAAGAGAAACGCGAAAGGGAATATATAGTGGAGGCACACAAGCCGGGTCCCATGAGCTAATACCCACAGAAAAAGATAAGGCAGACATCTTCGGTTCGTTCTACAGGGCTCTTTATACTGGGGAACCATGAGATGAGGGGCTGCAAGATAACTATATCCAGGCTTTGAAATTGCCCTGGGTTCCACAAGCATCGAATGACAGTCTCACGGCCCCCATAACAGCAAAGGAAGTGACCGTGGCCATCACTGCCCTGAAACTACACAAGGCACCCGGCCCAGATGGGGTAACAGCCCACTTCTATAAAACCTTTGCTACCAACCCTATACCACACCTCATGAATCGTTTTAACCATAAGGCAATAACCGGAGACGTTACCCCCTCAATGGCAGAGGCTGTCCTGACGCTGATTCCTAAACCCAGGAAAAATGTGCATCTGTGTACCTTCTACCGCCCAATCGCCCTCCTAAATTTAGATGCAAAGCTTTACTCTGCTAACTTAGCAACCCGGCTGAGTGACCTGATGCCAGACCTCATCCACCCTTATCAATCCAGCTTCATCAAAGGTCGTCAGACACATGATAATATTAGAAGCACAATACATCTCATTGAAAAAGTTTCAAAGCACAAGATTCCGACAGTGCTTGTTGGTTTGGATGCCGAGAAGGCCTTTGATCTCGTGGACTGGTCATTCTTATTTCACACATTAACATATTGTGGCTTCGTAGATTAATTTATTAAGATGATTAAGGCCAATTACACATCCACGTTCTAGGGTACAGGTCAAGGGAGTACTCTTGGCCCCTTTCTCCCTTACGAGAGGCACTCGACAAGGGTACCCTTTGTCACCTTTATTATTCACTCTCAGTATTGAGCCACTGGCCATGACCATCCAGGAAAGGCAGATGATTAAAGAGATTCCCTTTAGTGGAGACATCCATAAAATGTCACTTTTAATGGACGATGTGCTCTTGTCCCTCACAGAACTCTCACTAAACCTTCCTGCACTTCATTCTGAGCTGGCCAAGTTTGAGGCAGTAGCAGGCTTCAAGGTCAACCTCGATAAATTGTATATACTTAACCTCGCGGTCCCAGATGATGGGCAGGCGACATACAGTCTCACTCCCCACTACAATGGACTGACCACTCCCTTCAGTACTTGGGAATCCAGTTAATGCCGCGTGTTGAAGGGCTTTATAAAGCGAGCTACCTGCCGGCTTTTCTCCAACTTCAAAGCGATCTTAAACGTTGGAAGCCATTTCTTGGCTCAGTATGATTAATGCGATCAACATGACGGTGGTTCCAAAACTGTTATATCTTTCTCAGGCTCTGCCTATTGATTTAGACACAACCTTCCTACCTAAAATTAAATCCATGCTTACACGGTTCATATGGCAAGGAGGTAGAGCCCACTTATCGTTTTCAATATTGAGGCATCCCAGAACAGAGTGAGGAGTGGAACTACCCGATCTAGGCCTGTATTATAAAGCCGCTGAGTTGTGGATAGTGACAGAGTGGTTTAAAAGGGAGTCGGAGAAACACTGGCTCCATATGGACAAAGCAACTGCTGGGAGGATAATTTGGGTTATAATATGGAAACACAAGAAAGAGAGGTCTGCAAATGCGTATATCAGCACCCCCACCTGCACTGTTTTGAAAGTGTGGGACTTGTGACGAGAAGTGACCAATGGCCCACGTTCCCCCCTGCCTACACCCCAATCCATTTCAATCCAGCCTTTCCACCGGCCTTGCAGGAAGGCCCTTTTGATGCTTGGCGAGATGGTGGCTGTCTTATTCTAGTCCAATTATTTCAAAACTATGACATTCTCACCCTCAAGAATTGTAGACGAGAATTCCATCTAAATCTGGATGAACACTTTCACTACCTCCAACTCCAACATTGGGCACTCACCCCCGACGTTCATGAGGCAGCTAAAAGGGGGAAAACTGGCTTTGAAAAATTTCGGGGGATGGGGGGATTCATGAGAGGGGTGATCTCCATCCTAAATAACTATCTATTTCACTCCACACATTCAGCGTTTCCTAGATACATATCCATGTGGGAAGGAGTGTTACAACGAGAAATTCTAGATAAGGATTGGGTTGCGCTTTGGTCCGATATCAGAAAATGTAATCACTCTCTTGAACTTAGGGAAACTCACTTAAAAACATTGATGGACTGGTACCTGTATCCGGCAAAAACTCAAACTAATCTTCCCGAACACTTCAGATAGGTGCTGGAGGGGCTGTGGTTTGCTTGGGTATTTCCAACATATCTGGTGAGACTGCCCCACCATCAGACCATTTTTTGGAGGAAATTCTTGCACAAATTAAAACCATGTTAAGCTACCAAACACCGACCACTATAGAAGGGGTCCTCTTAGGTATCTGTGATCCTTCCCTTGAACACCAAAGCGGATAAAGCCATTAATTGGACATGCATAGGAGCTGCGAAAGTAGCAATTGCAGCTGCTTGGAAGAAAAAGTCAGCTCCCTCTCTGTCCTTTTGGCGCTTGCACCTCTGGAAGTTACTATGCCGTGAGAGAATGGCGGACATCTTCAGCGAGAATTATAGGAGCTTTGAATACAAGTGGAGACCACTAGTTGCCTTTCTTACATGGGGCTTGCCGCTGGCAGTCTGTCCTCCTTCATTTAGGGGTATGCATCTCTTCCAATTTCAACCAGCTAGCACATGTCCAGACAGTGAAACATCATTCTTATATAGCGTTGCCACCATCTACCTTGTTGTTGGGAGGGGGGGGGGGTTGCTTTTCTTTTTGTTGTTTGGGCTTTTCTTTCTTCTTATGATTGTGTTTTTAATCAGGGTACGTTCCCGGTTGGAAGGGTTGTACAAAATTCTGTCGCAAAAGAAAGATAGGTTGTACGCATCTCAAGGCAGGGATATCCTAGGCCTGTGCAACACTAGAAACTGTACTGGACATTATAGAAGTCCCATGTAGGAAGGCCTGGATATGTGTGAACAAGCAAATGCAACCTTGCTACTTTTTATGATGCATTACTTTGTATTTCTTTTTTCTTGGATTCTTACGCTTCTATTGTTGTACTGTACGAAGTGTATGCTATGCAGAAATGCTAATAAAAATACGTTTGACAAAAAAATGTAATAAAGGGAAAAAAAATGACCAAAGTTACAGCTTACTGGCACCTAAACCACACATTCATTAAAAAGTGACTCACTGAAAAAACAATAGGAATTGAAGTATCTGTTTTTAGGATTCTTTAAGCAACCTGGTAATGTGGAGTTCTCAAACAGATCGTTTTGATCCACTTCCTTCGAGCATGACAGTATTCAGTGTAAAAGACAAAAATGTGTACCTCGGTCTCTGGCCCAAAGCCACAAGCAGGACAAACTGATGAGTCATGATTACTAACCCAGGTGGTAATGAATCTTAATGGCAGGCAGCCCAGACGAAATCTTATATACAAGCTTTTGGCCATCAGTGGTGAGATCAGGTCTAAAAAAGGCTCAAACACAGGGCATAGTTTAAAGCTTTAAAACTGAGAGCCTCATTTGCTATGAACGACGCATCTCAGATGAAGACGCTATCTAAGGCTTTGTGAATGATATCTGATGAATTAGCAGTTGATAGGGGCATGGTATTGCGAGGAACAAATCTAGTTTCACTAATCACTTTGAGTAGTAAGTTGATAGATGAAGCTCATGAAGGACATTTGGGAATTGTTAAAACCAAGGAGAGATTAAGGGTACGTTTTTGGTGGCCAGGGATGGAATTAGGACGTGAGCAGGTGGTTAGAGAATGTGTACAATGTAAGAACAGTGATAATATCTTGACACCACATATCATGCCAATGCTTTGTTGCAGATTACCACACATTCCAAGGCAAGAAGTTGCTATGGTTGTTGTTGGTCAGCTGAAAGGTGAGAACAATACCCCTTATTTGGTTGTTCTGTTAGATGTGTATTCCAGGTAGGAGGAGGTCTCCTGTGTAAGGGAAGTAACCACGGATAGTATTATCAAATGTTTACAGGAGGTACTTAAAATCTCTTTTATCTGATAATGGTCCACAATTTTGTTCAAAGCAAATGGAAGATTTTCTTGTGGAATAGAACACAAAAAGAGAACTTTTTTTCACCCTGAAGCAGTAGAGCAATGCAATGGAGTAATGCAACAGAATATTCAATTGTCCAGGCTGAATGTTTTAGATTAGAAAGAAGAGTTATAGAAATATATCACAGCTCATGGCATGACACCACATTCCACAACTCATAAGTTACCCTTTGAATTGTTTAAGGGTAGATCACACTAAACTGTGTTATGTCCAGGTTGAATGAATTAGGCTAAAAGTATTAAGTATAATGGCACTGCGGGTTGGAGAAATTGTTACAACAAAATAATAAAAAAACATTTTGATGAAAGGAAAAAGCCTGAGCAGGTAGTGATATGTGTAGGAGATTGGGTGCGTGTGAAAGCTCCACTGGGTGCTATGTCTTGGTCAAAATGTACAACACCCACTTAAGGGATTTAGGGGCACATGTATCAAGCTATTTTCGCAAACAGTGCAATTTGCAAAAATCGTCCGCTTGCGATCGCTGATTTTTGATGCTTGTAACTTTTGGGCAATACGCAATTCAGGTTATCACAATGCAAATAGGCAATCGCAATTTACGATTACATAATGCAGATGCAAGAAGCCTTTCCTAAATGCGAATTGTGCATTTAGGAAATGCTAATTACCATCAACTTCAAGTTGATGGTAACATGTGCATACTTTGAAAAATGCACAAAAATGCATTTTTCAAAGTGTCATGTAGCGCACATGTGTGTTATTTACATGTGCACATTTGCATTTTTCTCGTGGTGCTTAGGCCCACGGGCAACCTTGGCTTTGCATTCACTATTTGTGATTACCAATTTGGTAATCACAATTAGGAAATGCAATACCATTCATTCCTAAGGGCCTGTAGGCCCATAGGAATGAATGGAGTCACATTACCTAATAGCGATTTGCTATTTACCGCATCACTATTAGGTAATGTTAAGGAATCACAATTGTTTTGCAATTCCCACATGCATAGCATTTTGCGATTCCCAAATAGCAAATAGGTAAAATTCGCTATTTGAGAATAGCAAAATGCAGGCTTGATGCATGTGCCCCAAAGTAATGATTACCAATTTGGTAATCGCAATTAGGAAATGCAATACCATTCATTCCTAAGGGCCTGTAGGCCCATAGGAATGAATGGAGTCACATTACCTAATAGCGATTTGCTATTTACCGCATCACTATTAGATAATGTTAAGGAATCACAATTCTTTTGCAATTCCTACATGCATAGCATTTTGCGATTCCCTAATAGCAAATAGGTAAAATTCGCTATTTGGGAATAGCAAAATGCAGGCTTGATGCATGTACCCTGAAGTGTTTTAAGAATGCCATTAAGGTGAAAGATGAAAGCATTTGAAATAAGAGTCAGGTGGCTGTACTGAAATCAGATGTGGAAGAGAGTTATGGCCATATTTGTGAGGCCATGCGTCACTTTTCGTGATGCAATGACAGCATAAAACATGCCCTCTGTTGCGTTTTATTTACAAAGTGACGCATCTAAGCAGATGCGTCACTTCTTAAACTCCTGCGCTACATTATACCTGCGGCAGGTATGATGTATGCAGGGTGGGCGTTCCCATGTAAGTAACCCTCATAGAAGTGACGCAGTGAAGTCTTCGAGATTTCACTGCGCCACTTCTAGAGTGCAAATGCGGCAAAAACTTCACAGCGTGCTTAAGACTGACGCAGGCCCTTTGAACGGACACATTGCTGGAGTTGCATCACTTTTGTGACATACTCCAGCAATGCGTCACTTTTGCGCTTACAGATACAGATACAGATACCTCAGAAATACTGACGTATCTGTAACTCCTTGCGACATGATGCGTCATACAGTAAATGTAACGTATCAACCATGTCGCAAAGAAGGCGCACTGAAAAGTGGTGCATCGCTGCTTTCACGATGCGTCACTTCTCCTAAATGACGTTCTTAGAGTTTTTTAGGGAAGAACAAAGTTCTGTATGGTAGAAAAGTTGGTCCGGGTTCTTTTGAGAATCGGTTGGACCAGTGCAGGAGAGGAAATACACAAAAAGTACTATTCCATCATATCTGAAGGACTATGGTAAATAATTGTTTTTATTGAAATAAGAAATGTAATTTCAAAAGTGATTATATTTTTGTGTATTTCTATAAGTAGTATTGTTATATAGTAAAGGAAGTTCATCATATGAAAAATGTGTAATTTTGTTTGTTCATTAAAAATTTTTACACGTTTTTATGTAGAAAGGAGAAGTGTGATATCTAGCTAAGAAGGACATGATGTTATAGCTCAATGGAACAGAGAACATGGAATATGAAATATGATTTATGTAATGCTACAGCAGTTGCCACTGGAATGAGATGGATGAAGTGCTTGATTAAATCCCACTTACCTTAAGTAACAATGTGTGTTGCATATCCTGCAATACAATACCATTTATTCCTAAGGGCCTGTAGGCCCATAGGAATGAATGGAGTCACATTACCTAATAGCGATTTGCTATTTACCGCATCACTATTAGATAATGTTAAGGAATCACAATTCTTTTGCAATTCCTACATGCATAGCATTTTGCGATTCCCTAATAGCAAATAGGTAAAATTCGCTATTTGGGAATAGCAAAATGCAGGCTTGATGCATGTACCCTGAAGTGTTTTAAGAATGCCATTAAGGTGAAAGATGAAAGCATTTGAAATAAGAGTCAGGTGGCTGTACTGAAATCAGATGTGGAAGAGAGTTATGGCCATATTTGTGAGGCCATGCGTCACTTTTCGTGATGCAATGACAGCATAAAACATGCCCTCTGTTGCGTTTTATTTACAAAGTGACACATCTAAGCAGATGCGTCACTTCTTAAACTCCTGCGCTACATTATACCTGCGGCAGGTATGATGTATGCAGGGTGGGCGTTCCCATGTAAGTAACCCTCATAGAAGTGACGCAGTGAAGTCTTCGAGATTTCACTGCGCCACTTCTAGAGTGCAAATGCGTCAAAAACTTCACAGCGTGCTTAAGACTGACGCAGGCCCTTTGAACGGACACATTGCTGGAGTTGCATCACTTTTGTGACATACTCCAGCAATGCGTCACTTTTGCGCCCACAGATACAGATACAGATACCTCAGAAATACTGACGTATCTGTAACTCCTTGCGACATGATGCGTCATACAGTAAATGTAACGTATCAACCATGTCGCAAAGAAGGCGCACTGAAAAGTGGTGCATCGCTGCTTTCACGATGCGTCACTTCTCCTAAATGACGTTCTTAGAGTTTTTTAGGGAAGAACAAAGTTCTGTATGGTAGAAAAGTTGGTCCGGGTTCTTTTGAGAATCGGTTGGACCAGTGCAGGAGAGGAAATACACAAAAAGTACTATTCCATCATATCTGAAGGACTATGGTAAATAATTGTTTTAATTGAAATAAGAAATGTAATTTCAAAAGTGATTATATTTTTGTGTATTTCTATAAGTAGTATTGTTATATAGTAAAGGAAGTTCATCATATGAAAAATGTGTAATTTTGTTTGTTCATTAAAATTTTTTACACGTTTTTATGTAGAAAGGAGAAGTGTGATATCTAGCTAAGAAGGACATGATGTTATAGCTCAATGGAACAGAGAACATGGAATATGAAATATGATTTATGTAATGCTACATCAGTTGCCACTGGAATGAGATGGATGAAGTGCTTGATTAAATCCCACTTACCTTAAGTAACAATGTGTGTTGCATATCCTTGTGACAGATTGCATATGGGCTGTTAGCCCCTCGAAGGCCACAGTCTGCATTGCCCTTCCTATTGATTCTGCAGTCTCCAAAGACTACATCATACCTGTAACCAGGACTTGTTGGTGACTGATTATGTAGTGCTGTGTGGGTGTGTGGATGGTAGGATGAGCACAACAGAAGTCATTTCAAACATTTAATAAGAGAATTCGCCTATAGCAATCTTTTGGACAGGGAATTGTTAAAGGGACTGGCAATATTTTTCATCTTTTCAGGAGACGTTAGGAATGGGGATAACTTAATAGAAGGGCAGCCCTGCCTTCAGAATAAATAGGGTTATGGAGCAAGTATATGCATGTAATGCGACTGGCTTGTATTCAGTCCTCTCGACATAACGTTAATGTACTAATCAACATGTTTGTCCTATTAATATTGCATTACATGACATCTAGGTGAAGCTTGCATATGTGCTTTTACTAATAATAATCCGCTTGCATTAAATGGCCATTGCTACGCGGGTTTTCTTATTGCGCATGCGTCTGTCACACTCACGTGACATGACGTACTTTCTGCATTTGGAGGGAATCTTTTGCTTCTGCGCACTAGAACTAAGATGGCTGCTCTGTGTTACAGCATGCATGAAGCTTGCACTGCTGCTTTTGCTAAGCTGTTTCTTCTTCCTAACTCTAAAGCAATAGTTAAATATAAAGTAATGGAAATAGAGTAGAGATAAGTGGTATACAGTGCATTCATTTAGTCATTGTTCTAAAACTGTTTCTTTTCTATTCTTTCATGTAATCACGCTTCTTAGCCTGAAATGTACCCGATACTCCATTTTGAAACCCACTGCACTCCATATTGAAACCTTTGAGCCTGCGCACCAGAGTATGAAAACCATCAAGTCATGGCATTGAATGAGTGCCAGGAACAGTCTTGACTATGATGCCCATGAGAACTTCACCTACTGAACTCTACAGAGGAAGCAAATTTGTTAAATGGACTACTTTGTAACTGACATTGATACATTCACTGCTGGGTGGAATAAAACATGCATGTGAAAATAAAATTGATGGGCGGCAACGTGAAATTAAAATTTCTAGGGAAAAGTTTCATTTCAGTATGGTGTGATGACATCTCCCCATCTTTTGGCCAATCACATTTGGGGATCCTTACACTTGCATCATTTGGGCGGTGGTACACTGACCTGGAAAATAGTATAACTAGGGTAGGCTTAGCTAGTTAATTTGTCCGACTTGTTCAAATAGCTGACCTGTCACTGACTCATTGCACTCAATAGGTGATCGGAAGCAGAGGTGCTGGCGGGGCCCTCTGTCAGAATGTTCTAAACCCAGATCGGGGTTTGAGAGCTGAAGTGCTGGCGAAGCACTTTGTTTGAGAGATTGATAACTCTTACCGGGTTCTGGCTGTTAGCTGCAGGGAGGGAGTAACGCAGGCGTTGCAACTTTAGCTGCGGGTGCCGGTCTTAGCCTTTGGTGGTCCTGTCCTGATCCAATTTGGCTTTACCTGTTCTGATTCTGATCTGCACCTGCTTGCCTTTATGGTGCCTGCACTTTCGGGGTTCTGTCCTTTAAACTGACCCGTGGCCAGGGTTAGTTCTTCACGCCATATTAGGTAAATATTCAATGTGGGTATGTCATTGTACTGTTTCCTTCTCTCTTCCCACCCTAATGTCAAATGCGTAAAGTTTGCTTTATAAAATCTCTGCATATTTTCATTCTATCATTATTTCCCTGATTGAAAGATTTCTGATGTTTAATATTTGGATTAAGACATGTAAGAAATGTAGATAAAGTGTTTAAACCTTTCCCGAGTTTGTGGTTATTATACAAGTGCAAATGTTATTATTCTACCTATTATTCTAACTCCTTTGATCCCTTAGGACTCTAGGTTCCGATGACAAGGATTGGTAAGTCAATGGTATAGGTCCTAATTGAAATTCATAAATAACTGATTAGAGTACGTGCATAGGTTACCTGATTAAACTCACAATAAGTTATGCTGTTTTATGGGCCCAGGTGAGTATGGTAAACTGAGTCGGGTGACCTGCGCGCTCTATCAGGGGAATAGGGCCTGGTGGCTGTTCAGAGAACAAACTGTCTCTACCTGGTTTACCTGAACTTTCTACTTCTGTTATTTTCCTTCCATATTGCTGCTGATGACAGGAATCCCGTTACACCACACAGCTTTGGTTCATAGGGGTCGGAAGAGCTTCACAAAGGCAGGTATCATGTTGATTTATCAGTGTGGAGTGAAGAACTGCTCATTGCAAGCACAAAAACTGTTATGATGTGTGCTGTGTTCTTAACAGCTCTTGTGTTTATTGTTGTGTTATCAGCATTTGTGTACGTACCACTTGAGTTATGCTTTTAACATTTTTGAAACCAGCTCACTGAATGCACAAGCTTTATGAAACTAAAAGCCTTCAGAGTGAATGTTTATTTTTGCACATGCTACAAACCATCAGCATCTTTCATAGCCATACATATCCCAGTAAAAGAGATTTCCATGAATGCAAGCCTTTGTATTGTGCTTGCTATTATAGCTCGTCACATGAAACCAAAGTAATTATTCGTTTTTGTCAGCAGCTACTTCAGCACAAACACATAAAATGCCGGTAACCAAGCACTATCATTTAGGCTTCTACTAAATTCTTGTCCACAGTGGTATTTTTCCTATCAATCAATCAATCAGGGAATTTGTAAAGCGCCCTACTCACCCGTTAGGGTCTCAAGGCGCTGGGGGGCGGGGAGGGTGGGATCCACTACTGCTCGAAGAGCCAGGTCTTGAGCTGTTTCCTGAAGAAAAGATGGTCCTGGGTCAGTCGTGGGCGGGTGGGGGGAGTGTTCCATGTCTTGGCCGCCAGGTAGGAGAAGGATCTTCCTCCGGTGGTGGTTCTGCGAATGCGTGGGACGGTGGCGAGTGCGAGGTTGGCGGATCGGAGCTGGCGGGTGGGTGTGTAGAATGTGAGGCGGCTGTTGAGGTATTTGGGCTCAATGTCGTGAAGAGCCTTGTGTGTATGGGTGAGGAGTCTGAACGTGATCTTCTTGCTGACGGGGAGCCAGTGCAGGTTTCTCAGCTGGGGAGTGATGTGGCTGTGGCGGGTGGTGTCCAGGATGAGTCATGCAGAGGCGTTCTGTATGCGCTGGTGTCTTTTCTGTAGTTTGGCTGTGGTATCAGCGTAGAGAGTGTTTCCATAGTCCAGTCGGCTGGTGACGAGGGCCTGGGTGACCGTCTTCCTGGTGTCGGTGGGGATCCACCGGAAGATCTTTCGGAGCATGCGCAGGGTGTTGAATCAGGATGACGAGACGGCGTTGACTTGCTTGGTCATCGTGAGGGAGGAGTCCAGGACGAAGCCCAGGTTGCGTGCATGGTCCGTTGGCTTGGGGGCGGTGCCCAGGGCAGGGGGCCACCAGGAGTCGTCCCAGGCGGAGGGGGATGTTCCCAGGATGAGGACTTCCGTCTTTTCTGAGTTCAGTTTCAGCCGGCTGAGCTTCATCTATTCCGCGACGTCTTTCATTCCTTCCTGGAGGTTGGCTCTGGCGGTGGCGGGGTCTTTGGTAAGGGACAGGGTCAGCTGGGTGTCGTCTGCGTAGGAGATGATGTTTAGGTTGTGTTGGCGTGCGATGGCTGCGAGGGGGCTGTGAGGGATGCCGCAGATGACTTCGGTGGCCGCTGACCGGAACGGGGGGAGGTGGACTCTCTGGGTTCTACCGGCGAGGAACGAGATGATCCACTCCAAGGCCTTTCCTTGGATTCCGATGTTGCTGAGGCGCTGTATCAGGGTGAGGTGGCATACGGTGTCGAAGGCTGCTGAGAGGTCCAGGAGGATAAGGGCAGCTGTTTCCCCGTTGTCAAGCAGGGACCTGATGTCAGTGGCTGCGATGAGGGCGGTCTCGGTGCTGTGGTTTGCTCGGAAACCGGACTGCGAGGGGTCGAGGGATCCGTTTGTCTTGAGGAAGGCTGAGAGTTGCTTGTTGATGGTCTTCTCGATGACTTTGGCCAGAAAAGGGAGGATCGAGATGGGGCGGTGGTTCTTGAGATCCTTAGGGTCCGCGGTGGGTTTTTTCAGAAGGGCGCTGAGCTCGGCGTGTTTCCAGCTCTCCGGGAAGGTGGCCGATGCGAAGGAGCTGTTAATGGTGTCTCGGAGATGGGGTGCGATGATGGAGGCGGCTTTGTTCCTATGACGACAAGATTTGTTTTCCATTTTCATCCATTTCATTACAGGTTACCAGATGACTCCAGACACCTGGGGACAGATTTACCAAACTGTCACACAATGCACCAGAGCAGCCAAAGTGACGGTGACAGGGAGAAGCAGGAAATCATCATATCTACAGAGACATGGCAGTATTGTGTTCTCTCCCTGGAGCTGGCACACAATGAGGCTGCTGCGTGTCAATCACACATTTTGCACTAAAACAGGTCTCCTTTTTAATGCCTGCTTCAAAGTGAAATTAATTTTTGGTGCAAAGCCCTGCCTGCTTGTGTTAGTAGATATTGTTTTACACCACAAATCATGGGTGTTTGCATGGAAACGCCCATGTACAACCCATGGAACCCCCCTTGACATAAAGTAACGCAAAACATCTCATTGTGCTGCTTTGCATTACTTTCAGCCAATTTTCCAGTGCAAACCAAGTTTTGAGCTGGAAAGTAACTTTAGCAAAAATCATTTTGCGCATGTTTTTCTTACTTTTGTGATGCAAACTCACTGCAAATTGTTTGAAAATCAGTCACCTAGAATGTAGAACTCCTATTTAGTACTTTCCACTAAGGGTGCTTCCCCCTCATCCTCCTCAAATTGTAGGACTCAAAGATATTGCGTTTTCTCAATAGCCATTAAGCATCTCGCCAGACCCAGCACACTTTCGTTACAAAGTGGCCCCTTCAGAGACTCCTAGAGCTGCCCAACTCTTTCAGGAGCACCAGCCTAACCTCAACTGCTCCCATCTACTGGCCCCACTGGCACACAATATCACACACTTGTTCCTACTACTCTGGAGCCAAATGGATGTGCCACAAGAATAGCGGCTGCTTTAAGCACATGTAGCATAAAATGAGGTCTACCATTTATCTTGGAAGTTTAAGCTCATGATGTCAGAGCGGGAGGCTTATGTCAAGCTATGTTTTTATGTTTCTGCAACGTGAGAGTGTACACGTGAGAACCTGCAGAACACAAACCAGAGCATCATATGTCCCTGTATATATTATACAAAGAAAAAGTATATATTGACTTAGACAATACTTTGGCAATCCTTGTTTTACATACATATACTCTATCTTGTCAACGCATCTCTAAGTACACTGCCTCATAAATATCAGCAAAATCAACTGGAATTTTCAAGTGTAGGCAATGTCACATCTTCTACGCGTATTGCTTCGTGTTAAATTTAGGGATGGGCCCTATAATTGCTATATTCTGTTACCCTTTTAATATTGAATTTTAACAGCTTTGTAAAAATGTCAGGTCACTAGATGACTCTGTGTCACAAAGGACGCAATCTTCAGGTCCATGATTTTAACTTTACACATGAAAGGCTTTAGGTAAGATTACTCAATTGGATCATCTGAAAAACTGTAGTCATTTGGTAGCCTTGTATGTAAGGAATGAAAAGTTAAGACAAATCCTATTCGCATTCATAGGAAAAAGTTCATTGTGAACACAGATCCATTAACAGGGACCTAATCAAACAGTTATTTATTTCTAGGCAGCCTATCTGTGGCAGCTAATGTTCCTTCTTCAAGTTGCTGCTGCCAAAAATCTATAGGAAATAAAATGTTGTCAATGAAAGAATGACTTATTTCGTGAAAAATTCCAAAATAATAAGCAAGGTAGAGAGTCTTACAGTAACGAAAAATGCATTTTATTGTGATATTTGTGACTACGAAAGTTACACTGAAACGTTCCACGCCAAGTCAATCTGGAAATGCTTTCATTGTACGGGGAAAAAATTACACCTGATACTTTCTAGCTTCATAAAAGTCATTCGTTAAGTCAGCTGTATTTATAACGTTTACCGCACCACTCAAGAGGCACAGACACTGAATCTGATAACATAATATGGGGATAAAGATATTAGCTATCAGGAAGCCTGCAGAATTCCTAAAATTGTGGGCCATATTATCAAGACCGGCGCTAAGGGGATTGATAATATGTCCTTGTGAATTCCCATAGAAGCCCAGGTTCACACTAGAAACTGGGCTTCTATGAGAATTCACAAGGGCATATTATCAAGCCCCTTATCGCCGCTTTAGCTGCCGTTTCCTGCCGCTAAAGCGGCGATAATGTTATCGCCGGTCTTGATAATATGGCCCCCGTGTGTGCTTATCATAAACAATGGGGCACATTCTGGAAGCTGTTTTGGGATCACAAAGAGTGTGATTTGCAAAAACCGTCTCTTTATGATCGCAAATTATCCCTAAGCAATGCATCATTGAAAACCGCAGAATAACTTGGAAAATCGCTAAATTTGTGATTCCCTTTTTTGCGATCTTGAAATAGCGATTTCGTATTTCCAAATTCACAATTACGTAATCACAAAACTATATATGAATTGTTTGCAAATTGCGATTATGCTAGGATTTGCAAATTTGCATTTGCAAAATAGCAACAATTCAAATCAGGGTTTAACCAGGTGAAAACTATTTAAACAGCCCCAGAAGGCCACAGAAAGTTTGACAATGGCTGTGCTATACGTCATGGTGAGGAGGATGAGGACACAAGCACCAGCACAGATAAGAAGGAGGATACAGGAAAACATTTTAAGATTGCACGTTAAATTGTTGGGGACGACAGAGGAAGAGATTGTTTAGAAATATACGTTGGATTCAGCCATGATCTATTATCTAATAGCTGAACTATATCCACTACTCCAGCGTCAGACTCACAGGACACATGCCATTCCCAACTATGTGCAGGTCCTATGTACACTGCACCCCCTAGCCTCAGTTCGCTTCCATGGGTAATAGGTGCAGCAGGAGGGGTTTAGCAAAGTGCACTATCACGTTTTTTTAACTCATTACTGAATGTTATGTTGCAGAGGATACACCATCACATAAGATTTCCCTCAAGACCCCAGGAATTGCAGTAAACCAAATTTGAATCTTACCAGATAGCCCATATCCCTTATGTAAATGATTGATTACATTTACAGGAATAGGAATTCATAAAATTCACTGAATATACAAGTCATATGTAATGCAAATATCATTATCACAGACACAGTGGCTAGAGCCCCAGGTAGTACGCACGATTCCTACATCTTCATACACAGTGGCATATGACGGAGCGAGGGTGAAAACTAAAATTTTGTATACCCCTTGTGAAGTAGCTTTACCCATAACTGTAATATGTATTAATCGTGTGGTTTTAATTTTAACCAACGTAGAATAGAAAGCACACACACAAATACACGTGGGAAACTAATATGCTTGTGTTGCAACCCATAATCCATTAATTATGTGAAATCGTCTTACTACTATAGTGCCGAAATGCTATAATCTAATGAAAGGATATGCATTAATGCTTCCTAAATGTATAATTGTGGCAGAAATGATGGAGAATGGTAAGAAATACAATGCATAATTGTGGCTTTACAGCTAGGTAACCACTAACAGGATGAATATAGAATGTAATGTATAGACTGAGTAGGGTAATGTATAGAGAGTTTTGATGTGCAGAAATGATGACTAACATTATATGTTAAGTCTGTATTACGTTATGTATAGTCAGAATTTTGAAGCTTCTGGGAAGTTGGAAGCTGGTTACTCTGCCTGGGAAGAGGAAAGTGTGGCAAGTAAGTGGCAAGTAAGTGTGGTAACATCGTCGTGTTTTACAAAGTTAGGGACATTTTATGTGTAAAAGTGGTGAATGTATAGCGAAGGACACCTGTAAAATCTTGGCTCTAAGCACAGGAGCCAAATGTACTCTGCATAAAACGTAGCCCTAAGAGAGTAGCGGAGTTATTACAGGAGCTAGAGAGAAGGGTAAGGTAGAGGGAAGTGCTTCTTTATTGGCGAAACTAAAATTCTGTGAGAGAGTAGAGGTAAGCGCTGTCTACTGGAAATACAGAATACTTGTGAGTTTGAGGAAACTATCACTTTGGTTTTAGTGAAACAGATCAATGGAAATGTTTTATGTGGTTACTAATTGGTTTTAGTTGTATAAAGGTGTAAATACAGTGTGCCGATAAATTTTGTAAAGGAGGGGTCAGCTGAAGCTGCAGAAGCTGGAGCAGGGCTGACGTCAGAGGTGTCGCGCTGGGATTGGTCCGCATGACTAGAAAGGAGTGAGCACTGATTGGTACGCTAGTAAAAGCTGTATAAGCATTGGTTGAGAATGATTGGAACCTATTCTATTCTGATTGGTGCGTTAGTATGACCCGCGCTGTGATAGGTTGGTGCAGCAAAGCAGTTTGTGGAAGAATGCACAATTGTTTGAAAATATGGAGTTTTATTATGGAGAAGAAAGATAAAAACCTACATGGTTTAAGAAATGAAAGAACATGTTTAAGAAGGATAAGGAAATAGTGACAAGAGAGGGAAACTTGCATCCTCCACCTAAACCGGCAGCATCGTACATGATGACAAAATATGGCTATTATACATGTATATGGTTGGAAAATTGGGCTAGATACACTAAGAATGACGGTGTATTAACATTTCCAGAAGTAGGTCCCTTTATTTTATTTATTTATTTTATTTAAAACATTTATTAAGCGCACTGTCACCTTGCAGGCATCTTGGCGCTGACTGGTTCAAAACGGACGTTGGCAGCTGGAGCGTGAATTTTAGAGAGTTACATTGGGAAACAGCCATGTATTAATCTTTCTCCTGAACGGAAGAAGTTCATAGATTTGCCTGATCTGGAGCGGGAGCGAATTCCAGAGTTTGGCAGCAGCCACCTCAAAGGATCTGCCTCCAGCTCTGACCTTCCTAAATCTTGGAACCTTCACCAACTTGGCCGTAGAGGATCGAAGCTGTCTAGTTGGAGAGTACCAAAAAATTTCGATTGCAGGGAGACAGGACCTGTTCCATGAAGAGCCCTAAAAACTAGGCAGAGGGCCTTAAAATGTATCCTCTGCCTTATAGGTAGCCAATGTAGCTTCACAAGGGCAGACAACTCATGTGCTCTTCTCGGAAGCCCCAGAGCCAACCTAGCCGCCGCTGGTTAGACCCTTTGGAGCCTACCCAACAAAAACTCAGGGGACCCCAACAGGAGGGCGTTGCAGTAATCCAGCCTGCTGAGAATTGTACACCTTATCACTTGAGCTCGCGCTTGAGATGGTAGAAGTGGCAAGACTTTCCTGAAGGAACGTAAGATGGCAAAACAGCAGGCAGTTGTCTTTTTTACGTGGGTTTCCATACTAAGCCTCTGATCTAATATAACCCCTAAATTACGGACAGAATCCACAGGCAGTACCTTGGTCCCCGTTTCCGGAGGCCAAAAGTTAACTGGGAATGGACGGGGGATCTTATTCCCGGCGCTGAAGAGCACCTCCGTTTTACCAGCATTAAACTGGAGGGAGTTATCCTTTAATAATCGTGACGTATCACGCAGACAATTGTGGAAAACCTCCACAGATGTTGAGTCCTCACCCTCAAGGGAGAGGATCATCTGCGTTTCGTCAGCATAATTTACAATCCTGATGTTATACGATTTGATAAGTGAGATTAAAGGTCTAAGATACAGATTAAAAAGTATGGGGCTAATTGCAGAGCCCTGAGGAACCCCATGGGATACCTGAGTGAAGGCTGATTGAAAAGGGGGTAGCGACACCGCCTGCTGCCGATCCTGCAAAAATGAGTGAAACCACATCAAAGCACCACTTCTCACGCCAGACTCAGATAGCCGGTTCAACAAGATCTTATGGTTGACAGTATCAATGGCGGCAGACATATCCAATAAGATCAAAAACGCTGCCTGCCTCTGAAGCTCATCCATAGCGGTGACCAAGGCTGTTTCAGTCCCGTGAAGTGGCCGGAAACCAAACTGATCATCATCTAACAAATTATGATTTTCCAGATGCTTAGACAGGGTGGTGCTAACCATGCGCTCGACAATCTTGGCTGGAAAAGGCAACAAGGAGATGGGTCTATAATTTTTAGAACAGTCTGGGTCTAGGGAGGGCTTTTTCAACAAAGGAGATATCACTGCCTTTTTCCACTGGGCTGGGACAGTACCAGTAGCGAGAGATTGATTACATATAAGGCGGAGTGTGGGGAATAATTCCTCCTCGTATTCTTTCCAGATTGTGTGTGACACGGGGTCCAAAGGAGATCCAGAGGAAATCCCTCTGGCTAGCCCGCTAAATGCCTCCTTCGTAAAGAGTGGGAATTCAAGTAGGAGCTCCTTAGGTCCCTCAGCTAACTCAACCGACCCATCCGCTAAAGACCCACATCTTATGTTAAGAGAGGAATCAAGATCTTTAGTACTGCTGTACTACGAAATTTGAGAAAAAAGATGACTAAGCTTGAACCAAGACCTAGACAGACTCAATTTGAGGCATTGACCGAGTGGGGAGATGAGATGCATGAATTGGAGCAAGAAAGGTTTGAGGAGTTCAGAGGACCTACGAGCAGATTGCAAGGTTTATGGGGAACAATACATGAGAGTAGAATGCGGAGATGGAGAAACGCTGATATATGTGATGGAATGTATCCGGTAAGAACAGTTGATGAAATAGTAGAACGGAAGTGTACGGAAAAGAGAAATAATGTGGAACCAGAAAGAAAGAAGTATGGGGATTGTGAGATAGAGGTTGAAGTGCTGGAGGAGATATTAAATAGAAGACCCCCTACATATCAACTGAGTCGTGTAACAGTTACTCCAAATGCTCTGCCAAAGGAGACCAGATTTACTGGTACACCAAGATGTTTTTCTGAATGAAAGACAGTACAGAGAGAGAAGAATTGAGATATGATTCTAATGCCCCATTAATGGAAACCAGACTTACTGGTACTCCCAGTCAAAATTGTGAAATTAGAGGTAGCATGGACAGAGCAGAAAGGAGATTTGAAGGAAACCCCAGTATATCCGATTACGCGCAGTCTGACTAATGAATTGACTGAAAAGATATCGGAACTCACAAAAAATATAGAAGCTGTGACTGTCCCAGTAACAATAGGTCCTGTGATTCCAGTGTTCGAAAATCAGAAAATAAAAGAACCATCGTTAATTAACCCTTTGAGTCAAATTTACAAAAAGTAAGGGAAAAGGTTTATCCAGATTTATCTGAAGTTAGGCATACTAGTCAGATGACTCCGCCTGACTTGACCTTTAATCAAAGTCTCCCATATAAGTTTCCAACGGGTGCGGTGTCAGATTCTGCATCACCCGAAAGAAGTATAGAGAAAATAGATTTTTCACAAACTCCTGTAGGACCGACAGAAAAGGAATTAAGTGATTGGCTTAAAACGTTAAAAGTAAAGAATCAATAACCTAAAGCATTAGATGTGGTCAGATTGAAAATCGACATGGAAGAGTTAATAATTGGAACAATTGGAACAGGTAGGTTAAAAGCATACAAAGATGATGAATTAATGTTCATGTGTAAAAGCATTACATGGAGAGCTAAAAACCTGCATGATTGACTAGAAGGTTTGGCAAATGAACTCAATATAGACTTTGCGAAGAC
This sequence comes from Lissotriton helveticus, assembly GCF_964261635.1. Taxonomy (NCBI): domain Eukaryota; kingdom Metazoa; phylum Chordata; class Amphibia; order Caudata; family Salamandridae; genus Lissotriton; species Lissotriton helveticus. Next base: position 2,057,497,702 of record NC_136063.1, on the reverse strand, counting down.
TAAAATATTACAAAAACTTTATAGAGTAGATTTTACTGAAAAAGATATTGACAATATGAGTACTGCCGGAAGATTAACCCAGATAAAATAATTAATTGTGTTGCTGAGGAAGTTGGGAGATGTGGAACATTGGAAAAGTAAATGGTCAAAGAAAAGGGAAGAGAGCAAAGATAAAACATCATTAGCATTTCCAGTGATGGAAAAAGAGCCGGTAGCGAATGAATTTCCTATGAGAGAAATACCAGGAGGAGGGTATGTGCTTGTTCCTTGGAGTTGACAGGATATATTGTCATTTACAAATGATTAACCCTAGGTTGCGAGAGAAACCAGTGGAATGGTACCGACAAGCGGATCGATTTGTAAAAGGCTCAAAAGTTCTATGGGAAGATTTGGATGGGTTGTTTGACATAGTAGTACCAGCAGACTTATGGTCTGAATGTAAGATCACTGTAGACTGGCCAAAAGTGGTGTATACAAGAGATACTAAAACAGGTGCTCCTGGACCTGAGGTAATGCGGAAGCATGAACAGGTAATAATATTCTTGAAAAATAAAATCCCTCCCAATGAAACAGATTGGGTAAAGATTGACAGGACATTGCAAGAACCTAAAGAATCAGTGCATTCATTTTGTGAGAGATTATTGCTAGTGTTTAAGCAATAAAGTGGATAAGAGGAATTGAGTGAAAAGGACATGAGTCATTTTGTGTATCGTTTTGTCTTTGGATTAAGACCAGAGGTAGGGGATATGATCAAGCATAACTTGATGGGTTGGCAGTCATGTTCTGTCGACGAAGTGTTGAGGCATGTGAAATATTGCAGTGATGAGATAGAGGTTAAGCAAAGAAAGCTTAAAGAGAAAGCCATGTGGGCACAGGTGAAAGTGGCTGAACATCAAGTAGCTCAATTAGAGAAAAAAAGTCATGAAGGAGGTCAGGTGAAAATGAAAGGAAATCTAAATAAAGGAAAAGGAATGGGTAATTTGGAAGAGGCAAAGAAAAAGTTTCCATGTCACAATTGCGGCAGGTTAGGGCATTGGAAGAACGAGTGTAAGTTGCCACCAAGAGTTAGTCCCGAAAATATATAATTGACTCCACAGGTGGAGAATGAGGTAATTCAGCAGTCATCGCCACAGCAACAGGTAGTTACCATACAGAGTCAGGTGCCACAACCACCACTTCCACACAGTGTAAATCTACTAAATACAGTGCAGAGACAGGATTCTTCGGAGGAGAACAGGTAACAAGATCACCTAGAGTGAATGTGAGTCCACAGTATTGGCTGAAGGAAGATGGGAATGAGTCCGATGAGAGCTACTGACGGTGCCTAGGAGAGGGAGAAGAGTGCGTACTTGGCGCAACACTAGAGGTAGATCTAGTCCTTTTGTGAATGGAAAGGTGAATGATGTAAATGTGACTTTACTAGTGGACACAGGTTCTACCCGTTCTACTGTTAGATCAGTAGAAGTTCAAAATCTTCCTCTCTCAGGAGACGGCATCCAAGTAGTAGGCATTGCGAGTAGACAGATTAAAATATCCCTGACAGAACCAGCTGAAGTGGAAATTTGAAATATGCATCAATTTGTAGTGTGTGACAGTAGTCCTGTTAACCTTCTTCGAAGGAACATACTGTGCAAAATGAACTGTGCCATTTACTGTTCACCAGCTGGCATTGAACTTCAAACTCCAGATGAAGATAGATTGTATAAAATGACCATGTCGCTGATAGACTCAGAACAAAATAGCATGTTTCCTGTATTTGACAAAAAAAAGATACCTGGTGAGTTAAAAGAGGCAGGCAAGGAAAAGGTGTGGGATTTCACAGGAGAGGATATTAGATTAATGAAAGGTGTTGATCCTGTGAAGGTTTCTGTAAAAGAAAAAAGAAGGAGTGAGCTACCCAAATATTCCTCAATGTAAATTGCATAAACATAAACATTTGAAGGAATAACTCCAGTGATAAACAAAATGATTGAACAGGGAATTTTAAGAGGAATAATAAGCAGTCCATGTAATTCACCTATAATGGGATTCAAAAAGCCTAATGGAACATTTAAGATAGTGCAGGATTGACGAAGAGTTAATAAAAGTGTTGTCCCATGCTGTCCTGTTGTGCCAAATCCAGCAGTGATCCTGTACCAAATTCTAAGAGGAATAATAAGCAGTCCATGTAATTCACCCATAATGGGATTCAAAAAGCCTAATGGAACATTTAAGATAGTGCAGGATTGACGAAGAGTTAATAAAAGTGTTGTCCCATGCTGTCCTGTTGTGCCAAATCCAGCAGTGATCCTGTACCAAATTCCACATGATGCATAATGGTATACAGTCATTGACCTATGTAATGCATTCTTCACAGTTCTATTACACCCATATAGCCAGCCAATATTTACTTTCCGGTTTGGAGACCGTATTTTGGCATGGTGCTGAATTCCTCAGGGATATACTGAGAGTCCCTCCATATTTAATCAGCTGTTAAAGAAGTCATTGGAGAGTTTGAACATGCCTGGAAATTCAGTATTGGTACAATATATTGATGACCTGTTGGTAGCATCAAGAACCAAGGATGCATGTGTTTCAGATACCATTGCATTATTGAATGGTTTGGCAGAAGGAGGACATAAGGTGTCAACATCAAAGTTACAGTTCTGTCAGAAAGAAGTACAGTATCTAGGTCACAAGATTGCCCAATGAGTCAGACAAGTTACCATAGAAAGAATCAGAATGATACAGGGAATGAAACCTTCTAAAACTCAGAAACAGGTGAGAATGTTCCTAGGAATGGTGGGTTACTGTCAACAGTGGATCAGTGGATGTTCCCTGATAGCAAAGCCATTGCAGATACTGACAAGAGCAGATGTAAAGGACCCCATAGCACTAAACAAGACCAAAATGGAGGCTTTTGAATGACTAAAAACTAGTCTTTGTGAAGCACCAGCATTGGGTATGCCTGATTATGAGAAAGAGTTTGAACTGTGCTGTAGTGAACGAGAGGGATGTGCCTTTTCAGTTCTAATTCAGAGACATGGGAAATTGAGAAAGCCAATTGCATATTTCTCAGCTGTATTGGATGCAGTTGCCAAACCATTGCCAGGATGTTTGAAAACAGTAGCTGCTACAAGTGTGAGTTTGGAACAGTGTGAAGGTATAGTGATGGGATACCCGTTGTAGGTATATGTACCTCATTCAGTGGAAATTCTCCTCACTAGGACCAAAACACAGTTTCTTACCAATAAAAGGATGACAAAGTATGAAAAAGTAATTCTAGGGGCAGATAATGTGACAATAGCTCGATGTGTAAATTTAAATCCATCTACTTTGTTACCTGATGCCATGGATGTGGAGATGAGAAATGAAGTTGATCATAAGTGTCTGGATGTTTTTGAGTATTGTACCAAACCAAGACCTGACATTAAGGATGAGACATTGCCTTAATCTGATTATGTAATGTTTGGAGATGGTACATGCCTGAGAACAGATGTGGGAGCTCTGAGTGCTGCATATTCTGTATGTACAGTGGCGGATGTCCTGGAAGCATCTTGTCTGAAAGGGATTCGTTCTGCTCAAATAGCAAAGTTGACTGCTTTGATTCTAGCATGTGAAATGAGAAAAGAAATAAGAGTCACCATAGTGACTGACAGTCAGTATGGTTTTGGGGTAGTCCATGATTATGGTCAACTGTGGTCCCAAAGAGGTTATTTAACTTCTGCAGGATCCCCCATCAAAAATGCAGAGTTTGTGAAAATGCTGATTGATGCAATTCAGTTACCTGAGAAAATTGCTGTTGTAAAATGTCCAGCTCACAAGAAAGGAGATGATTATGTCACCAGAGGCAACCGCTTTGTTGACTCTATTGCTACTGTGCTACAAATCTTGCATCTATAAATCGGGACAGAAAAGCTGAACATGTTTCAAGTCCTTTAATGCTAACCACAGTAGTTGAGACTTGGCTGGAGGTAAAACAGATGCAGGAGGAAGCAAGTAAGGAAGAAAAGGAAATTGGTTGAAATCAGGATGCAGACAAAGAGAAGAGGATGAAATTTGGGTTTATAAAGATGAAAGACCAGTAATGCCTGATAGCATGATCTCTAATATGGCCCGAATGTACCATGGCCAAGCCCATATTGGGAGGGATGCAATGATCAGGATGTTTTGACAGACATGGTAGAATCCCAAGTTCAGGATAATCACTGAGAGCCTTTGTTAGCGATGTCTTGTTTGCCAGTAGATAAACCCCAAAAGAAAAACTATTGTGAGTTTGGGAACCATAGGACGGGAGGGAGGTCCATTTACACAAATACAATTATACTTTGTCGAGTTGCCACCCTATAATCAGCTTCAATATGTACTTGTGATTATTTGTCTATTTTCCCAGTGGGTGGAGGCCTTCCCTACCAGATGGAATGATGGAGTGACTGTTGCAAAACTATTGTTAAGAGAAATCATTCCGCGCTTTTGTTTCCCAGTAACAATTGAGACTGACCATGGGAATCATTTTCATAATGAGTTAATGCAGATGATTTGTGAAGCTCTGGACATTTGTCAGAAATTACATTGTGCTTACAGACCAGAGGCTTCTGGGGTAGTTGAGCAAGTAAACGGAACCATAAAGAACAGAATTGCAAAAATGTGTTTGGTCACTGGACTGAAATGGTCTGATGCTTTGCCACTTGTTCTGATGACCCTAAGGAGCATACCTGATAAAAAGACAGGATTGTGTTCACATGAGATTCTGATGGGAAGAGTGATGAGACAAGCATTTGTGCCAGTTGATAAACAGTTGATAAACTATTGACTATTAATGATGATATCATACTGGATTACTGCAAAAACCTGTCTTATGTGGAAACTTCTGTGTTCCATCAGGTGAGAACTGAGGCAAACTCGAAAGAGGAAACATCCAGCTCATGATCTAGTCCCTGGAGATTGGGTTCAGATAAAAGTACACAAACTGTCTACTTCCTCGTTGGCAGAAGCCCAGATAAGTCATTCTGGTTAGCACAACTCCAGTGAAGTGCACTGGTGTAAAAAGATGGGTGCATGCCAGCCACACCATCCGTGTGTCTTAGCCTGAAAATCCACAGGAGGAAGCAGAAAGCACAACTGACTCAGATTCCAAAGGTGAACCAGATAAAAATCCAGATACTGAAGCTCGACCTGTTCGTTGATATCTGGAAATATCAGGTGCAAGCTCTGCATCTGAAGGAGAAATTGAAGTCATTAAAATACCAAATTCTGAAGATCGACCTGAAAGTCGAGATTTGGTAAGGTTTGATACCAGTGTGGACATTGATCAAAGTGAAGACAAAACTGGTAGTCAGATAAGTACTGAAGGACAATCTGAAAGCTCTAAAAGCAGGAACAGAAATCTTGAAACTGTTGAAAAGGAAATAACTCATGATAAGGATGAGCTTTCAAGTACCAGCTATGGAGAGGTTCCTAACAGAGTGAAAGAACTGACCAAAGAGAAAACCGATTCAGTGAAGAAAACAGACATTATAAAGTTCACCATAAAGGAAACTGATGAGAAACCTGAAACTGAGTCTGATGACAGTGAGGATGAAACTCAATTGAGGAGAAGCTCAAGAAAGAGAGCTTGGAGAGTGGAACATAGGACTGTTGAACCTGAAACCAAAAAACCACATAAAGGAGATAATTGGCCTAAGGAAAAGGATGGACTGAGATTCCAACCCGTTAACAAAGCTAAAATCCAAGAAGATCAAGTAAATGAAATACCCAGTCAAAAGGAGTTGTTGGGAGATAAGATAGAGATTGTGCAAAGGCCAAAAAGAGCAAGAAGACCAAATCAAAAATACAAGTCACCTGAATGGTCATATATCACTTTGCCTCCAATAAGGGAAGTCATTAGCAGTCAAGAAAATTTGAATTATCAAAGTGGAGAAAAAGAATGTGAGTGAACTGAAACTCAAAAGAGAGAAAAAGAGTACCTAAACTGGAAACCAAATAAAGAGAAAGGTGAAGGAACGAGATTGTTGATTTTATTGATGATAAGGACACATTAAGTGCAAAAAGATTTGAAAGAGACAATATAAAGACAGACGAGATTGAGGAAAACGCAGTGTAAAAAAAATGGATACTAATGATGTAACAAGATCGAAATGTACTATTCTTAGAAAATGCTGTAGAATGTGGTTAATATGTACAGGGTTATTGATGTTGGTGTGGTTGATATTAGCTATTGTGATTCCTTTTAGGCCTAATTTTGAAAAAGCAAGAGAGTATGAAAGAAAAGGCCTATGAGTCAAAGGGTGAAATAATACATATGTATAAACCTGAAGAACATTAAGATAATTCAATAAGCGACTATTCCAAGAATACATTTTCGAAGTTGTTATATGAATATGTGAGAACTATGGATGCCAGTGACTGTTATATCTGTGTGAAATTACCAGCATATGTATCAGAGGGTGTGGCATACCACCACCTTCCATTAACAGATGGGGTTACATGTAGTGTGTTATGTTATGTTATGTTAACTTTATTTTCTATAGCGCACGGCTACTCCAACGGAGTGTCCCGGTGCTTTATAATGGCAGCTCATAAAAAACATAACAAACACAGATATTCACAGACAACAAGACAGCACAACTAAAGAGTAAAAAGCCAAGTTTTTAGGCCTCTCCTAAAAGACAGCAGATTAGAGGTGCAGCGTAAGGCCAATGGCAGAGTGTTCCAAAGCTGGGGCGCCCTCAAACCAAAAGAGCGCCCCCCAATCCGGGCCTTCCTAACTCGGGAAACCACCGCGAGAGACAAAGAATTAGAGTGCAATGCTCTGGTGGGACGATAAAAAAACAAGCCTGCGTTGGAGATATTTAGCTCCCAGACCGAAAAGCGCTTTATGGGCCAGGGTCAGTGCCTTGAAAATTATCCGCTTACGGATAGGCAGCCAATGGAGTGACTGTAAAAGACCGGACACTCTGGCTCGCCTGTGAAGGCCAAAAATGGCACGCGCCGCGGAATTCTGCACGACCTGTAATCGCTGCACTAGATAATCTGGGAGACCCAGATAAAGCACGTTGGCATAATCCAATCTGGAGCCAATCAAAGCTTGCACCGTTATCTTCCTGTGCTCTTCAGTGAGCAAAGGAAGAAACTTCCGGAGCATCCTAAGGATGCCGAAACATGTGCCCGTGAGGCCGAGAATCTGAGATCTCATCGCCAGATTGTTGTCGATCTTAACTCCCAGGTTTTTAGCCACCTGGGATGCCTGAGCTGGGGGAAACATATCTGTCGGCCACCATGCCTGCCAATCAGGGTCCGCGGCACAACCAAAAAACAGCACCTCCGACTTGTCAGAGTTACATTTAAGGCTGCTCCGCTGGAATCAGTTGAACACCGCCCGAGACAATCCCGAATCCTCTCTCCATCAAAGTCCTCACCTTTCCTACATGTGAAGAGAAGCTGGGTGTCATCGGCATAAGAAACGATCTGGGCCCCATAAGACTCCGCCAGTGCCACCAAGGGGGTCATAAAGATGTTAAAAAGAGTCGGGCTCAACACAGAGCCCTGCGGAACTCCGACTCCCAGTGGCGGCATCTCAGCAGAGCCCGGGGGTGACCCAGACCGTTTGTCGACGGCCAGCTAAGAAAGATGTAAACCAGCTGAACACCGTCCCCCTCAGACCGATGTTATAGAGTCTGGCGAGGAGCCCCTCGTGTGGGACGGTGTCAAAAGCCGCCGACAGATCAAGCATGACAAGCATGGCTTTGCCTCTAGAATCTAGAACCTCCCTAATGGCCTCAGACACTTCTAGAAGCGCCGTCTCGGTACTCAAATTGGGCCGGAAGCCAGATTGAGAAGGGTGCAGCAAGTTGTTAGTCTCCAGAAAAACGGAGAGCACGCTATGAACGTGCTTTTCCGTAATTTTTGCCAGCGCCGGAAGAAGCGATATAGGCCTATAATTGGCCAGCGCCTCCGGGTCTAAACCCGGCTTTTTGAGGAGGGGGATCACCATTGCCCGCTTCCAGGCCCGCGGGACCATCCCTTCCCTCAGAGAGCGGTTCAGAAGTGGATTAATCAATGGGTTAACCACATCGGCCATCCTCGCCAAAAATTTGGCCAGGCAGGGGTCTAGCGGTGACCCTGATTTAAGTTTGACTAAAAGTGCCAAAGATGTAGAAAGAGAAATGGGCGGAAAGACAGACAGAGCAAAGTCAGGAGTGGGCAAAGAATCTAACCCAAACCCACTGCTGGGATGAACTTCCACTGACCTCCCAAGAAAGGAGTCCTGGATCAATTTGATCTTATTGGTAAAAAACTGAGCAAGGTCACAAGCCCAAGACTCAGAGGGAGCGGTTTGAGAGAGATTAGATCTAGGGGTTGTCAACTCCCTCACCACAGTAAAGATCTCCTTGCAGGAATTGGAAGCTGCCTCAATCCTCCTCACAAAGTAGTCCTTTTTCTCGCGAAGGATATCGCGGTGATAGGCTTTAATAGCAGTCCTATAAGCAAGTCTAGCCATCGGGTCATACTGGGAGCGCCAAACTCTCTCCGCCACCTTGCACTGGCGGCGGGCGGTAAATAGCGCTTCCGTAAACCACGGAGCAGAGATCCGCTTAGAAATAGCCCTAGACGCCCGCACCGGGGCTAGATCATTCAGCCTATCAATCAGCCACAGCTGCAAGGAGTCCACATCCCGCTCTAGGTCACCTGTGAGGGGACACGGATGTTCAAGAAAAGCCTGAGCTAAGGTCTCAGGAGTCACACGATGAAGTGCCCTAGAGGCAGACCCCTGCGGTCTGGACATAGTGCTAGGCAGTTTCTCTCTATCCTGAATACAGAACCTGGCCAGCATGTGGTCGGACCAGAGCACCGGGACAAGCTCTATATCCTCCAGCGGCGCCGTGGAGAAGACCTGATCCAGAGTGTGTACCTTGTCGTGTGTGGGGCCAGATAGAAAAGGCACCAGACCAAGGGGAGCCGTGATATCAGATAGCTTAATCACATCTGGGTCCTCGCCCTCATCCATATGGAAATTAAAGTCTCCTGCCAACACACAATGCTCCACCCTCAAGGCTAGCCCTGCCACAGCAACTTGAAGCTCATCAAAGAAAGATCCCGCCGGGCCAGGGGGTCTATAGACTAACAGCCCCACTAAAAGCTTGATGGGGGCCAGAGTAATGGAGAATGCCAGGGACTCAGAACCTGTGATAGTTTCTATCGGAATGATAGAACAGGTAGCCCGCTTGTTTACAACAAGAGCCACCCCGCCTCCCCTCCCTTTCAGTCTATCTTGGCGGAAGGTGTTATACTGAGATGGGATAGCCGTCAAGATATCCGGATTGGATGATTCACCCAGCCATGTTTCCGTTAGCATCAGACATAATGGTTGTTCCATCGCAAGGAGGTCATAGATCTCCAAAGCGTGTCTGCACACAGATCTGGTATTGAGAAGTAGGCAGAGATGTTTAGTTCCAACCTCTTCCCTCTGTGACAGCGCGGCCGGCGCATAGGCGGGTGCCCAACCACATCCAGGGCAAAGCCTCTTACCCCTGTAGCGTCCAGGAAAGACTGAGCAACAAGTACAGGAAATATTTTGCAAGGAGCGAAGTTCCTGCGACGAGTAGTAAACCATCCTTCTACCCACTGCGGAGAGCCCTAGGACACCCAACCCGTCTGCCGCTCCGCCGCCTCCGAGACGCTGACGTGCGCAGACGGGCAGGACTCTGGCAAGACTCAGGCAAAGCGAAGGCCGACCCGCTGCGCGATCCCGCTGCGCTCAGAGGACTGGTTTAAGTAGTGCCTCCAGGTGAGGAGCAGAGCGCCCCACAAGGACACTCAATATGGCGCTGAAAGAGCGTCAATGCCCTTCCCAAGATGGCGTCCGAATGGCAGACTCGGAAGACACTCAACCAACCCGGAACCGGGCCCGCTCGAGCAGCGGTGTATAACAAATTATTGTGCAGGTAAGGGGACACCTAAGAAGACACTTCCCATTAAAATCAGGGGAAATACACAAAAACTAACAAAAATACAAAACGGGCAATTTAAAAACGAAGCGCGCTCACCACGCGGCGCTAGATGCTGTAATGAGCTGCCAAACCTGGCGAATGTGTTAGCTAGTTTGTTTAATTAAACAGGTAAATTAGAGTATTATTATTGAAATTCTGATGATGTTTTTGCAAGATTGAAAGTTGTGGCTGAATTGAATCAAATCAAACCTGCAAAAGTTTTCGGAGAATATTTTTGGGAAGAGAAGACCAGGTCCAAAATGGTGTGCTGCCTTGTGTGGTGACCGAGGATCCCCCGGGTGCATGCGTGGAAGAGTGTATTGAGTCATACTGGGCTGTGAAATTCCCATCTGACCACCCTTGTGGCGGCATTTCATCATGTGGGAAAAGGCAGTCGCTCCATACACCGCCCATACTAACAAGTGATGGTGCGGAAGTGGAAAGCGGCGCACTAGCCACAGTGTTGCTCAGAAAATGGTACAGAATGGGTGCAGTGCTCTAATAGTGGTGCTTGCTAAAATTGACTACCTAGACTGAAGGAAATGCTAGTGAAAATTAGTATAGGTGTCAAGATTAAAAACACGCCTAGTAGTAGATAAGTAAGACTAAACTATGGTGCTGTGCAGGGCGGTCAACTAGTTTCAGCTTAATGGAGTATTATTCCCGCTTTCGTCAGGACCTTATAGATGATAGGCTACTGCAACAAAATGTGTTATGTGCACAAATAAAGAAAGAAAAAAATTAAATAAATCAATAGCGTGCAATGTACTTGAGAAGGTCATATATCTCCCAGGAACTTGGAGCCCCAATGTCCACTGGAGACAGGAAAGAGATCTTCTTCCTGTCGAGAAACACAAGAAATATACCTTATACTCATTTGCACACATGAATCCACATAACCCCACAGACACCACAAAGACAGAACACACTTGCAAGAACAATTTACGTTCTGCATGACAAATAAGCATACTAGCTCCATCACATAGAGGCATTTCCTCTTAGTGATTATCACCCAGCTTTGTGTGGGTGAAGACCTCACCTCGCCCGGCAACCGCTCGGGAAATTGAGGCCCCGCTCTGATGTGTTAAAAAAAGGACACAGTTAGCGCACAATTTCTCTGTGCCCAGCCTACTTGCTATACACATACAACCCAAAGAACGTGTGATAGACTCTCGTCTGACATGCCATAGTCCGACCCCGCTACTTGACCAACAAAGATTGCTCGAGGTAGATAGCTAACTCTTGTAGAGAAAACTTTGGAGCGATATCTATGCCACTGGCGACCATCTGTGTCCCCCTATCTGATACTGTGAAAGGCACTACGAGTATCAAAATATGCAGCAACTAAAGGACGCTGCTGACCGGAACAGACCCAAGTATAAAGGCATTACCCTGGACAAAGTGGAGACTACAAACTAACAACACTGCCTATGCTCATAATGAACCCTACAGGACGATCACCCCATCACAAACTCTCCAAACTCACCTAGCGGGGCCTCAATTTCCCGAGTGGTTGCCGGGCGAGGTGAGGTCTGTCTTCGCCCACACAAAGCTGGGTGAGTATCACTAAGAGGAAATGCCTCTATGTGACGGAGCTAGTATGCTTATTTGTCATGCAGAACGTAAATTGTTCTTGCAAGTGTGTTCTGTCTTTGTGGTGTCTGTGGGGTTATGTGGATTCATGTGTGCAAATGAGTATAAGGTATATATCTTGTGTTTCTCGACAGGAAGAAGATCTCTTTCCTGTCTCCAGTGGACATTGGGGCTCCAAGTTCCTGGGAGATATATGACCTTCTCAAGTACATTGCACGCTATTGATTTAATTAATTTTTTTCTTTCTTTATTTGTGCACATATCACATTTTGTTGCAGTAGCCTATCATCTATAAGGTCCTGACGAAAGCTGGAATAATACTCCATTAAGCTGAAACTAGTTGACCGCCCTGCACAGCGCCATAGTGTAGTCTTACTTATCTACTACTAGGCGTGTTTTTAATCTTGACACCTATACTAATTTTCACTAGCAATTCCTTCAGTCTAGGTAGTCAATTTTAGCAAGCACCACTATTAGAGCACTGCACCCATTCTGTACCATTTTCTGAGCAACACTGTGGCTAGTGCGCCGCTATCCACTTCCGCACCATCACTTGTTAGTATGGGCGGTGTATGGAGCGACTGCCTATTCCCACATGATGAAATGCCGCCACAAGGGTGGTCAGATGGGAATTTCACAGCCCAGTATGACTCAATACACTCTTCCACGCATGCACCCGGGTGATCCTCGGTCACCACACAAGGCAGCACACCATTTTGGACCTGGTCTTCTCTTTCTGTGTTTTGTACCTTGATTATAGGGGCATGAGTTGACAGGTCGGTAAATTATTTCCCCTTTTGACCCTCTGCACTTTAGGTTTTTATAGTATTTAGAGAAACTTCTGGTTGCGGGTCTACTTTTCCAAGATGTAAACTCATCGTTTGTTTACATCATTAGCTCACCCAATCTAATTGTGTGTGACTCCCTCTGCCTGCCCTTCCTCCCTCCCTCCCCCCTCCCTCCATTTTTGCGCATGCGCGGCGAGATCAGTGCTAGTCTTTCAAAGTCTGGAGTTCGCGCGTTATAGTTGCTCGTTTCCTGTTAACGCAGGTGAGCATTCAGTACCTCTGGGTCATGCCGAGATCTTTCAACTCGGAACAAGTACTGCAACGTTGAATGCCGTAATTGGCCTAGCAGTTAGTAAGCCCCGGTACTTAAATCAAGTGGGCGGACCGGTGGGTACCTCCCCTTCCGTTCGGTCTAGAGCGACGGGTACCGACGGATAGGTGAGTTTGGAGAGTTTGTGATGGGGTGACCGTCCTGTAGGGTTCATTATGAGCATAGGCAGTGTTGTTAGTTTGTAGTCTCCACTTTGTCCAGGGTAATGCCTTTATACTTGGGTCTGTTCCGGTCAGCAGCGTCCTTTAGTTGCTGCATATTTTGATACTCGTAGTGCCTTTCACAGTATCAGATAGAGGGACACAGATGGTCGCCAGTGGCATAGATATCGCTCCAAAGTTTTCTCTACCAGAGTTAGCTATCTACCTCGAGCAATCTTTGTTGGTCAAGTAGCGGGGTCGGACTATGGCATGTCAGACGGGAGTCTATCACACTTTCTTTGGGTTGTATGTGTATAGCAATTAGGCTGGGCACAGAGAAATTGTGCGCTAACTGTGTCCCTTTTTTTACACATCAGAGCGGGGCCTCAATTTCCCGAGCGGTTGCCGGGCGAGGTGAGGTCTTCACCCACACAAAGCAGGGTGAGTATCACTAAGAGGAAATGCCTCTATGTGATGGAGCTAGTATGCTTATTTGTCATGCAGAACGTAAATTGTTCTTGCAAGTGTGTTCTGTCTTTGTGGTGTCTGTGGGGTTATGTGGATTCATGTGTGAAATGAGTATAAGGTATATATCTTGTGTTTCTCGACAAGAAGAAGATCTCTTTCCTGTCTCCAGTGGACATTGGGGCTCCAAGTTCCTGGGAGATATATGACCTTCTCAAGTACATTGCACGCTATTGATTTATTTAATTTTTTTCTTTCTTTATTTGTGCACATATCACATTTTGTTGCAGTAGCCTATCATCTATAAGGTCCTGACGAAAGCTGGAATAATACTCCATTAAGCTGAAACTAGTTGACCGCCCTGCACAGCGCCATAGTGTAGTCTTAATTATCTACTACTAGGCGTGTTTTTAATCTTGACACCTATACTAATTTTCACTAGCAATTCCTTCAGAGGTAAATTATTTCCCCTTTTGACCCTCTGCACTTTAGGTTTTTATAGTATTTAGAGCAACTTATGGTTGCGGGTCTAGTTTTCCAAGATGTAAACTCATCGTTTGTTTACATCATTAGCTCACCCAATCTAATAGTGTGTGACTCCCTCTGCCTGCCCTTCCTCCTTCCCTCCCCCCTTCCTCCATTTTTCCGCATGTGCGGCGATATCAGTGCTAGTCTTTCAAAGTCTGGAGTTCGCGCGTTATAGTTGCTCGTTTCCTGTTAACGCAGGTGAGCACTCAGTACCTCTGGGTCATGCCGAGATCTTTCAACTCGGAACAAGTACTGCAACAGTGGATGCCGTAATTGGCCTAGCAGTTAGTAAGCCCCGGTACTTAAATCAAGTGGGCGGACCCGTCGGTACCTCCCCTTCCGCTCGGTCTAGAGCGACGGGTACCGACGGATAGGTGAGTTTGGAGAGTTTGTGATGGGGTGACCGTCCTGTAGGGTTCATTATGAGCATAGGCAGTGTTGTTAGTTTGTAGTCTCCACTTTGTCTAGGGTAATACCTTTATACTTGGGTCTGTTCCGGTCAGCAGCGTCCTTTAGTTGCTGCATATTTTGATACTCGTAGTGCCTTTCACAGTATCAGATAGGGGACACAGATGGTCGCCAGTGGCATAGATATCGCTCCAAAGTTTTCTCTACCAGAGTTAGCTATCTAGCTCGAGCAATCTTTGTTGGTCAAGTAGCGGGGTCGGACTATGGCATGTTAGACGGGAGTCTATCACACTTTCTTTGGGTTATATGTGTATAGCAATTAGGCTGATCACAGAGAAATTGTGCGCTAACTGTGTACCTTTTTTTACACATCAGAGCGGGGCCTCAATTTCCCGAGCGGTTGCCGGGCGAGGTGAGGTCTTCACCCACACAAAGCTGGGTGAGTATCACTAAGAGGAAATGCCTCTATGTGATTGAGCTAGTATGCTTATTTGTCATGCAGAACGTAAATTGTTCTTGCAAGTGTGTTCTGTCTTTGTGGTGTCTGTGGGGTTATGTGGATTCATGTGTGCAAATGAGTATAAGGTATATATCTTGTGTTTCTCGACAGGAAGAAGATCTCTTTCCTGTCTCCAGTGGACATTGGGGCTCCAAGTTCCTGGGAGATATATGACCTTCTCAAGTACATTGCACGCTATTGATTTAATTAATTTTTTTCTTTCTTTATTTGTGCACATATCACATTTTGTTGCAGTAGCCTATCATCTATAAGGTCCTGACGAAAGCTGGAATAATACTCCATTAAGCTGAAACTAGTTGACCGCCCTGCACAGCGCCATACTGTAGGCTTACTTATCTACTATTGGCGTGTTTTTAATGTTGACACCTATACTAATTTTCACTAGCAATTCCTTCAGTCTAGGTAGTCAATTTTAGCAAGCACCACTATTAGAGCACTGCACCCATTCTGTACCATTTTCTGAGCAACACTGTGGCGAGTGCGCCGCTATCCACTTCCGCACCATCACTTATTAGTATGGGCGGTATATGGAGCGACTGCCTATTCCCACATGATGAAATGCCGCCACAAGGGTGGTCAGATGGGAATTTCACAGCCCAGTATGACTCAATACACTCTTCCACGCATGCACCCGGGTGATCCTCGGTCATCACACAAGGCAGCACACCATTTTGGACCTGGTCTTCTCTTTCTGTGTTTTGTACCTTGATTATAGGGGCATGAGTTGACAGGTCGGTAAATTATTTCCCCTTTTGACCCTCTGCACTTTAGGTTTTTATAGTATTTAGAGCAAGTTCTGGTTGCGGGTCTACTTTTCCAAAATGTAAACTCATCGTTTGTTTACATCATTAGCTCACCCAATCTAATTGTGTGTGACTCCCTCTGCCTGCCCTTCCTCCCTCCCTCCCTCCATTTTTGCGCATGCGCAGCGAGATCAGTGCTAGTCTTTCAAAGTCTGGAGTTCGCGCGTTATAGTTGCTCGTTTCCTGTTAACGCAGGTGAGCACTCAGTACCTCTGGGTCATGCCGAGATCTTTCAACTCGGAACAAGTACTGCAACAGTGGATGCCGTAATTGGTCTAGCAGTTAGTATGCCCCGGTACTTAAATCAAGTGGGCGGACCCGTCGGTACCTCCCCTTCCGCTCGGTCTAGAGCGACGGGTACCGACGGATAGGTGAGTTTGGAGAGTTTGTGATGGGGTGACCGTCCTGTAGGGTTCATTATGAGCATAGGCAGTGTTGTTAGTTTGTAGTCTCCACTTTGTCCAGGGTAATGCCTTTATACTTGGGTCTGTTCCGGTCAGCAGCGTCCTTTAGTTGCTGCATATTTTGATACTCGTAGTGCCTTTCACAGTATCAGATAGGGGACACAGATGGTCGCCAGTGGCATAGATATCGCTCCAAAGTTTTCTCTACCAGAGTTAGCTATCTAGCTCGAGCAATCTTTGTTGGTCAGGTAGCGGGGTCGGACTATGGCATGTCAGACGGGAGTCTATCACACTTTCTTTGGGTTATATGTGTATAGCAATTAGGCTGATCACAGAGAAATTGTGCGCTAACTGTGTCCCTTTTTTTACACATCAGAGCGGGGCCTCAATTTCCCGAGCGGTTGCCGGGCGAGGTGAGGTCTTCACCCACACAAAGCTGGGTGAGTATCACTAAGAGGAAATGCCTCTATGTGATGGAGCTAGTATGCCTATTTGTCATGCAGAACGTAAATTGTTCTTGCAAGTGTGTTCTGTCTTTGTGGTGTCTGTGGGGTTATGTGGATTCATGTGTGAAATGAGTATAAGGTATATATCTTGTGTTTCACGACAGGAAGAAGATCTCTTTCCTGTCTCCAGTGGACATGGGGGCTCCAAGTTCCTGGGAGATATATGACCTTCTCAAGTACATTGCACGCTATGGATTTAATAAATTTTTTTCTTTCTTTATTTGTGCACATATCACATTTTGTTGCAGTAGCCTATCATCTATAAGGTCCTGACGAAAGCTGGAATAATACTCCATTAAGCTGAAACTAGTTGACCGCCCTGCACAGCGCCATAGTGTAGTCTTACTTATCTACTACTAGGCGTGTTTTTAATCTTGATACCTATACTAGTTTTCACTATCAATTCCTTCAGTCTAGGTAGTCAATTTTAGCAAGCACCACTATTAGAGCACTGCATCCATTCTGTACCATTTTCTGAGCAACACTGTGGCTAGTGCGCCGCTATCCACTTCCGCACCATCACTTGTTAGTATGGGCGGTGTATGGAGCGACTGCCTATTCCCACATGATGAAATGCCGCCACAAGGGTGGTCAGATGGGAATTTCACAGCTCAGTATGACTCAATACAATCTTCCACGCATGCACCCGGGTGATCCTCGGTCACCACACAAGGCAGCACAACATTTTGGACCTGGTCTTCTCTTTCTGTGTTTTGTACCTTGATTATAGGGGCATGAGTTGACAGGTCGGTAAATTATTTCCCCTTTTGACCCTCTGCAGTTTAGGTTTTTATAGAATATTTTTTGGAAACAAAAGAACTAACCCATGACTATGCATTCAAACATAATCTGACTTGTAAAATGAGAAATGAGGAGAAAGCCTTTTTGGACATGGTAGAGGAAAGGAGTAATCAATGTAAGAGAAAAGAAAAAGCAAAGAAATCAATCTACGATGTGGACATTTGAGGATGATAATATAGAGGGACATAATGTGAATGTGGCTATAAATATAGATACGCCACTATTAGGGAAACTATGTATACGAAGAGACAACACTGTGTATGATAATTATTTTGTGGGAGCGAGTCAGTGTGAAGATACATATATTATAGAAGGGGGTTGGGGATTCTAAGGAGGTGATAATCCAGTTTTCCGTGGCATATACTTTTTAGGCAGGAACAAAGCTTATTCCAGATTGCCTGATCATTGGTATGTATCCTGCTATGTAGACCTGGTCTTTCCTAAAATGTTCCATGTAGATAGAGGAACTAATGGAATTCATGAAATAGGTATACCTTTAAGTCGTAGAAGAAGGAAAAGTGTGTTAGAAATAATAGGTGATGTTTTTGGAGCATTGATACCAGCACTGGGTATATCTTTTAATGTAAACAGAATTCGGAAGTTGTCAACAATAGTAGATCACTTATCAACAGATACTGCAGGGGGATTTTTAATGGTAAACACAGAAATGGTGGCTATGAGAGCTATGGTGATGCAAAATTGACTTGCTTTTGATATAATTCTGGCAAAAGAGGGAGGATCTATGGAATTTTGAAGGTACAGCACTGTTGTGGAGTAGTGTGGCTCACTGGTTAGAGGCGGCAGACCCGGGAGCAGAAGTCGGCCCGAGACCAGGGTTCAATTCCCAACGCGGCAGGGTCGTGGACTTGGGTCAGCGGACTCGATCATTCTCGCTTCGGTGCTAACTCTAATCAGGGGTTCCACTCGGCAACTCTGGGCATTAGCTTGCCTAATCTCCACAACGGCCCCATCAATTCTGGGGATGCCTGGCTCCACCTTGGGGACTCCCAGCAGGGACCATCCCACAGGGAAAGCCAGGACGGGTTCCCCAGAGTTATACAGCGCCAGGAAACCTACGGACGGGTAGCAGTGCGCTTTACAAGCTCAGATACATTTACATACAAATACATTTGTACCTATATTCCTGATAAAAGTCAAAACATTGAAAGATATATTAAAAACATTACAGAATTGCATAAAGAAATATACCACTGGAGGTTGATGGTGTTCTTGAGAAACTTGGTAGACGTTTTTCAGCTGTTAAGAAATGGTTTTATGAAATAGGTAGATCAATATTAGGGAAATTATTAATTCCAGTAACCCTAATAATAGTGATATTTTTAGTCTTAAGATTAGGTTGTAAACTTAGAAAAAGAACAAACCTTAAAATGTCTATAAAAAAAAAATTGATGAAAGACAAGAAAGAGAACGTGAAAAGGGGGACATTAAAATGGAAGAGATTAAAGAGAAACTTTATCTAGAGTATAACCCATACTAATTGAAAAGAATTAGAAACATGTTTTGAAAATGTTATCAAACTGTTGGGTGTTATTTGGTGATAAATCACCAAAGGGGGGAGTTGATGGATCGAGGGTGAAAACAAAACATTTTTGTATGCCCCTTGTGAAGTTGTCTTCCCATAACTGTAATATGTATTAATCGTGCGGTTTTAAATGTAGCCAACGTAGATTAGAAAGCACACACACAAATACATGTGGGAAACTAATATGCTTGCGTTGCAGCCCGTAATCCATTAATTATGTGAAACCATCTTACTAATATAGTGCGGAAATGCTATAATCTAATGAAAAGCTATGCATGAATGCTTCCTAAATGTATAATTGTGGCAGAAATGATGGAGAATGGTAAGAAAAACAATGCATAATTGTGGCTTTACAGCTAGGTAACCACTAACAGGGTGAATATAGAATGGGGGAGGTAAACAGAAGGGTTTTACTTAAAAATCTAACGTTTAATTGTGTTTCTTTCTTTAATAGTTCCCGTTATGGCCCTGCGCGGCTGATGTCAGGGTCAGCATAGCCTGAAGAGCAGAATGGTGCCAAGTTAAAGATGTCCGTGTCATGAGCCTGTGAAATTATACAAAAGTGAAAAGTTAAAGGACAAGGGTGAAGGGGTGTAATAATTGACAACCTTATTGCCATGACTAGGCGGAAATATGGACAATGAGGAGATGAGGTTATCCTCATCCATCCCTTGAACGGACCAATGAGAATTGAATGTTGACCCTAAAAGTTTCAATTTTTAGATAGATAGTTAGGGAAAAAGGGTATAAAAGAGGTCATTTGGAGGCGAGAAGTGAGGCGTGCTTTTGAATTATTTTCGCACCAAGACATGCTGTCGGACTGATTGATTTTTCTCTGGTGCAAAGACTTTGACATTTTCCTGACTTTACCTTTTGATGAGGACGGAGTCCTGATGGGAGGTGAACATCAAGAAAGAATAGAGAGGCTGTTTTTGGGAACTCTTCTACTTTAAACCAGATTCTCATTGCTGATAAGATTGGTAATATGTCTTTGACTTATTTTTCTGAACTATTCTGCTAATAAATGTAAACTGTTTGAATGTAATCTTTTTCTTTAGGTGAATTTATAAAATGTTTAAGGGTATTCAAACTTAAAAGGTTAAATAAATAAGGTCATGCTAGGAGATGAAATCTTTGAATAAAAATTAAATAAATAGAGAATTAAGCGGGTCTTGTTGTCCATTAGTTAACATTTACTAGCTGATTAATTGACCGAAACTGTGGGGTGTCTTAATGTTTTCTTAAGAATTGAACCATGGTAAGATCCACTAAACTGCAGATGTATATAATGTATAGAATTGAGATTAAATAGATAAAGTAGGACCCTCCGATATTCCAGAAGCTCATCCTCTGGTTTTCACTGATCTTGGGAGCAGGGTGCTTTGTGTGAATGAGTGACTCATGGTGTTATGGGCCCCACCGATAAGTAAAGTGTGATAGCTCCTAGGATATATAGTGACGGTTTGGAGGTTTGGTTTGGAGCAGCGCTGGAACACATACATACACGTCTCCTTGGTAGGGAATTTGGTGAAGGATACCTGCTCGGTAAACACATGTAACACTGTTCTGCTGATTCTTTGGTCATTGTGAGACACAGCACTGAGTAATCTATTGCCTACTACCCCATAGGTGACAGTGCATATGTTGTGCGCTTATTCATACTGACACCATACCTGAATCCGAATACACCAAGTGAACAGAGATGCAATTCAGCGCACATATCAATGTGCAATGTGATCGAGAGGACCTTTGGCCTACTGAAAAATCTTTTCCGCTTCCCAAATAAAACAGGCGGGGCATTGCTGTACATGCCAGACACTTGTTTTAAAATTGTGGCTACTTGTGCCATTTTTAACAACATTGCAACTGCTAGAGGCTTACCCCTAGACCGATCAGATAGTGCACCTGATGAAAACGATGCGCTAGGACGACTTCAACAAGCAGCAAGCTCATCGAGTACAGTACAAGGAAGACAGAGACATGCAGAAATAACACAGAATTATTTTTAAGGTGGGTAATGATGATAGGAGACAGTACATGATTTCATATTGTGATTTATTCAACTACAAGACTTCAGGTTGTGTTAATGCACACATTCCAAGGAGAAAACGTGCACTGTAACATTCAGATCGCCACAGGATAACTTTGCCATGGAAGTTGTACATCAGCCCTGACACATTTTGATGATGGTTAACTCACCAAATGGCATTCTTTGGCTCAATGCCACACTATTTTCTGCGGCCACGCACTGCTGTAGCCCGTTCTGGGTGCTCTGTAACATCCCTTGTTGAGCACTCTGATGCTGGAGTATTCCCTGTACTGCCCCTCTGCATTCGATCACGGGTGCCATGCTGCTACTGAGGCTGGAGGCATCCTCACTATCCTCTCCACCCATGACATTACTGGCAGCAATTGAAGTAGTTTGCAGTTGCTCCATAGCATTGGTGACCAACATCACTACAGCAATGCTTAATTTCAACATGCATGCCTATAGCATGTTGAGTCAGTTGTGCTGTTGTAGTGCACAGGTGGTTGATGGCCCTAGTGCAGCCATCTAAGCGGCCGAGGAATTGATGATTTCTTTTGCACTGAGACACATGGTCCTCCTGCATCACCTTCAGGGCTTGTGTCATGTCGCTTAACCATTCATTTGTTTCCCTCCATCCTTCCACCACAGCTGTTGCAAGCTGTTTGATGCTGTCACTCATCACTCCCATCTTCCTTGCAAAAGATGAAAGGTGTGCCTGCATTGCATGCATGTGTTTGCATTGCAGTCACTGTGCCTTCAACATTGCATTTTCCATCCCACCTCCTGGTCAGGGAACTCTGTTCTTTGTCCCAGCACCTCTGTTGTTGCGCTGCTGCCCCTACACCTCTTTGTAGAGGGAAGTGTTCGAGGCCCTTCTCCACCCGCAGCCTCCTGCCTGCACCTCATCCCTGGTGGTCCAGTGGGAGTGCCTTGTTCTTCTGCTGGCTTGCTCGGCCAGCCTTCTCTGTTTGACTGTTTTTTGTATTTTGTGCCTTTTGTTGTGTCCTCGATTTCACTTTGCCCATTTTTGCAGCTCTTTTCTCACCCCTGCGGCCCCTCCCCTCTGCCACTCCCCTCTGTTCTCGCTCCTGCCTCCCAGCTGCATTTCTCTCCTGTCCCCTATTTTATGGTGGCAGCTGCGCAGAAGGTATGCCAAAGGCAACCCCGTCTGCACCAGTCTGTGACCCGACCAAAACCAGTGCCAGGAACCCTGGTTCTTCCTACCACCCACTGTTATGACTCAACTGCCCTCCACACACTCAACCCGGGTAGGAACAACAACTGCCTGTGTTCTACGCCAAACACCACCCATGGCCAGTTATCTTGCAAACACTGCCGACAAACCTTCACCATCCTCTGCATCTCCATGGCCACTGCCCTTTTGCCGGATGCCAGCACACCTGAAGCCCTGAGGTGCATCCTCCTCAATGTACACTCCCTGCACAGACAGGCAGTAGAAAACGGGGACCTCCTCGACACCAGACGTCACCTTCTTCATGGAAACCTGGGCAAACCCCACAGCCATTGCCTCCACACTGCTCGGAGACCTCAACTTCCACCTCGACAACCTCAGTGACCCCCAACTCTTACTGGACAACCTCGCCAACATCAGATTGAAACAGCTCTTCACTACCCCCACCCAAAAGTCAGGGCACACCCTTGACCCCATCTTCACAGGAGGTAACAATATCCACTTCAGCCACACCACGCAACCCCCCCGGATGGCCCACCAATGCATACATTTCTCTTTCGACAAAGCCAACGCTCACAAACCTACACCATGCCCTCTAAAAAAGAACTGGAGCAAGGCCACCGAGGAGTACCTCAACTCCACCCTCAACCACGATCCTCTTCCGAACACAACCAACACCAAATCTGCAGCCAAAGAACTACACCGATGGATCACCAACTGTGCAGACAAGCTCACCCCACTCCGCAACCCCGACAGACAGAGCCCCATGAAGACCACCTGGATCACCACCAACCTCCAAGAATCCAGCCACACCTAGAGATGTCTCAAGAAGCTATTGAGAAACAGCAAAACTGTGGAAGATCGGACCACCTAGAAGAACGCCATGACAGAATACCACCAACTCATCAGAACTTCATCCACAACAAAATCCTTGCTAACTCCAGCAACTCAAAGGAACTCTTCAGCATCATTAAGGAATTCACCCAACCCCCCAAGAAAGCCACGGACATCACACCCTACCAGGACCTTTGCAACAAACTCTGCTCCTACTTCCATCTGAAAATCAAGTGCCTCTAAGACAACTTCAACAAACAGGCACCAGACACCGAATCCACTCCTTCCTCCAGCAATGACAGCCAGCCTGCCATCTCTGCCTGGACCCCGGTCACCACCCAAGACACTGCCATGACCATGAAAAGCATTTACTCAGGAGCCTCCATGCACCCCTGCCCACCGCACATCTTTCTCAGAGCAACCGCCACCATAGCACCCGAGCTACAATGTACCACCAATGCCACCTTCAAATCCACCACATTCCCCGATGATTGGAAATGCGTGAAGTCAAGCCCCTTCTCAAGAAGCTCTCTGCAGACCCGACGGATCTAAAAAACTACCGACCCAGCTCTCTCCTTCCCTTCGCGGCCAAAGTCACTGCTAAGATCGTCAACGTCCACCTAACGAACTTCCTCATAGAGAACTCCTTCCTGGACCCTTACCAATCCAGATGCCGTAGCAACCACAGCACCGAGAACACCCTCCTTGCCACCACAGATGACATCTGCACTCTCCTCGACCAAGGTCACAACATGGCCCTCATCCTACTAGATCTCTCTGCAGCCTTCGGCAACGTCTCCCACCGCACTCTCACCACCAAACTCCACAATTCCTGCATACAGTGAACCACCCTCGACTGGCTCTTCTCCTTCCTCACTGGCAGAACCCAAAGAATCAGACTCCAGCCCTTCCTCTCTGAACCCACAGATATCAACTGCGAAGTACCCCAAGGATCATCGCTCAGCCCCACGCTCTTCAACATCTACATGGTCCCCCGCACTGCCATCGTCAGACAGCATGGACCCAACTCATCCTCTCCCTCAAAAAAGGATCCCCACATCACCAAACTCAGCTTCCAGGAAGAAATGAAGGATATCGGATAAGCAGCAGATGCCTGAAGCTCAATTTGGAGAAGACAGAAGTCCTTGTCCTCTGACCCACCCCCTCAGCATGGGACAACACCTGGTGGCCCACCGCACTTAGAAACCCCCCTACTCCCATGGACCATGCCCAAATCCTCCACATCATACTCGAATCTTCCCTCACCATGACCCCACAGATCATTGCTGTCACCTCCACGTGCTTCAACACCCTCTGCATCCTTCAGAAGACCTTCAAATGGAACCCCCCCAAATCCAAAACGACCACCACCCACGCACTCATAACAAGCAGACTGGACTACAGAAGCAACCCTCTATGCCAGATTCAACAAATCCCAGCTCCTCAAATTCCAGACCATCCAGAACACTGTGATCAGACTTGTCCACGGCATCCCATGACATAAACACATCACCCAACACCTGAGAGACCTCCACTGGCTCGCCAGCAAGAAGAATGTAACCTTCAAGCTACTTACCCATGTCAACAAATCCCTCCACAACACCGGACCCCAATACCTCAACAAAAGAGTCTCCTTCCACATAACCAAGAGAAACCTCTGCTCCGCTGAAAACACCCTCGCCGAAACCCAGTGCATCCACGGAGCGAAAGTAGGTGGAATTGTCGTTCCCTACATCATGGCAAAGACCTGGAATGTGCTCCTAATCAACATCAGATGCTCCCCCAGTCTGCACAACTTCAGGAAGAGCCTCAAGACCTGGCTTACTCGGAGTTGCACACCCCCCCCACCCCCCCAGCGCATTGAGACCCTCATGGGTGAGTAGCGGCCTTCACAATTCCCTGATTGATTGATTGATTGATTGATTGATTGATTGATTGAAAGGACGTTGAACTGTCACCTTCCTTAGCTCTAATTTATACCCTTGCCCTGTGCCTCCTGATGTGGACATTCCAATGTTGCATTTCGATTTGGGTTTGGGGTCTTGATGTGTGTTTATGCACAAACTGTGGAGTTAAAGGGTCAGATTGGATCTCCTCTTACATTTCTAGTGCAGGTAGTGGTGCCACTATGATCCTGCGTCTTATGGGTGCAGGTGTTGTGGGTGATGGCGACACTGCACTGCAAAGTCATCTCCTGGGGGTCATGGCCTTCACTTTCCACTGACTCCTGCGCAGGTGCACTGTGATGATAAACAGTTCAATTTCAGTTGGCATATTTGGACATGTATTTCATATTGCACATAGTTCTGTTTAATAAACATTATTTATCAACACACTGTGTCTAGATATTAAACTTCCTTGTTGTACTTGAATGCACCTATGTTATCCCGACTTGCCTTTCCAATTGGAATTGCTGACTGCTAATCCCATAATGCAATTCTGTGTTACAAGAAAAATGTGCACTGGAGTAGTATTCGCTACACTAAGCCAGATCTGACTTACGGAGTTTGTTTTCTAATTCTACCATTGTATGGTCATTTGCTTGCATCTTACCTTGGGAGTACTGGGCAGTGCAGCGGTGCCAATCTGCATCACTCCAACAACAGCTTAAGGCTGAAGGGTAGACTCCACCAGTCCCTGTAAGTCTGTAGAAGCCGTTTCTGTGGATAGTCCTCCTCAAGTCCTCTTTGCATCAGAAAACCTTGCAGCAACGTTTTCCTTCACCTGGCTCCGCAGGTCATAGCACTGCTTGCCCAGATAAGGAATGGAGTGCTGTGTAACCCCCACTGCGCTAATTTTAGATTGTATCACTACCCATATTTTCCTTTTTTTTCTGACTCTGGGACCTGCAGTGACTGTTTGCCAAACAGTTTTTAATGACTCTTCACCATATCCTTTATGAGGATTTCCAACTCCTTCTCACTGAACTTCAACTTCCATTAGCACTGTGCTGGCTCCTTCTTGGGGTTTACTGATGCCATGCTGAATTATTGGACAGGTTGAGATGTCCCATGAGGATTCCTAGTGCTGTACTCCTGCAGTCTGCATCCTCCTCACTCTCAGTACACAGATAACAGCATGAGATGGCTCACTTCCTGGTTGTGAGGTCATCATGCTGCATCAAAATCAAGGACTCGCTATTAGCTATTCTCTAATAGCAGATTTGCAAAAATGTTGGTTACATTTTTGGAATCGATAATAGCGAATGCGATTTTTATTGATTAGCAAAAGCAATGTGAAATATTGATGCATTGACATTTGCAATGACCAAGTAGCGATTTGGTAAAAATCGCTATTTGGTAATCGCAAAAATAAATTGGGATACATATGCCCCAATGTTTTTCTGTTTAGGCTGATAAACTTGACGGCACCTGCTTTGGAGAAGCGCTTCTGGTCACGGTGAATGCGAACTTTATGATGTAGCTTGAGGTTGCAAAGAGAAGAAAATACAAAGTGCAGGTATTCAAGGGTTCCGGAGGCAGCTATTAGGCCACAGTAAAGGCACATTTCCAATGGCAGGTTTGGATGTCTACTTAGTTCACCCCTTCTTGAACCCTGCTGAAAGCATGATAAAACACTTGATAGTCCGTTTAATACAGAAGAAATCAAGAATACTTTGGCTCCTGTATTTAATGCTGTCACTTGCAAAGTGTATGAAACCAAAGTGTGAAATGTTGATTTGATTCTATAGTTAAACATATCAAAAATGATATCATATCGCAAAATGGTTTGACAGAAGTTCCTTTCTGTCAAAGGCAAATAAACTAATCCTATTGCAATGTATTATGCCTACTATTGCAAGGGTTTTTGCAGTAAGAAAGGCAAAGGTATCATTAAAGATGTATAACTGACTGGGGTGCAGTTCCTAAGTGTGGGTGGGAGTGTTCAGGTCTGGGAAGAAGTACCCTCACACACTGGAAGGATGTTATGCTTCATCATTGGGCCTGCTCATCGTCGGCCCAGGGCTGCAATGCCTGACGGGCACCCGTGAAGGGGCTCTTCAGTGGATATTTATTTTTATCAAGCCGTTAGATGCAACCCACCTGAGAGGCCTACACTGGCTCCCCGTCAACAAGAGGATCACCTTCAAACTCCTCATCCACGCACACAAAGCACTACACAACACCGGACCTCCATACCTCAACGACCGACTCAGCTTCCACCCCCCCCCCTCAGCCTCCGCTCAGCCAACCTTGCCCTCGCCACAGTTCCTCTTATCCGGAAAACGACCGCCGGCAGCATATCCTCCTCCTACCTCACTGCCAAGACCTGGAACGCCCTCCCTACCAACCTACGACTGACCCAGGACCTGCTGGCCTTCAGAAGACTTCTCAAGACCTGGCTCTTCGATCAGTAGCAGCCCCCCCCAGCGCCTTGAGACCCTCACGGGTATGTAGTGCGCTTTAGAAATGCAATGAATGATTGATTGATTGATTTAATGGGGTGTGTGGACTAGGTAGTGCAATGAGTGTGAGATGTTGTTTGAAATAGATCTAGGGCAACCCTGTTGCCTACATTTTATTCCTAGGGTGAACTAACCTAACTAAAAGCAGTCAGCCCTAACTGGATGCAGTAGTCCTAAAGGGCATGTGTGGTGCAAAAGGTTGACATGTTTCTTGCCTATAGTAGCCAGTAATGTGTCTAGTGGCAATTTAAAAAAAAGGATAAGACACGCACCAACAAAGATTGAAAGTTTGTAAAGTTGTCGCGTGCTGCTGGGGCTTCGCTCTCTGTACCACAGGGCGTTTGGAAGAAGAATCAAAGAAGCAAATCCTGATAGGAATTGTCCCCCTACGCACAGTGTTGTGAATACCCGAACGGGGTATAATAAAGTTGATAGGAACAGTATATTTAGTCCATCATTAATTTTATTTCATAAATGGTTTCAAATGTCAAAGATTCGTTTGTATATTCCAAATTCGATGCAAAAGGTATATCCAAAATGCTTATTTATGTGTCCCTATGCATTTCGGGCTATCCATAAGCCCTTGTTCAGGGGAAGACTCTAAAAAGAAAAATAAATAAACGGGCTGAGAATGGGGAGCGGGTCTCCACCAACTACATCATGTCAGTAGTGCTCATTAGTTCCCTATGTACCGGGCGCTGTAAATTCGGAGTGATATGCACCTAAGGTGTATGTTAATAAACGGGTCTCACGTTACGAAAAACCATAAGTAACATGCAAGTTATTGGTTAAAGAATAAGAACAAAATGACGGCGTTCATTGAAAATATATACAGCAAAGATATGCATGGCTCGTATCGACAAAGTGAAAAATTGTGGCATACAGCGTGTAAAATAAAAAGGCAAACAGTGCACTAAAATTATCCGTGTAAGTGCCGATAAACTTTGTCCAGAGACCAAGTGTGATCTAAAAGGGTGTGGGCGGGTTAACGGGATTAGTACTTACATGAAGCATTTTCAAGAGACAGTCACAAGCCGCAGTTCGCGTGCCGGGAAGCGTGCATCTGTGTGAATGTTAGACTCAAGTAAACGCGTGACGTTACCAAACAAAAAAATAGAAAGAGGACTGAACGTGAAAAAGGATGGCGGCCATCTTACAATGGTGAAAATGAACGAAGAAACCATGTGAAGAGAGATTGAGTATGTACAAGAACGGTGATGTTACAAGGATAAAATAATGGTAGCAGTGGAAATGAAACAACATGATGCAAGTGTACATTAAAGCAAATGATGACAACATAATACATATGAGAAAAAGTGAACAAGTGTATAACGATGATCATGACAGTAAAGATAATAGTAGTTGTACAGATCACAAGTAGCAAAGAAATTCCATTCTGTCATTTAACCCTGTGGTTGCATCGTGTATAAGTATCTGATCCAAAAGTTCTCTCTTTGGATCAGTTTGTCTTTCATATTCATGGTTTCTGTGGGTTGTACATTTTCAAGTACGGTAAATTTCAATTGTGCAACATTGTGTCTGTTTTCTGCAAAATGTGCAGCGATTGTGGATTTCATGTTGCTGGTCCGAATGTTACTTTTATGTTCAAGAATTCTTGTCCTGATTTTGCGTTCTGTGTGGCCGACATAACAAAGGCCACAAGGACACTTAAGTAAATAGTTAACATTGTTGGTGTTACACGTGGCATTAATCCTCAATTTAATTGGATTACCCTTCATGGGGTGGTGTAATATGTTTCCTTTGATAGTGTTGTTGCAGTTACTGCAGTTGTAACAGGGTTGTAATCCTTTGTATGTGTCTGAGAGTTTGTCGCTTTTAGGATGAGTTAGTAATTCTTTGAGGTTGGGTCCACGAGTGTAAGAAAAGATAGGAGGTTGTTCGAATAGGCCTTGGAAATCTGATTCTCTACTTAGTAGTTGCCAATGTTTCATGATGCTTTTGCGGTATTTGGTACTGAGTGTAGAATATTTAGAAACCACAATCATGCGTTTGCTCTCAGTTTTGATTTTGGGTGAGAGGAGCTGTTCTCTGTTCAGGTTGGTGCATTTATTTTTGGCAGTCATGAGGACTTCCTCAGGAAAACCTTGGTCTTGAAATCTTTGACACGTGGTTGCCATGTGGGTGTTACAATCTGTGGGGTCGGATATGATTCTTTTAACCCTCATAAGTTGAGACAGTGGAAGATTATTTTTCAGGCTGGGTCGGTGGAAACTGGAATAATGAAGGGTGCTGTTGCGATCAGTTTTCTTCCGATAAAGGGTAGTTCTGAATTTTATAACATAACCATCATCAGCGGGTGGAGCTAGAATGCTGCTAACAGGTGCCCTGCAAGTGGCAAAATATGGTCATGGGACCAGAAGATTGCAGGCACTGTGATCACTGAGTCTGGAGGGCAACGTGGTTCTGCTCGAGGAGACCCTGGGATGTGGGTCTTTCCCTTGGCCACTAAGAAATTGCAATTTGGTGCCTGGCAACTGAGAAAAAGAAAAGCCCCAGTGAGTGACTGCATAAAAATAAGTATGTGTTGTGGTGGTTTGAAGTTGATTTTGTTAACTGACTACTTCGGGCAAAAGGAATTCTCTGGGGCACATACAAAAACATATTTGTTCCCTGTGGTGCCTCAAGAAAGTCAGTTGGTTTAGGAGCTGTCAGGGGTACAGCATGTCCCCACAGTTCCCAGGACATATTTCACTACATTGTAAACATTCCCAGAGGTGGGACACTTAGCTTTAGGGATCTAGGGTACAGACAACTTTGTTTTTGGGTCAAGAGGCTGCTTGGCAGCAAGTTAAAAACAGAAGAAAAATTCAGGTTACATCATATTCAATGCTGAAAAGCTTCATTAGCGGTGGCAATATTGACAATAGTCCACGATACCTTAAATTGAGTGTTACTGAAAGGCGGGACCATCGTTCATTGGTTTATTATAGCTGCATTTGACTTTTGATATTATGTTTCTGCTTTTCTTGCTGTGATGATACTCTGATAAAGCCCAGGAGGCCTGACATTTTGTAACTGCACCCCATTATATTGTATTTAACATAAGTAGGAGGTTATCATGGGCTTACGTTTGAAGGCTTGCTGTGGTGTAAAATGTTAGACTATGTCACCATAGATTATTTTACCTGCCATTATGTATGTACCTGCAAATAAATACATAGTATTGGGTAGTGTATGCATTATGAAATAGCTTTCCTTTTAATAAGCAAAACTATCGGCTGGACAAGTATTTACTGAGTGTTTCTTATGCATACCTGAGTAGTACTAGCCCGAACCACCTTCTCTGAGTGAGCTTGGGACTGCTCTAACTCACTGTCCTGAGCCAATTAGGTGCAACAATGGGGTAGGTGTCTACCAGTAAAAGGAAGGTTGCAGACTTGTAACACCATCTTGCACTCACTGCACTATCTAGTCCACACACCCACATGCACGTAATGGCTTCATTAAAAAAAAAATCTCCGCTAAAGAGGCCCTTCGAGGGTGCCAAACGGGCATTGCAGCACAACCGACAAGAGCCTGGCCCAATGATGACGCATGATATCCTTTGGGGTATGTGACGGCACTTCTTAACAGACCTGAACACTCCCACCCACACTTACGTAATGTACATCAGCTTAGATACCTGGGTCAATGGCCTAAACCCATACCTCTGACCAGGAATTACTTTTCCTAGACTTAATGATCACCCTCAAGCCTGACAAATTGGAGACAGGGACTTATAAGAAGCCCACAGACAGCCACAGTCCTCTGCTATTCAGCTTTTCCACCCAAAAGCCCTTCGGGAGTACCTCCTCTATGGGCGATTTCTTTGGATTAGACATAACCGTAGCAACTTGGAAGACTTTACCAACTAATATTCTGAGCTTACCAACCACTTAGCAAGACGAGAATACCCAGTGAGAAAAATAAGAACAGCCCAGAATAGAGCACATAACATTAATAGGGAAGCACTCTAGGAAACACAACCTAAGGCTGAAGAAAGGAACCTGACTTGCGTTACTATATATATGTCTGAATCAAACATGATCAGAGGGGTCTTAAGAAAGCACTGGCGGATTCACCAGATAAGTGATCTTGCACCCAGCCCCCGAGATTTTCTTTCAAAAGAATGGCAAATCTAAAAGACATGCTAATCAATACAAGACCTAAAAAGGAGCCACAACAAAACCAACTGTGGGACCTACCTCCTGTGGTCGGCCACTATTCATGTGGAAAATGCATAGCCTCGACCCTAACTAGGGTGAGCAAGACAGTGGCATTGACTGACAATTTTGAATGGACAGAGAAGAAACATATGAATTGTAATAAATGTAACTGCGTATATCTCATCACCTGCTCGTGCCAGCTCAAATACGTGGAGATGACAACATGCCCTGTGAAAACAATAATTAGAGAACACTGGTGGAAAATGTCAAACACTAAAATGTGTGCCCATTTCACAGAAATGAACCATACCACTAAGGACCTACACTGGATGATTTTGAAACCCCACCCCCAATTGCAGAAGGAAGTTTTGTTCAGGAAGGAGCAATATTGGGTTTTGTAGACTCTCCTTCCACAACATATTGTTAATTGACGATATCCCCTGGGGTGAATTGAACCAACCAATGTAGTCATTTGATGTGAGTTGATGACGACGTCTGCTTCTGAACATGCCACTACTACCGGATATTTCTAGCGGGGTAAAGGCCTATAATAGATTCCAGCCAAAACAACAGACCTACATTATTTTCTGTTTTGTGTAGACTCTCCCTAGTAACTAATCACATCACCAGTTAGGTATCACGCAGGAGTTATGCCCCTGCCAACTCCACTGCTACCAGTCAGTTGGGGCATCATATCAGGGGCATCACTATTCCCAATGTTAGCTACCCTCAACAGGGTGTGTCTTCCCTTCACCGTGTCAAGAGGGTCTTGTTTTTGCCATTATTACTACTAGGCAATAGCAAACCATTGTGAGAGAACACTCCCCTAGCACATCAGGGAAACATTTCCTTCTTTGTCATCTTCCCTCTATATTAGCTACCCCCAGCAGGGATTGGCTTCCCTTTCAAAAGGGTATTTTTGTCAGAACGCCTGAAAAACCTGAAAACCCCACAAGTCCCAGCAGGGTTGGTTTCACCTCATATTATTCAAAAGGGTGTTCTTATCATCATTTCTGAAAATCCACAAACCCGGACAGTTTCATCACCACTCGAGACATTTGTTAGCTTTTTAATAAAGTACACCACCAATATGGCAGCCACTGTTCACGTTCTAGCGTCTTCATGCTAACGTGCCATTTTAAATATCCCGCCCCCTCAACCACACCTCATGGGAACCAGAGCTGGGGTAGGAACATACCTAGTTGCCTGCATTTCGCATACCCTTATTCTACCGCAGGTTGTGAGCAATGAGGTGCTCTGTTGAAAAGTTCCCGTCAGCCAAGACCCACTAATTAAGGAGTGAGTGTTTATCCAGCAGCCCGGTTCAGACACCGCTAAGTAGGCGCTCACTTTATTATTTTTATCCCCACCTGCCCACCACTACAAGTTATTTTCCTGACAAAAAAATGCGCAAATTGCTGGCACTATGTGTATGTGCATATGGGTGCACTTGTCTGTTGCAGAAACTATGGGTTAGATGCCCCGCCTTTTTGCACATAGAAAAGTTCAAACATATACTGCAACAACTTAATTGCTTCCACCCACTATTTGTGTTTGTGTGTCTCGTTTATGTCTGCATGTTCGGCTCCTCAATGAATTTACTATTGGAGTAAATCCCTCATTGTGTAGAGACACGGACATCAGTAATATTGTCCTCTGTGATTACTACGGATTACTTAATCATGCTCACATTGATTTTCTCAACTGCAAGCTGATAACTGGAAATCACAATGGAATTTCCTGGTATTTTGTAGTCAGAAGCACACTAAAGCACAGCACAAGGGTTAGGAATGAGTTCCACTTTTGGTCAACAACTATCTCACTGCTGCCTGATCCACACCAGGTTCAGTTTGACAACAAGATGCCGCGGGGACTCTGCCTCACCTTTTTAAAACAGTTTTTATTATCACTCTCTTTCAAATCACAGAACACTAGGTTAATCGGACCTGGTGTTCACATGCAAAGCTGGTAACTACTGCATCTTCCCATTTCCTGAACCAGCATTGTGGCAGTGTTAGAGTTGAGACACTTTCTCTAATTACTCTAGCTCCTGACAAATTGCCACTACAATCAAAGAGGCAAATCCTGATAGGAATTGTCCCCCTACGCACAGCGTTGTGAATACCCGAACGGGGTATAATAAAGTTGATAGGAACAGAAAATTTCTCAAAAAAGGATCCCCACATCACCAGACTCAGCTTCCAGGAAGAAATGAATGATCACGGATAAGCAGCAGATGCCTGAAGCTCAATTTGGAGAAGACAGAAGTCCTTGTCCTCTGACCCACCCCCTCAGCATGGGACAACACCTGGTGGCCCACCGCACTTAGAAACCCCCCAACTCCCATGGACCATGCCCAAATCCTCCACATCATACTCGAGTCCTCCCTCACCATGACCCCACAGATCATTGCTGTCACCTCCACGTGCTTCAACACCCTCTGCATCCTTCAGAAGACCTTCAAATGGAACCCCCCCAAATCCAAAACGACCACCACCCACGCACTCATAACAAGCAGACTGGACTACAGAAGCAACCCTCTATGCCAGATTCAACAAATCCCAGCTCCTCAAATTCCAGACCATCCAGAACACTGTGATCAGACTTGTCCACGGCATCCCATGCCATAAACACATCACCCAACACCTGAGAGACCTCCACTGGCTCGCCAGCAAGAAGAATGTAACCTTCAAGCTACTTACCCATGTCAACAAATCCCTCCACAACACCGGACCCCAATACCTCAACAAAAGAGTCTCCTTCCACATACCCAAGAGAAACTTCTGCTCCGCTGAAAACACCCTCGCCGAAACCCAGTGCATCCACGGAGCGAAAGTAGGTGGAATTGTGGTTCCCTACATAATGGCAAAGACCTGGACTGAGCTCCTGATCAACATCAGATGCTCCCCCAGTCTGCACAACTTCAGGAAGAGCCTCAAGACCTGGCATACTCAGAGTTGCACACCCCCCCCCCAGCGCATTGAGACTCCCATGGGTGAGTAGCGGCCTTCACAATTCCCTGATTGATTGATTGATTGAAAGGACGTTGAACTGTCACCTTCCTTAGCTCTAATTTATATACTTGCCCTGTGCCTCCTGATGTGGACATTCCAATATTGCATTTTGATTTGGGTTTGGGGTCTTGATGTGGGTTTATGCACAAACTGTGGAGTTAAAGGGTCAGATTGGATCTCCTCTTAAATTTCTAGTGCAGGTAGTGGTGCCACTATGATCCTGCGTCTTATGGGTGAAGGTGTTGTGGGTGATGGCGACACTGCACTGCAAAGTCATCTCCTGGGGGTCATGGCCTTCACTTTCCACTGACTCCTGCGCAAGTGCATCTGTGATGATAAACAGTTCAATTCCAGTTTGCATATTTGGACATGTATTTCATATTGCACATAGTTCTGTTTAATAAACATTATTTATCAACACACTGTGTCTAGATATTAAACTTCCTTGTTGTACTTGAATGCACCTATGCTATCCTGACTTGCCTTTCCAATTGGAATTGCTGACTGCTATTCCCATAATGTATTTCTGTGTTACAAGAAAAATGTGCACCGGAGTAGTATTCGCTACACTAAGCCAGATCTGACTTACGGAGTTTGTTTTCTAATTCTACCATTGTATGGTCATTTGTCTACTTTCATCATGTTGTTTCATTTCCACTGCTACCATTATTTTATCCTTGTGACATCACCGTTCTTGTACATACTCAATCTCTCTTCACATGGTTTCTTCGTTCATTTTCACCATTGTAAGATGGCCACCATCCTTTTTCACGTTCAGTCCTCTTTCTATTTTTTTGTTTGGTAACGTCACGCATTTACTTGAGTCTAACATTCACACAAATGCACGCTTCCCGGCACGCGAACTGCTGCTTGTGACTGTCTCTTGAAAATGCTTCATGTAAGTACTAATCCCGTTAACCCGCCCACACCCTTTTAGATCACACTTGGTCTCTGGACAAAGTTTATCGGCACTTTCACGGTTCATTTTAGTGCACTGTTTGCCTTTTTATTTTACACGCCGTATGCCACAATTTTTCACTTTGTCGATACGAGCCACGCATATCTTTGCTGTATATATTTTCAATGAACGCCGTCATCTTGTTCTTATTCTTTAACCAATAACTTGCATGTTACTTATGGTTTTTCGTAACGTGAGACCCGTTTATTAACATACACCTTAGGTGCATATCACTCCGAATTTACAGCGCCCGGTACATAGGGAACTAATGAGCACTACTGACATGATGTAGTTGGTGGAGACCCGCTCCCCATTCTCAGCCCATTTATTTGTTTTTCTTTTTAGAGTCTCCCCCTGAAGAAGGGCTTATGGATAGCCCGAAATGTATAGGGACACATAAATAAGCATTTTGGATATACCTTTTGCATCGAATTTGGAATATACAAACAAATCTTTGACATTTGAAACCATTTATGAAATAAAATTAATGATGGACTAAATTTCCTGTTCCTATCAACTTTATTATACCCCGTTCAGGTATTCACAACGCTGTGCGTAGGGGGACAATTCCTATCAGGATTTGCTTCTTTGATTCTAGTGGCAATTTGTCAGGAGCAAGAGTAATTAGAGAAAGTGTCTCAACTCTAACACTGCCACAATGCTGGTTCAGGAAATGGCAAGATGCAGTAGTTACCAGCTTTGCATGTGAACACCAGGTCCGATTAACCTAGTGTTCTGTGATTTGAAAGAGAGTGATAATAAAAACAGTTGTAAAAAGGTGAGGCAGAGTCCCCGCGGCATCTGGTTGTCAAACTGAACCTGGTGTGGATCAGGCAGCAGTGAGATAGTTGTTGACCAAAAGTGGAACTCATTCCTAACCCTTGTGCTGTGCTTTAGTGTGCTTCTGGGTACAAAATACCAGGGAATCCCATTGTGATTTCCAGTTATCAGCATGCAGTTGAGAAAATCAATGTGAGCATGATTAAGTAATCCGTAGTAATCAAAGAGGACAATATTACTGATGTCCGTGTCTCTACACAATGAGGGATTTACTCCAATAGTAAATTCATTGTGGAGCCGAACATGCAGACATAAACGAGACACACAAACACAAATAGTGGGTGGAAGCAATTAAGTTGTTGCAGTATATGTTTGAACTTTTCTATGTGCAAAAAAGGGGGGCATCTAACCCATAGTTTGTGCAACAGACAAGTGCACCCATATGCACATACACATAGTGCCAGCAATTTAGCGCATTTTTTTGTCAGGAAAATAACTTGTAGTGGTGGGCAGGTGGGGATAAAAATAATAAAGTGAGCGCCTACTTAGCGGTGTCTGAACCGGACTGCTGGATAAACACTCACTCCTTAATTAGTGGGTCTTGGCTGACGGGAACTTTTCAACAGAGCACCTCATTGCTCACAACCTGCGGTAGAATAAGGGTATGCGAAATGCAGGCAACTAGGTATGTTCCTACCCCAGCTATGGTTCCCTTAAGGTGTGGTTGAGGGGGCGGGATATTTAAAATGGCACGTTAGCATGAAGACGCTAGAACGTGAACAGTGGCTGCCATATTGGTGGTGTACTTTATTAAAAAGCTAACAAATGTCTCGAGTGGTGATGAAACTGCCCGGGTTCGTGGATTTTCAGAAATGATGATAAGAACACCCTTTTGAATAATATGAGGTGAAACCAACCCTGCTGGGACTTGTGGGGTTTTCATGTTTTTCAGGCGTTCTGACAAAAAATACCCTTTTGAAAGGGAAGCCAATCCCTGCTGGGGGTAGCTAATATAGAGGGAAGATGACAAAGAAGGAAATGTTTCCCTGATGTGCTAGGGGAGTGTTCTCTCACAATTGTTTGCTATTGCCTGGTAGTAATAATGGCAAAAACCAGACCCTCTTGACATGGTGAAGGGAAGACACACCCTGTTGAGGGTAGCTAACATTGGGAATAGTGATGCCCCTGATATGATGCCCCAACTGACTGGTAGCAGTGGAGTTGGCAGGAGCATAACTCCTGCGTGATACCTAACTGGTGATGTGATTAGTTACTAGGGAGAGTCAACACAAAACAGAAAATAATGTAGGTCTGTTGTTTTGGCTGGAATCTATTATAGGCCTTTACCCCGCTAGAAATATCCGGTAGTAGTGGCATGTTCAGAAGCAGACGTCGTCATCAACTCACATCAAATGACTACATTGGTTGGTTCAATTCACCCCAGGGGATATCGTCAATTAACAATATGTTGTGGAAGGAGAGTCTAAAAACCCAATATTGCTCCTTCCTGAACAAAACTTCCTTCTGCAATTGGGGGTGGGGTTTCAAAATCATCCAGTGTAGGTCCTTAGTGGTATGGTTCATTTCTGTGAAATGGGCACACATTTTAGTGTTTGACATTTTCCACCAGTGTTCTCTAATTATTGTTTTCACAGGGCATGTTGTCATCTCCACGTATTTGAGCTGGCACGAGCAGGTGATGAGATATATGCAGTTACATTTATTACAATTCATATGTTTATTCTCTGTCCATTCAAAATTGTCAGTCAATGCCACCGTCTTGCTCACCCTAGTTAGGGTCGAGCCTATGCATTGTCCACATGAATAGTGGCCGACAACAGGAGGTAGGTCCCACAGTTGGTTTTGTTGTGGCTCCTTTTTAGGTCTTGTATTGATTAGCATGTCTTTTAGATTTATTTATTTTATTTATTTTTAAAATTTCTAAAGCGCACAAATACCTTACGGTGTCTCGGTGCTGGAGTTCGCAGATTACAGGGGTTCCACTGACATCTTACTGATTAAAGAGCCAAGTCTTGAGATGTTTTCGAAATGAAAGTAGTGAAGAATGATGTTTGACATGGGAAGGGACTTGATTCCATAATTTTGAGGCAGCCACTACAAAACGTTTATCTCCCCATGTAACCTTTTTTGCGCATGGAATTTGGAGCTGTTGGGCCGAAGATGACCGTAGTGTTCGACTGGGTTTATAGACTTTGATTGCTCTTTTGAAGAATTCAGGTCCATTGTTGTTTAAGGCCTTGTGAATAATGCACATGGCCTTAAACTTTATCCGGCTTCTCATTGGTAGCCAGTGAAGCTCGCGAATTATGGGAGAAATAGATGCGTACTTGGGTATACCCATAAGAATCCTTGCAGCAGCATTTTGAACAAGCTGTAATTTGCTCAAAACTTGCTCCTGTGCGTTAAGCAGTAGACCATTGCAGTAATCCACCTTAGATAACACCAAGGAGGACATTAAGGTTTTACCTGCAGTTGGGGGAAGAAAAGGGAGCAGTTTCTTCACCATTCTTAGGGTAAAGAAAGAGACTGAAACCACAGTGTTGGCATGGCTAAGGAACGTAAGCTTGTTATTGAAAAGCACGCCCAAGTTTTTCACCTTGGCTACTGGTAGTGGAGGGCTTCCCTTCTTTTGAAAGCAAATCTCGGGGGCTGGGTGCAAGATCACCTATCTGGTGAATCCGCCAGTGCTTCCTTAAGACCCGTCTGATCAGGTTTGATTCAGACATATATATAGTAACGCAAGTCAGGTTCCTTTCTTCAGCCTTAGGTTGTGTTTCCTGGAGTGCTTCCCTATTAATGTTATGTGCTCTATTCTGGGCTGTTCTTATTTTTTTAAGGCACACATATTTGTTGTCTTTCCCTTTGGGAAAAAATTCTTCAACTCAGTTCAGTATTGATTGAATATATAATTCATTTAATGAAATTATTTTTCTTTCATATTTGCAAACTTCATATCATTTTTCGTATGAATAGTAATCCAATGTGTTTCAGGCAATGTCATTATATGATATCCAATGCATTTCGGGCATTTCACTCATGCCCTTCATCAGGGAATCGACACTAGAAATGAAATATAATACTAGTTTATCATGTGGAAAAGGTGAGGGGTAAAGTCTAATCATGATAATACATAAACATCAAACGTGAAGTGATACATGTGGATCAAAAAATCTAATCATGATAATACAAAGGCATCAAACGTAAGGTAATACATGTGGGTCACAAATGTGGTCTGTCGAGTCTCAAAGCAAAAATTGGTAACGCATTTCTATGGTTAATACGAATAGCTGCAAGTTGGTGACACAAATATGCAAACGGGATAAAGTAAAAAGTAAAAACGGCGTTTCACTTACAAGCCTTTCCTCAAAAGGTTGCAATAATGTCTGTAAGGAAATGTAGAGTGAAGGGTTAGTGTGTTACCAAGTGTGTAACGCGGAAGTGTTTACATGGAGGCCGACAGCCCTTCAGCTTGTAAACTAACCTGATAAGTTTGGGGTTTACCTCCGATGTGGAATCACTTATTGCGGCGGGACCGGCGGGTGTCGGTAGCGCTTGCTATACTGGGAAAGTTCCGATCATGTGCGTGTGGACATAGTTGAAAGACTATCTGGGGTTTCAATGAGTATGTCTGACGAAAGGGTATTGCGGGTGAAATACGAGGTTCGAAAATGAGTTGGACAATAAAAAAATACATTGTATAAGGGTTTGGGGTGATTAGAGAATTAAGATAATGAGTGAAAAATAAAAGATGATTTAAAATTTAAAAAGAACGCTGGTGAGGTTCGAACCTACATGCGGTCATGGTGATGGTGGGGTTACTCTAAGGGTAGAGCTGTAGTAAACACGAGTAACGATGTGTGTTTAGAAATGTCTGATAGTGGATGAATCTCGCACATTACAAGCACAGTGCAGTCATAGGATTAATGTTTATAAATAACATGCCAGTTCAATTCTTTCATTTAAACCTGCCGGTTTCTGGGTGGACAGTCTGTAAATCCAAAAGTTCTCTCTTTTAAGGAGATGTTTGGTGTTGTCTCTCCCCTCTATTTTCTGGGCTGTCTCTAGTATAATGAACTTTATTTGGGAAACGTTGTGGTTTGCTTCTATAAAGTGCGCTGATAATGCTGATTTGGTGTTTTTCAATCTTATGTTGGACCTGTGTTCAGTTAGTCGCACTTTAATTCGACGTTCTGTTTTCCCAACGTACATTTTGCCACATGGGCATCTTATACCATAGATTAAGTTGCTGGTGTCACACGTTGCATTTACCTTCAGTTTTATTGAATGACCTTTCATAGGATGGTTGATCGTGTTACCTCGTATTATGCTATTGCAATTGCCGCAATTAAGGCAAGGTTTTGTTTGTGTGTATGTAGTAGTTTCAGGAGTCCTACTTTGCAAGATTTCGCCAATATTCCTGGCTCTGGTAAATGCGAATAGTGGTGGGGCACTAAACGATTGTTTAAAGTCTGGTTCCAGGTTTAATATTGACCAGTGTTTCAAAATCACTTTTTTGAATTTATTGCTGGCTGTTGAAAACTTAGAAACTGCTACAATTCG
Source organism: Lissotriton helveticus (assembly GCF_964261635.1). Lineage (NCBI taxonomy): Eukaryota > Metazoa > Chordata > Amphibia > Caudata > Salamandridae > Lissotriton > Lissotriton helveticus. Next base: position 2,057,456,945 of record NC_136063.1, on the reverse strand, counting down.
CTGTTCGGAAGATTTATGTTTTGGTGTTAAGAGTGTTGTTCTGTCAATTTTTGCAATCCTTGTTGCGGTATTTTCCATTAAGGTTTGAGGGTACCCTCTATTAATGAATTTGTTGGTGGTTTCTTTGAGTCTTGTGTCAAGAGTATGTTCCTCTGAGGTAATTCTTTTGACTCTGGCCATTTGAGAGAAAGGTACATTTCTTATCAAATTTGGTTCGTGAAAACTTGAGTATGCAGGCATGTTGTTTCTGTCTGTTGGTTTGACATATAAGTCTGTGAGAAATCCATGTGAGGTTGCCGTGACTTTGACGTCCAAAAAGTTCACTGTGGTGTTTGACATATCCCAAGTGAGTTGGATTCGTGGATCTATTCTGTTAAACTCAGTCAATTGAGTTAGTAATTTTTCTTCTGTGTTTGTCCAGATGATGAACAGATCATCTATATATCTGATAATCATTTTCAAATTGTCCGTCCACTCTTTTTTTGTCAAGATGTGTTGATTTTCATACCACTGCATGAAGATGTTAGCATACACGGGTGCCGCGGAATTGCCCATGGCCATCCCGGTCAGTTGTTGGTACCACGTTTCATTGACTTTGAAGTAGCTTTGGTACAGGGTAAAGCACATCAGTTCCATTAGAAAGGTCTGCAAGTCCTGGTCTAATTCGGTGTTCATGAGTGCTGCTTCCATGGATTCAATCCCCATGTCGTGGGGTATGCTGGTATAAAGGCTGCGTACATCTGCTGTGCAAAGTATCATTTGGTCTTGTGGATCCCATTTCACTTGTTGTAATTTCAACAGGAATTGAGAAGTGTCCTGTACATAGGTCTGCATTGCTTGCACAGTGGGTTGTAGATATTTATCAAGTAATTGGCCAATTGGTTCATGGAGGCTCCCACAAGTTGATACTATGGGTCTCATCGGTGGATCCATTGCATCTTTCTGTATTTTTGGTACCATCCGTAAGGTTGGACTTTTAGGGTTTGAAGTTATAAGGAAATTCCTTGTCCTGTCTGTGATGGTTCCTTGCTTATGAGCCCTTTCGATAATTGTCTGTAGTGTTTTGGAGTATTCATGTGTCGGGTTATGATCCAGTTTGCTGTATGTGTTGGTATCATTGATGTGTTCCATCACTTTGTTTTCATACATAGTTTTATTCATAATGACAATTGCACCTCCTTTGTCTGCTTTAGTAAATACAATCTTTTCGTTGGACGCTAGTTTATGTAACGTATCCAAGTCTTTTTGTGTGGTATTTCTGTGCTTTGGTTTGATGTGTTTGAACTTGCTTGAGTCTTGTTTGACTAGATTCTCGAATAAGTCTAGTGTTTTATGACTTATCAGTGCTTGAAAGGTGCTGGATGGTCTTAACCCTAACAGTTGATCCTTCTCTTGTGGTGGCGGTTCCGGTACAATGTTATCAAAGAAATGCCTGAGTCTTAATTTGCGCATTAATTTAAAGAAACTAACTTCCAATTCCAAGTGATCTGTAGTGGTCGTTGGTACAAAAGATGTTCCCTTTTGAAGCAGTCCTAGTTCGTATGTATTGAGATGTTGATCACTAATGTTGATCACTAGTTGTTCTATGTCTGATTCTTTTTGGATCTCTTCTCTTTCTCCTTGTCTTTGAGTGTACTTGTGGTACTCCGTGTGTTCGGTGGGTCTCTTTCCTTTTCCTTTTCTTTTCCCTCTCCGGGGTCTCCTTTTTGGGCTTGGCCCTGTTCTAAAAAAGGATTGGTATCAGTTGTTGCGCTCGTAGTGGGATGTTCAGCTGTGTCTTTATCTTGTGGTTGTTGGGTAGGGTGTGCCCTTCGTGATTTTTGGCTGGATCGCTGCCGGTTGTTGGATTGATAAGGGCGGTTCCTCCTTTTTTGGGCGTAGATGTCTGCCCATGTGTAGACTTCACCAAGTCTAAAATCAAGGGTGTCCCTCTTGAATTTACAAATTTTTCGTTCATTAATCTCTCTGGAGTGTCGATCTATTTGATTTTTTATGTCATCCAAAGTTGTTTGTAATTCATCTTCAGTCAACATTTTTGACAATTCGGTTGATACTTCTTGTATTTCTTGACTCAAATCCTCTAATATCGTGGACAGTTCTTGTATTATGAGTAGAATCAAGTCTAATGAGCATTTATTTAAGATTTCGTACCAGCGTTCCTGGAATTTTTTTGAGTGTTTGCAGAGGGATGGTTTCAGTGCAATTCTGAGGCCTCGTGGTATCCGTTGGTTGCGGTGATATTTTATGAGTGTGCTGGCATGTAATTGTTGGTTAGTTTTCCTTTTTGAAAGGTACAGTAACTGTCTAACATTTTGCTCTTTTGACCGACCTGTGGTATCCTGTGCAAGTTCCTCCCTGATGAGAGAATAGATTTGGTCGACGTCTTTTGCTTGAAACGCGAAGGTAGAGGCTCTGGCCTCAGTACTTTTGGATATATCTTCATAGTTGCTCATTGTGAATCCGTTTGTTAGGCAGATCAGTGCGTGCTATCTGTCCCCGGGGACACCAGTCTATTGGAACAATGATAGATTGTTGGGTAGATGCACAGCTGAAATTATGACAATGTTTGTTTAAGGGTGAAAAATGTTTTTTATGGTGCTCCTAGAGGTGACGACGAGGGTCCAACGTCGTCCAGTAAATACATAGATGTGAGGTCGGACGGTGTCCAATCTCATCCCTTTAAGGCACACATATTTGTTGTCTTTCCCTTTCGGGAAAAAATTCTTCAACTCAGTTCAGTATTGATTGAATATATAATTCATTTAATGAAATTATTTTTCTTTCATATTTGCAAACTTCATATCATTTTTCGTATGAATAGTAATCCAATGTGTTTCAGGCAATGTCATTATATGATATCCAATGCATTTCGGGCATTTCACTCATGCCCTTCATCAGGGAATCGACACTAGAAATGAAATATAATACTAGTTTATCATGTGGAAAAGGTGAGGGGTAAAGTCTAATCATGATAATACATAAACATCAAACGTGAAGTGATACATGTGGATCAAAAAATCTAATCATGATAATACAAAGGCATCAAACGTAAGGTAATACATGTGGGTCACAAATGTGGTCTGTCGAGTCTCAAAGCAAAAATTGGTAACGCATTTCTATGGTTAATACGAATAGCTGCAAGTTGGTGACACAAATATGCAAACGGGATAAAGTAAAAAGTAAAAACGGCGTTTCACTTACAAGCCTTTCCTCAAAAGGTTGCAATAATGTCTGTAAGGAAATGTAGAGCGAAGGGTTAGTGTGTTACCAAGTGTGTAACGCAGAAGTGTTTACATGGAGGCCGCAACAAGGATTGCAAAAATTGACAGAACAACACTCTTAACACCAAAACATAAATCTTCCGAACAGCGAATTGTAGCAGTTTCTAAGTTTTCAACAGCCAGCAATAAATTCAAAAAAGTGATTTTGAAACACTGGTCAATATTAAACCTGGAACCAGACTTTAAACAATCGTTTAGTGCCCCACCACTATTCGCATTTACCAGAGCCAGGAATATTGGCGAAATCTTGCAAAGTAGGACTCCTGAAACTACTACATACACACGAACAAAACCTTGCCTTAATTGCGGCAATTGCAATAGCATAATACGAGGTAACACGATCAACCATCCTATGAAAGGTCATTCAATAAAACTGAAGGTAAATAAAGGTGTGACACCAGCAACTTAATCTATGGTATAAGATGCCCATGTGGCAAAATGTACGTTGGGAAAACAGAACGTCGAATTAAAGTGCGACTAACTGAACACAGGTCCAACATAAGATTGAAAAACACCAAATCAGCATTATCAGCGCACTTTATAGAAGCAAACCACAACGTTTCCCAAATAAAGTTCATTATACTAGAGACAGCCCAGAAAATAGAGGGGAGAGACAACACCAAACATCTCCTTAAAAGAGAGAACTTTTAGATTTACAGACTTTCCACCCAGAAACCGGCAGGTTTAAATGAAAGAATTGAACTGGCATGTTATTTATAAACATTAATCCTATGACTGCACTGTGCTTGTAATGTGCGAGATTCATCCACTATCAGACACTTCTAAACACACATCGTTACTCGTGTTTACTACAGCTCTACCCTTAGAGTAACCCCACCATCACCATGACCGCATGTAGGTTCGAACCTCACCAGCGTTCTTTTTAAATTTTAAATCATCTTTTATTTTCCACTCATTATCTTAATTCTCTAATCACCCCAAACCCTTATACAATGTATTTTTTTATTGTCCAACTCATTTTCGAACCTTGTATTTCACCCGCAATACCCTTTCGTCAGACATACTCATTGAGACCCCAGATAGTCTTTCAACTATGTCCACACACACGTGATCGGAACTTTCCCAGTATAGCAAGCGCTACCGACACCCGCCGGTCCCGCCGCAATAAGTGATTCCACATCGGAGGTAAACCCCAAACTTATCAGGTTAGTTTACAAGCTGAAGGGCTGTCGGCCTCCATGTAAACACTTCCGCGTTACACACTTGGTAACACACTAACCCTTCGCTCTACATTTCCTTACAGACATTATTGCAACCTTTTGAGGAAAGGCTTGTAAGTGAAACGCCGTTTTTACTTTTTACTTTATCCCGTTTGCATATTTGTGTCACCAACTTGCAGCTATTCGTATTAACCATAGAAATGCGTTACCAATTTTTGCTTTGAGACTCGACAGACCACATTTGTGACCCACATGTATTACCTTACGTTTGATGCCTTTGTATTATCATGATTAGATTTTTTGATCCACATGTATCACTTCACGTTTGATGTTTATGTATTATCATGATTAGACTTTACCCCTCACCTTTTCCACATGATAAACTAGTATTATATTTCATTTCTAGTGTCGATTCCCTGATGAAGGGCATGAGTGAAATGCCCGAAATGCATTGGATATCATATAATGACATTGCCTGAAACACATTGGATTACTATTCATACGAAAAATGATATGAAGTTTGCAAATATGAAAGAAAAATAATTTCATTAAATGAATTATATATTCAATCAATACTGAACTGAGTTGAAGAATTTTTTCCCAAAGGGAAAGACAACAAATATGTGTGCCTTAAAGGGATGAGATTGGACACCGTCCGACCTCACATCTATGTATTTACTGGACGACGTTGGACCCTCGTCGTCACCTCTAGGAGCACCATAAAAAACATTTTTCACCCTTAAACAAACATTGTCATAATTTCAGCTGTGCATCTACCCAACAATCTATCACTGTTCTTATTTTTCTCACTGGGTATTCTCGTCTTGCTAAGTGGTTGGTAAGCTCAGAATATTAGTTGGTAATGTCTTCCAAGTTGCTACAGTTACGTCTAATCCAAAGAAATCGCCCATAGGGGAGGTTCTCCCGAAAGGCTTTTGGGTGGAAAAGCTGAATAGCAGAGGACTGTGGCTGTCTGTGGGCTTCTTATAAGTCCTTGTCTCCAATTTGTCTGGCTTGAGGGTGATCATTAAGTCTAGGAAAAGTAATTCCTGGTCAGAGGTATTGGCCTTGAATTTTAAGTATGGGTTTAGGCCATTGACCCAGGTAACAAAGCTGGTGTACATTACGTAAGTGTGGGTGGGTGTGTTCAGGTCTGTTAAGAAGTGCCGTCACATAACCCAAAGGATATCATGCGTCATCATTGGGCCAGGCTCTTGTCGGTTGTGCTGCAATGCCTGTTTGGCACCCTCGAAGGGCCTCTTTAGCGGAGATTTTTTTTAATGAAGCCATTACGTGCATGTGGGTGTGTGGACTAGATAGTGCAGTGAGTGCAAGATGGTGTTACAAGTCTGCAACCTTCCTTTTACTGGTAGACACGTACCCCATTGTTGCACCTAATTGGCTCAGGACAGTGAGTTAGAGCAGTCCCAAGCTCACTCAGAGAAGGTGGTGTGGGCTAGTACTACTCAGGTATGCGAAAGAAACACTCAGTAAATACTTGTTCAGCCGATAGTTTTGCTTATTAAAAGGAAAGCTATTTCATAATGCATACACTACCCAATACTATGTATTTATTTGCAGGTACATACATAATGGCAGGTAAAATAATCTATGGTGACATAGTCTAACATTTTACACCACAGCAAGCCTTCAAACGTAAGCCCATGATAACCTCCTACTTATGTTAAATACAATATAATGGGGTGCAGTTATAAAATGTCAGGCCTCCTGGGCTTTATCAGAGTATCATCACAGCAAGAAAAGCAGAAACATAATATCAAAAGTCAAATGCAGCTATAATAAACCAATGAACGACGGTCCCGCCTTTCAGTAACACTCAATTTAAGGTATCGTGGACTATTGTCAATATTGCCACCACTAATGAAGCTTTTCAGCATTGAATATGATGTAACCTGAATTTTTCTTCTGTTTTTAACTTGCTGCCAAGCAGCCTCTTGACCCAAAAACAAAGTTGTCTGTACCCTAGAGCCCTAAAACTAAGTGTCCCACCTCTGGGAATGTTTACAATGTAGTGAAATATGTCCTGGGTACTGTGGGGACATGCTGTACCCCTGACAGCTCCTAAACCAACTGACTTTCTTGAGGCACCACAGGGACAAATATTTTTTGTATGTGCCCCAGAGAATTCCTTTTGCCCGAAGTAGTCAGTTAACAAAATCAACTTCAAACCACCACAACACATACTTATTTTTATGCAGTCACTCACTGGGGCTTTTCTTTTTCTCAGTTGCCAGGCACCAAATTGCAATTTCTTAGTGGCCAAGGGAAAGACCCACATCCCAGGGTCTCCTCGAGCAGAACCACGTTGCCCTCCAGTCTCAGTGATCACCGTGCCTGCAATCTTCTGGTCCCATGACCATATTTTGCCACTTGCAGGGCACCTGTTAGCAGCATTCTAGCTCCACCCGCTGATGATGGTTATGTTATATTATGTTATTTGGACTTATAATGTGTAATTTATCACCTTTAAGGTTATCCAGGAACTGTAGAAGGTGTGTTGGTCATATGCTGGGTGTTAGTCGAAGAGCCAGGTCTTCACATTCTTGTGGAACATCAGATGTAATGAAGAGGGAGTTTGTTCCAAGTTTTAGGTGAGAGGTAGGAGAAGGCAAGGCCTCCTGTTGTGCTTTTGCCTATGCAAAAGGTGTGTGCAAGAGTAAGTTAAGCAGACGGTATAAGTCTGGTGGAATGGTCGAAGTAGAGGCAGCAGTTAAGGTAATCTGGACCAATGTTGTGCATTGGCTTTTCTGTATGTGTGAGGAGTTCTAATTGGCAGTGCTTGCCCATCTAAAGGTCCAGTCCTCAGAAGTTCAAAACAGAACCCTTCACTTCCGTGGTGTCTCAGCAGGTCTAACCTATAATGCCTCCCAGAGCTTTAGAAGACCCAGTGCTACTACCCCAGGAAAGTGAATATAAAGTATCCCATTCAAATCATGTTTGGGTGTCCCTGCACTCCAAACTGCGCATTTTCTTTTGCAACCAGCCAAAGGCTTCTTACTCACAGTCACAGACATTGCTTTAAAAGGCAGCACAGGTAGCAAGCTCTCAATTAGTGAGACTCCCTCACAGCAGCTGGCCAAAAAATGGGTAATGTAAAAAGCAAAAATTCAAGGGACTAAAGTTGTTGAGCTTATTTTTCTACACATACAATGGTCTGATACATGATTGGATCTTTGCACCCTTGATTTTCTTCTCTGTATTTTTGAGATTGTCCTATGATTTCCCAAAGGTTCTAAAAATGTACCACAGTTTATATTTACATATACATTTCTATGCTTATGATTTTACATTTGAATTAACTATCAAAGTATATAACACTTGGTGAACAAGTTTAAATAGCAGAGAATCAGTGAATTGATATGCATTTTAGGAGGTAATATTTATCCAAAATTATTGAAAAGATTACATTGCATTTTGAAAAAACAGGACACTGGAAAATTGCCCATGGGAAAGGTTTTAAAAAATCTTAAAATCAAAGGGTAAAGGGCACTAAAAACATTTGTTAATACTATATGAATTTAAAATTACTTGACCTTATCAAGTCAGTGTTCAAGGTATTCTGTATTATCAACTTGCATACCTAAATAAATTAGAAGATACGATCGTAAAATCCTTATTATGCTTCAGGAAAAGTATGTGCATACAGAGTATCCAAGTAACACTTGGGCGGACGAGTTTTTTTTTACAGTGTTAGTGAGTTCAGGAAAGTAACAGTTATTGCTAGACAATTTCTTTGACTTGTGAAACTGCTAATTGAGAAATGTCTTCACACTATGAACTTGTAATAGAACAGAATTAGTATAAGAAACAGAAAACACTATTTTTTGTAATTTGGTTGAATAAAACTCAAGAGACAACCATATTTAATGATGCTGTCAGAAAATGGAAAAAGAAGAGTTTCTCCAAACTATGAAGTTGTGGATGGTTTAAAGAAGCTGTAGTGGTGACAGAAAATGTAACAGGATCACCGCAAGATCGCCGACATCCACAACAGCTTCGGCGCGCCATCCACGCACCCAACCGTCGAACCAACGCCTCCCACCACCACCTTCCGCACCTGGACCACAGTGACCACCGAAGACACCGCCCGCACGATGAACACCATCCACTCCGGATCTCCGACCGACCCGTGCCCCCACCACGGAAGGGGCATGGGTCCCACCTCTGGAAGGAAATGTTAAGGATAGAGGATGTGACCGCCACCCTGGCGGTCACATCCTAATCTTCACGGGGGAACGCCGCTGCCCATGCGGACGTTCTCCCCTACTCTATGGTGGCGGACGGACTCAGGTCCGTCCGCCATCATAATCGGCCCCTAAATGTATCCCATACCAAATGTGATGGGGTAACCCAATGTTATCTTATGGGAGCAGTAGGCATCACAACACTGAAAAACGAATTTGGGAGTTTTTCACTACCAGGACATATACAACCTAAAAATACATTTCCAACTTTACGATTACAATGCACACTGCCCTACGGGCTGTTTAAGGCCTACCCGGGGGGTGAATTACATGCATTAAAAAGGATGGTTTAGGCCGGGCAAATTAAACCTTTTGCCGGGTGGAATGGCAGTTTAAAACTGTTTTAAAACAGCACTCACAGGCTGAAATTACAGGTCTGAGATATGTTTTGTCAAGGGCTCACTAGTAGAATTAACTTTACAGGCCCTGGGTACCTGTCGCATCACTTGATTTCTAATGAAATCAAATGGGCCAATTGGCTATTAGTCAATTTTACCATGTTTAAAGGAGAGAGCACATGCAAGTTAGCACTGGTTAGCAGTGGTTAGGTGCACAGAATCCTAAAAGCCAACAAAAACGGGTCCAGAAAAACAGGAACGGAGTAGGCAAAAAGTGGGAATGACCCTGCAGAGAGGTCCGTGTACAACACTCCTACATACCATACTTTTGCTCCTCACTCAAATCTAGTCTTGCTATTTCATTTTACTCTTTGCTCAGAAATACAGTGGCCTTTTGAACTTATCTTGCAAATCATTTCTTGAGATATATTCATTCGTTTCGTTTTTTCGAAAATTGTGCGCATTTTAATTAATATATTTGATTTTTGTCCTGCACCACTAAACACAAAGTGGGAAAAAATATTACCTGATGGTGAAGAAAAATATCTGAAAATGATCCGCAGTGTGTGGCTGAGGATTTTAGCAATTCAGTTCTGAAATTGAGACTGTGATGAAAAAAATCACATCTGTTTTGCTTAGCAAAGGAATATCGATTTTCTGAGGCAGAAAGGCACTGGCGGAAAGACCAAAGTATGTGAGCTCCAGTCTCTGGAATCATTACTAAAATGAGACTCTTTAGAATTATAATGTGATCTCCCATTAGACTCTATCAAAGTTGTTTTACAGTGGCAAAGAAAATCAAACCCATTGCAAGCTAGAAAAGCTGTCGGATGTTCCTTTGTTCATTTTACACATCTTTTATTGACTGAAGCACACGTACTTAGCTTCCCTGGTAAAGTGTGATCAGCGCGCCATCACGACTCATTCACAGCCAGAGAATGAGCGTTAATAGACATAGTCAAGAGCTGCTGTTTGGAATAAATTATTGGATAACACTAGTCAATGGGGATGGAATCTTACTTTCTTTTGAGTACACGATATATGCAGTTGAAGTTTGTACTTATTTCTAGCATATTGTAAAGATTAACACCATTTCTTTCAAAGGCAGGAGTGCAGGGAAAAGACATTTGTTGACCACTTCCTTTTCAATGTGTATGTACACAAATCAAAGTGGGCCCAATTCACGTGCGTAGGAGCAACTTCTTTGCGAAAAAATGGTGTTGTGCTTAGCGGTTATTGGGTAGAGTAACAGGTGAGCGGGTGGTCTTCAAAGGTGATAAAAATCGTCACAGGTATGCCTAAGTATTCAGGCATACTTTAATTAGATCATCGTCATTTGTAGATAGATTTTAAGCAGCTCTCATTTGATCTCTGCTGAGCTGCAAAATAGGTCTTTCGTCATAGGTCTTTCCTCTTTGTCCGCATTTCAGGATCTCAAACCCTGTGTGCGGTATTCTCTGCAAGCAATGCAATAGGAACCAGGAGCTTCAGGAGGGGATCGGATTACTGTGTGCTGTGGGGCGTGGAGGTAAGGGCAATGTTAAGATTCATGGTGCATAGCTGCCGGTTCAACATGGGTCTATAATGATGGAGCTATCTCCTTTGCTGGAAGGAATTTATTTAGCTTCAGCACATCTTATGGGTTCACAAATCTAACCAGTGATGTTGGATTAGAGTAAAACTGTAGGGTATTCTGAGGAGTTGTAGTGTAGCTCCTATTTTCCCAATAGGCTCTGCGCATTGGAATAGTACCTACAGCAGTAAAGGCCTAGGCCAGGCGTTAACTAGGTCTACTACTGTCGATACTAGACTTAATTTTTGGGTTTGCCAGCTAAGCTCAGAGTTCGCTAGAAACTTTCTCGAATGTTCAAGGAAGGAATTAACTCCCCTGATTAGACAAGAAGGGATTTAGTTTCTGACAACCATAGAACATGACAACTTTGCTCTCCCCTAATCAAGAGTCAATCTCGAGAGTCGTGTGAGCACAAGGCAATTATTTTACTCAGTCAGTACGTGCATTCTTAGTCTCATCAGAATGTAGAGAAAAGGAAGAGACGGGCGTGTTCAATAAAAGATGTTATTTATTGATCAGTCTCTTTTCTCGTACAAGAGAAATGGATCGATATTATTGCAATACTTATAGTTAAGTAAAGTGCATACATTAAAAGCAATAGTATAAAATAATACTGTAAAAACATTGATATGGTTTCTGAGCCATATGATGTTTAAAATGATTAAAATATATTTACATACACATATACATTTGACTAAACGTACTCAACTGGTGTTTCTAAATACGCCTACCCCGTGTACCTGACCTAAGTCTAATGCGTGGGCGGGAATAGAAAGTTACAGTTTAAGTTAAGTTTGTTTTTGCCAAGTGAATAACTAAAGAATTCTCTGTGAGGGGTTATTCAGTTCTGTACCTGGAATTTAGGATGGATGAGGAATGGTATCTCTTTCTCTGCTCTCGATATTCCAGGCTGCCTGCGAGGGCTACCCGGAAGCGCCGGTGCTGGGTCTCTCGGCTTGAGATATCAGCGCGTCTCTCAGCGCGTCAGGAAGGCGGGGCTGCTGCCAGCGGGGTCTGCTTCTGCTCTCGGCTTCGGCAAGTATGGCTGCTCCGTCTTGTCACCACGCGTGTGTTTGCATAGGGCAAGGTCGGCAATATTTATACCTTAAAGGTGCCGAGATTGACGTAAGGATGGACATAGGTACGTCAATAAAGATGTCATACGACTTGCTCGTTAGCACATTCTTTTGCAAAAGTTCTCTGTGAAATCAAAACAATGGCCGCACGGATTATCCAGGTTGTCATAGGTTTGATTTGTTATGAGAACGTCGTATGCCTTATCAGGGGCTGGAGGAATGTCGCTTGTCTAATTAGATCTCAAGCGTTATGACCTAATCAGATAACACGTTCCTGTGCCGTAGTGTGACTGCGTCAGATAACGGTATCTGCATCATGGGGGATTTCTTGCCTCATGGGCTGACTGTTAGTTAACTTGATAGTTAGTTTAACCAGAATAGGGTCAGGAATAGGGGGATCGATTCAGAACCTATAGAAATACACGACACCCACTCCACGCTAACTATGGTCATATCTACTAATCTATGCATAGTATAACATAGTACAACATACTATAGAGTATAGTGTATACCTTACCACCCCAAAATACATAAATGCATTTTGAAATTTCTCAAATATACTGAACAATTGCAGTCATATATATTGTATGCACTTAAGCTATGAATTAAATGCAAAAGTAAACACGCATTGTTATGCATTATTGCTTTTTGGTATATGAGAAATACACATGAAATGGCTCTTAATATGGCTATACAGAAAGGAAGTCCGAGACCATTTCATCACATAATAAAATAATTGTGAACCTACCAGCGGGCAGCTAAAGTTTATATAAAGTATCTAAAAATAGAAATCTTAGTTCTCTATGAATAGTTTCTTACTTTAAGCAGAAGATCAGTGTCCCGGGAAAAAATATGTAGAAAAATATTTTAAGGGGCATGCTGAAAAAATTGCTGTCCGTGAACTGGATGGTAATTGTTCATGTGACTTTATTTTTAAAGTTGAAGGCCGAATTCAGGGAACGCCGTGTGCGAGTTTACTCAAAAGTCTCTATTTCTGTTCTGGAGAGAACATCATATCATTCAGGCTTTCGAAAAAACTGTCAACAGCTTCATGGGAAAGTTCCACTAAGTCGGAAATAGGGGTAACCATGCATTCATGCGCATGATCGTCTCCATTGACATTCTGATTTGTATTGCTGACAGAAGGTCGTACCTGTTCGATGTTGCTTTCATCTTGAACTTCACTACTCTTCAATCGCAGTGGTGAAGATTCCAGGAATGCCGTCATCAGGATTGGCAGCCTTTGAGGGCAGCACAAAGCGTGAACCTTGGTAGGAACCAACAGTGTATCTGCATCCACCGGCGCATCCGATTGTAGCGTCAGACAGGTGTCTAACACGCATTCTTCTCCGCATAGCAGACACCTTAGTACAGGTAAAACACACCTTTGCCACATTGGTCGAAATGATAGAAACCAAGTCATGTTCAGGTCTCTAAGCCGGGAGAGTCCCAGGATTTTTGATATCCGGTCCCGGTATCCAATGGCTAGGATCGTATCTTCCATTGTCGCGAGAGTTTGATCTGTGACATGGGTTGCCATAACGAAAAATAAGGACTAGGAATAGGATTCCGGCAATTAGTCCTAGGATCAGGGGAAGTCCGCCAAAAATCGAATGGACGAAATCTGGAAAAATACCCAGTATGGCTTTGAATGGTGTTAATGCCATCGAAAATACTGTCTTAAATACCTTTGAGACCCCAGTGGTATCAGAAATATTTAAGATTTCGTTTAGGATTTCCGCGAAATGTACGGGGGAATTGGTTGATAATAATGTATGTATCTCTGCAGTCGTCCTTGCGACTTGTAGATCATACGTTTCTTTTGATGACGTGAGCCTTGTAGGCGTCTGAAGAAGCACTGTTTTCATTCTGCTTAAAGTATCTATTCGAATAGAAGTAATTTTCAAACTGGGCCATGCCCTCGCCTCCCTGTCTGGAAAGGAGCTGGGGAATAAAGAACGTCCACAGCACTTGACCTTCGCCGTTGTAGTTACTAGATAAGGAGTCCCGGGCATAAGACTGCAACATCTGCGGTCTACAATAAGAATGTAACTCCCATTATAGAGTCTTTGAAAGAATGGTTCTATTTCAGTTGCAGGTGCGCCTTGCTGGTGACATGAAAGGTTGTATGAATTCCCTTCACAGGCTCCGTGCAAACTAATTCCGTTACACAGAAGCGTGCCGCTTAGTGACATAGCACAATTGTTGCCACTAAGAAACACTTTCTGTCCTTTATTACTGACACATGCATGTGAATAGGGCAGGTTCCAAGTTGTTTTAAGGTACCCCTTTCCCAATTTCTCGTACATGCCAGCCTGTATATATTTTTGGCAGTATTGAAACCTGAAGGTTGAGATTGGAATATTTATTATTCCGTGGATTATCCATTCACTGACAGGTCGTTCTGACATTGTCATTGGTAATCTTTCTAGTTTTTCAATGCTCAAGATTGTATAATCAGCACCCTTCTGCGCCATACCGATTTGTCTATCAGTAAGGTTAAAGATTTGGAATAGTGACGTTGTGTTGATTAAACGCCAAGGCACGTAGCCTGAACGCAGATTTTGTAACGTCCAGCCAAGCTGTACAATGGAACGCAATTGTGACTGACCATGTTGTAATAACAGTAAGTCTTGCGATAGTATATCGATTGCTGAAGACACAATGCTGTCCAATGAAAAAATTCTGGAGGACAGAGTCATTAACCCATTGTCCACTACAGAAACTGATTTTTCCAAATTAATACGGTCAATTTCCCGTATTCTTTCTGCTGTCTCAATTTGAGTAACCTTCCAGGCCTCATTGTATGCTGCATATACAAAGGCTGCTATGAAACGCTTTTGACGCTGTTTGCGTGGTCCCAGTATGAAATCACGCAAGTCAGCACCATCAGTAAGTAAAGTTAGGTGTTGCTTAATTTCAGGCAGTGTGGAAGTCTGTAGCCATTGAAGGCATAATTTGCCCACACTGTAGGTTGTTATTATCCCTGGGTGATGTCTTTGAGGATATCTAGGGTCTGGCCTGGTCATTTTGAAACCCTGTGTTTTATTCAGGAATCTATATTGACAGTTATTTGTATCTGTGGGCCAGATCAACCATTGTTTCCAATCAGGATGTGTTCTGTTTTGGTTAAGTATATGGTTTATGTCTATTTCTTCATCTGTATCAGAGTTATTGCTAAACATTGTTGGCTTTGGAATAGACAGGTTATTTAAATCTTTGATTTTGGCTAAGCCAAGACAGGTGGTTTGTTGAACAGTGTCATTTAAAAATATCATTTGTTCTGGGATCATGCAGGCTCTAAACAAAGCTTCTAAACCCTGTACTTGCCATTCTTTTGTACCCCAAACACTTTTCAAATCAACATTTTTGTCCCAATAATCAAATCCAAAAGTATTCATTTTTTCAAAGAATGAATCTGAATATATCAATTTTGTGTTGGTTATCATGGTTTTCATCCCTGTCTTGTTTGACAATTTGTAATAAAATGTTTCAGCATTAGTTATGTTAAAACCTGAAAAATATGAATATTTGTCATAAACGGTTCTTGAACTCCCTTTTGGAGGTGTTGCACAATGTTCCCATTGATTATAATTTAAAACATTTCTAGGTTGTGCAGATTTATGCAAAAAATGGTTACCATAATGGTTATAGCAATACATACTATCATAATTTGTAGAACCTTGCAAATAATCATGTTTTGTAAATTTAGCAGACATTACTAAGTCAGACATCATATTGTTAATACTTTCAAAGTCCCAATCATCAGCAAATGAGTTTGGTTTTGCAAAGTCACTCAAGGAGATCTTGATTTGGTGTGCATATTTCAGGATCTCGACCGGACCATAAATTTCATAGTCAGTGTTGTCCCAGGCTACCCCACCAGGTATCGGATTGGCTGTGAAGTTGGCTGAAGAAAGTTCTGGAGAAAGTTCTCTTTTCTCGACGTGTGAAGATGTGTGTGGTTTGAGGACCAAGTTGATGTTCTGACTTGCTGTGTCCATTTTAGCATATTTTCCCTCAATGAATCGTCCCAAGGTAAATACCATGATGAGCCAAAGTATGAGGATAAATGCACCAAAACCCACCCAAAATTCAATCCATGGAGAAACCAGATATGTTTCTTTTAGTTGTTTCAAAAGTTCCTTAGCTTTGTCTTTAAAGGATTTTGATGATGGCTGTGTCTTTGGTTCACTGAAGCCTTCAGAGGAATCATCGAAGTTGATGAAGTAACCAGATGCAGTTCTGTCAATTGTTCCAATTGGTTC
The DNA here is from genome assembly GCF_964261635.1 of Lissotriton helveticus. Taxonomy (NCBI): domain Eukaryota; kingdom Metazoa; phylum Chordata; class Amphibia; order Caudata; family Salamandridae; genus Lissotriton; species Lissotriton helveticus. Next base: position 2,057,440,963 of record NC_136063.1, on the reverse strand, counting down.
AGGATTTTTGTTTTTTGCATTGTCACTTGGTACTTCAGTATAGATTGGTGTGTCTCTGCTAAATGTTTTTATTTGGGTTTTCAGAGGTCTTAGTTCTATTGCATTGTTGCATAGTCCTTGTTGTTCTTCTGTAGACGTTTCGAATGTGATGAGCCTCTTTGTTAGGACCTCTGTACTGGTAGCAAACCTTGGTGTTCTGCTACTTATTGGGAGTCCACTTGGCCTACCGTTTGTTATCGGCCACATGTTGTGGTTTTACCAGGTCGATGGATACAACTCGGTTCTCCTTTTTTCCAGCAAGTGGCGGTAGTACAACTGATCTTGTCCCGTTGACAGACAAGACAGGAACTGCTTTTCTGTAAGAAGGCCCAAATTCCTTCTTTACCGCGATCTTCTCCCTGACTAGATCCCCGACTTTTGGAATCCAGACAGGTCTTGCTGGGACAGGTGGTGATTCTTCAGTGGTCGTTGGCTGTTGTTTCAACTGTATGTTGCTCAGGTCTTTTCTTGTTTTGTTTAAGTCCTGCAAAATAGCCAAACGGTCTTTGACATCAAAGGTTTTTTCTATTACCACTGAAGTCTGACTATCAAGGTCAGAGATCAACATCCTAGTTCCGAATAATAATTCGTACGGACTGAATCCCTTCAGAGAATTTCTTGGCAAGTTATTTAGACTACGTTGGACACTTATTAGATGTTTGACCCACCCAGCCCCCGAACCTAATACCTTTGCCGTTATAGATTGCTTTATGTCACGGTTTTTTCTTTCAACAATTCCGTTCCCCTCAGGGTGAAATGGACAAGAGTACCGCAATTGCACGCCCATGCTGACCATGGCCTCCTTATAAGCCGAGAGCTAAAAGCAGGACCATTGTCCGAATGCAGAATGCCAATTGCGTATGTGCCGATAAAGACCCGCAAATCTTTTATAACAGTTCTGGCGTCAGCCGTTCGCTGGGGCCACATCCATATGAATCTCGTGCATGAGTCCACTGCGACCAAGATATATTTATAGTTACCATCCCTTTGTAAGGGACCGCAGTGGTCTAGATAAACACAGGCTAATGGTTTATCCGAGATTAGAAGGGGCGTCTGTGCTGGACGTCTCACAGTTGATACTTTCATTTTTTGACATGTTTCACATGCTAGAACATAGTTCCTTGTTTGTCTTCTCATTTGTGGCCACCAGTATCTCTGTTTTAATAATGATACAGTGGCTGAGACGCCAGCATGGGTAGAAGCAAGCCCTTCGTGTGCCGCTATTATTAGTCCTAATCTATGTTCCATGTTTGGAATTGCCCTATCCCCCACTCCAGGGATTTGAGCAAAAGAAACATTGTTTTCATCAGTTATGTATGAATATTTTACTGGAAAGCCTTTAGGGAGTGGTTCTATCGAATCCTTTTCTGAAGCGCTGACAGCTTGTAATATTTCGCTGTCTATTTTTGTTTTTGACCGGGTGACGGCAGCTACGGAAGCTGTTTGCACAGCTGCCTTCGCGGCCTCATCAGCCAATGAATTCCCTGCAACGTGAACGCCATCACGTTGATGACTCAGTGTATGTATCACGTGAGTCTTTGGTAGTTCTTTTTGTAAAAGAGCTACTTGTTCCCATAGCATTTTATGCTTGATTGTGCCACCTTTTGCATCCTTGAAACCGTTTTGAAGCCAGATCTGCAAGTATTCATTATAAGATTGAACGCAATAATACGAATCGCACACTATGAGTGTGGGGAATTCTCGATCGGTATTTTCAAGCGCCATCTTGAATGCTAGTAATTCAGCTCGCTGAGCTGTGCAATCTCCTAGAGATTGGGTTTTAGTGAGGGTTGGTTTAAATTTCCCTTCGTGCCAACGACCTTTAACAATCGCGCACGCAGCACTGTAAGCTTGTTTACCCCCTACTGCGGGTTGTGCTGATCCGTCTGTATATATTATACAGCCGTATTGGTCTAGAGGCAGAATTTCGGTTGGCGGAGGACATTCAAATTCATATTGGAGAAATTCTTGTGTTTTTAAGTAAGGATCAAATTCGTACACCACGTCTGTTGCAGCAAGAGAATTAGCCCATTGTATCCATCTCGGATGGAGTGCTTTAGCATTTGGAATGCTTGCCTTTGTTACCGCCTCTAAGGCTGGTATTGGTGTCACGATTATTATTCGTTTACCTTGTGCCAGGGCTCGTTCTTTTGCTATAGCTGTCTGTGTAGCTGTAAGAATTTTTTCCGTCGGGCTAAATTTCATTTCAGCCTTAGTGTACAAGTGTGATTTGAATGCAATTGGTACCTTTTCTCCCTCATTAGAGGTTAGGTATGTGAATCCGCATCTCCCTGGGATGACTCGGATCACAAGGTTGCGTGTATTATCACGGGTTTCTAATTTTGTTTTAATTAGCATGTCTGTTTGTAAGGATCTCAAAATTTCTGTGTGTGTTTGAGTCCAACTGGATCTTTTAAAGTCTGGTTTAATTAGATCATAAAGGGGTTTGACCCTTTCTGCGTAATTTGCAATGTATGTTCTTCCGAAATTTAGGAAGCCTAGAATTGACTGTAGGTTTTTTAGTGTTTTTGGAGCTTGGATTACGGCACATTTCTCTAGGAAATTGTCTGCCAGGCTTTTACCTTCACTTGATAACTCATATCCTAAGAATAGGACTGTCAGATGGGCAATTCTGGACTTTTTAAAGTTGAATTTGTAACCCTCTGCAGCGAAACCAAGTATTATGGTGTTCACCCTTTTCAAGTGAGTCTCCAAGTCATCATCTGTTAAGTAAATGTCATCAACATAAGATAATGCCTCATCATCATATAGTTGTAGTAATTCTGTTACTCTCGCTGAGAATACCCCTGGGCTGTTCTTGTACCCCTGGGCTAACCGACAGAATTGTTTTTGAGTGCCATTTACTGAGAATGCAGTTAAATATCTGCTCTCTGGTGCTATATTTTGACAAAAGAATCCATTGGAGATGTCCAAGGTTGTTTTGTATTTTTTGCGCACTATGTTATTCATTAGTGCAGCACTGTGTGAGTTTTGCACTGCAAAAGTTTTGCAACATGTGTTAAGGTGTCGGTAATCCAAAACTAGACGATATGAATTGTCTGGTTTGGAGACCGGAAACAAAGGATTGTTCATTTGTGAGGTGCAAGTTTCAATCACCCCCTGGTATTCTAGCTGATCTAGTATTTCATTTACTTGTTTTTTAGCTTCTTGCTTAATTGGGTACTGCCTTTGTGCAGTAGGTTGTGATTTTAACTGGATTTTGTGAGGAGGAGAATCCTCATCCCATCCTACGTGATTTTTATATAAAGCAGGTGCTAAGGCCACTGCCCACTTTCTAGCAAGTGTGTATTTTTTATGAATCGGGATTTGATTCGAGAAGGCAGGCATAATTACTTCTTCGCCATGAGGGCACTCCCTGACAAACTCTGGTGGCCAGTCTTTTTCAGCTAGAAGGATGTCATAGCCTTTGGAGAGGTTATCCCAAAATAGTCCCCTTATTTTCCTAGTCTTATCTCCCTCTATACGTAATGTTATCTCGTATATCTTGTGGGGCTTGCTAACTCTGGTATCTGCAGTTTCCACTTGAAGGTATTCATTCGTGTCCACTGTCTCCAGATGATTCATAAGGACTTTGCGAGCTATGCTCACCTCTGCTGCGCTGTCTAGCATTGTCTGAGCCCACTCTCCGTTTTTCAGTTGTGTCCTCAGTATTCTCGGCATTGTTAACTACCTTGATACTGGCTACCTTCTTTTTTGGAAATTGTAATTTCTTTTTCAGTTGAGCAGGTTCCTTGTCTTTGGACTTGGCGTGCTCTTCTGATCGTCCTCTTCTTTCCGATTTCTGCGAGGAATTCTGAAAAGATTGAGAGGGACGTGTATCAATGTCTTGATATCTATCAGGTTTTTTAATATTATCCCTATTTCTAAGGTTATATCTATTCCCCGAGGGGTCACTCTGCGGTGACCTCTGTCTTTGGTTTGGAGATTTCTCTCTTCGCCTAGGAGACCTTCCTCGGGACTGGAATTTCTTTTCTTTAGGATTGGATTGTTTGTTTCCATCCCAGTTCTTTTTTGGTGAATTATTATTATTAAAAAATATTTTTTCTGGACTTGTAGTCAGTTGCGGTTTTACTGGTATTCCACCTAGACTATCTCTGCCTAGTTCCTCATAGGATTTTTCTATGATTCTGGCTATTTCAGCTGGTTGGTCTGCTATATCTGTCTCTTTTAACCTCTGGCGGATCGCCACGTTTGCTGCTTCACCTTTTATGTTGGCTAGTAATATAGCCGAGACCTGCTTGAAGTCTTTCAGTAATTTCATACCAAGAGTTAAAGCAGGTTCTGGACCGTATTCATCTTGAATTTGTTTTAGCACATCTGGTATCACCGAAATGGATGGGACACCGTGCGTTTTTGTGTAGATGGAAGCAAAGACTGTACCCCAAGTGTCACAGTCCTCAATATGTGGTGCGATTCCCATTGGGAGACATATAGTCAGAATCCTGTGTTTTTCTAATGGGGTGGTGTCAGGAAACACCGCCTCTATTTGGGTGATTTTCTGTGCCAACCAGAATGGTATCTGTTCCCGTTTAACTGGAACTTTACCTAGGCAGGATTGGATGTTCTGTGGTGTAATTTTATTTGTGTTCCCCTGGTGAGGGGTCAGCTGTGGAAGTTTAATCGCTGGCTGAATTGTTGAAGTCCGCATTACATACTGAACTAATTGTCTATGAATTTTTAGTAGTTGTTTTAGCTGTATTAATAGCTCTGCTGCAGGCATTCTTTCGATGTCTGGATGTGGTGTGTATCCGGCTAAGACCGGCCACGTTGCTCCTGGTCTACCTAAAGGACCGAGCCTTGTAATGTGATTGTTATGTATTAGGGCGCCATCAAATAAGAGCAAATGCTCTTGGAATTTGAGTGGTACTTCCACCTCCTCGAAAGGAGTGTAAATGTCAGGTGGTACCTCTATTTTGTAATAGTGGAAGTACTTTGTTACAACATTTGCTGCTGGAAAATGTATCCATGTATAGTATACCTCTGTCTGCCGATATTCGTGTGCCTCAATTACGAATATAACTGTGCCACCTCTAGGTGTCAGTCCATTTTCTATAAGTTTTAAGGTTATAGATCTTCTTTTGCTGACCGGAATGAGTATTATATCCGCGTCTGCATCTTTTAGTGCAGTATCTGCTGCTGCTATTTCAGCTGCTAATCTAACTGCCTCTCTTTCTTCATCACTGTCTCCCATTTTACAGACAGGATGATATTATGTCTATTTGCAGATCAGGTTTCTTTGTGGAACAAAGATTAGATGCACAATATTATGGAACTGTTTTTATCCTTCAACGTTGACTTGACCAAGAACCATACATAGGAGTTCCCTCCTGCGAGGTTTTGGAGGATATAACCTTTCACCCACTCCAGACGTCTTTGGAGTATTCGGGAAAAGGGGTCGGAGTGAGAAAGCACGACTGAGTTACTCTAAATGTCTTACGTTAGTTTTATCGCCCTTTCCAAACGCGTTGGGCGCCATGTAGTGTAGCTCCTATTTTCCCAATAGGCTCTGCGCATTGGAATAGTACCTACAGCAGTAAAGGCCTAGGCCAGACGTTAACTAGGTCTACTACTGTCGATACTAGACTTAATTTTTGGGTTTGCCAGCTAAGCTCAGAGTTCGCTAGAAACTTTCTCGAATGTTCAAGGAAGGAATTAACTCCCCTGATTAGACAAGAAGGGATTTAGTTTCTGACAACCATAGAACATGACAACTTTGCTCTCCCCTAATCAAGAGTCAATCTCGAGAGTCGTGTGAGCACAAGGCAATTATTTTACTCAGTCAGTACGTGCATTCTTAGTCTCATCAGAATGTAGAGAAAAGGAAGAGACGGGCGTGTTCAATAAAAGATGTTATTTATTGATCAGTCTCTTTTCTCGTACAAGAGAAATGGATCGATATTATTGCAATACTTATAGTTAAGTAAAGTGCATACATTAAAAGCAATAGTATAAAATAATACTGTAAAAACATTGATATGGTTTCTGAGCCATATGATGTTTAAAATGATTAAAATATATTTACATACACATATACATTTGACTAAACGTACTCAACTGGTGTTTCTAAATACGCCTACCCCGTGTACCTGACCTAAGTCTAATGCGTGGGCGGGAATAGAAAGTTACAGTTTAAGTTAAGTTTGTTTTTGCCAAGTGAATAACTAAAGAATTCTCTGTGAGGGGTTATTCAGTTCTGTACCTGGAATTTAGGATGGATGAGGAATGGTATCTCTTTCTCTGCTCTCGATATTCCAGGCTGCCTGCGAGGGCTACCCGGAAGCGCCGGTGCTGGGTCTCTCGGCTTGAGATATCAGCGCGTCTCTCAGCGCGTCAGGAAGGCGGGGCTGCTGCCAGCGGGGTCTGCTTCTGCTCTCGGCTTCGGCAAGTATGGCTGCTCCGTCTTGTCACCACGCGTGTGTTTGCATAGGGCAAGGTCGGCAATATTTATACCTTAAAGGTGCCGAGATTGACGTAAGGATGGACATAGGTACGTCAATAAAGATGTCATACGACTTGCTCGTTAGCACATTCTTTTGCAAAAGTTCTCTGTGAAATCAAAACAATGGCCGCACGGATTATCCAGGTTGTCATAGGTTTGATTTGTTATGAGAACGTCGTATGCCTTATCAGGGGCTGGAGGAATGTCGCTTGTCTAATTAGATCTCAAGCGTTATGACCTAATCAGATAACACGTTCCTGTGCCGTAGTGTGACTGCGTCAGATAACGGTATCTGCATCATGGGGGATTTCTTGCCTCATGGGCTGACTGTTAGTTAACTTGATAGTTAGTTTAACCAGAATAGGGTCAGGAATAGGGGGATCGATTCAGAACCTATAGAAATACACGACAGAGTCTGGCACCTATGAGAAATCAGGAAAGTAGATACTTTAAGACCTGATGGGGTGGGAAACCTTGTGTGTTATCCTAAAGATAAAGAAGAATGAGAGGCGAACAAGAATGACTGTAGCATGGGTTTAATGTGTGTCAACAGTCATCCCCCATCGCGTATTTACTGGCCATGCAAAAAGATGCGTAAGATAACACATTAGGAGCTGATGCATGAAAGAAATATCAATCAGTATTCCAATCAAACTTTTAAAAAAAAAAGACACACACTTACCAATACAGAGTAACACCCCCCCCCCCCCGACTCATCACAATTCCATAGCATTCTTGTAAAGCCTGGTCCCCTAAAGTTGGTCCAGGAGGGTCTGATATGTGCCAGATTTTTTGCATATCCACATTTTAATAAATGTAGTTATCTTAAAATTTGGCATGCATCCGGCAGTTCAGAACCGAATTTGGAGAACCCTGTTGTTTAGAAAACACAGAATCAAGTTCACTTTGCCGCTCCACTTTGTCCATATTTTGAAATGTCCAGTATATCCTTGTTCCCTGCAAGTGAACCTTCCATCTTTGTTAAAATCATTTTCAGGCTTCCCCCATTGAATGCCCTGTCTAGGTAGGCCCAGCATCCCAAGCACCTCAAATCTTTTCAACTTTCTTTTGACAACCTTTTCCCAGGAATATTTCCTTCTCCATGAATCTCCAATGTTCCATGGCTTTTGCCCAATCTTGGTATTTGGGATGTTCTCTGAGCCCCATATTTGAGCTATTTCTTGTTTAGCTATCATGCAACCCATGTTTAACAAGATTTTCTGATACTGGATGTGATCAGTCTGACCCCATACTCCCAATAGCATAAGCCTTGGTTGGAGGTTTAGGGTCACACACATTACCTCCTCAATTGCTCCCCTCACTGCCTCAGAAAAACTCCTACTATAGGGACAGCACCAAGCATGAAGTAAGAGGTGCCCTCTTACCTGCACCCTCCAAGACAGTGGCTGTGCCAAGTCTATGGAGTAGTGTCCACATATATTATATTCTATGTACCAGTTTGAATTGAATCAGGTCGAGGTTCACTGGGATGGCCACCATTGCTGGAAATATCAGTGTCTCTCATTAGTCCTGCTCCGTCTCATTCAGGTTCCTAGAGTCTCGCAGCCATCTATCCAGCAGTCTTGTTGGAGTGGTCTGTGTGTTTCCCATTTAAGTTTCTATAGGTTCAAGAGACCACCATTTTTGGGGGGACCGATTCTTCTAACCATCTCTTCACTAGCGGGAAGTCTTCTTGTGTCTCCTTGTTGGGCTACACAATTATTTTACATCTGAGATGCAATCTGTAAGTGGACGAAGGGTAAACCTCCCTGTTTGTGTCCCATACATGTGCAAGGGTTGAAATGCCAATACTGTCCCACCTGTGAAATTCTGTCAGGGTTACCCCATGATGCAGCCTGGATCCTTACCAAAACAGTGTTCTCAGGGTCAACCTATTCCCTCACCTGATCTCTTTAGTCTACTTCCTCCAGACATTTATTACCATTTCCATGGCTGGGCATGCCTCCATACAGCATGTGTAAATAGCTCTTCTCACCCAATCCCAGTCTATCTAGGCAAAACAATGGGTCCTCCCAGTTCACATATGCCCATATGCCCAATGATTAACCACCCAAACTATGTCGCCTCATAATATTTTGGAATACTCTGTAGAGCTATTCCTCCTTTATACCTGGACCTCAGGAGGACTCGTAAGGCTACTCACGGTTGATTACCTGCCCACATCAAAAGTCGCATCAGCATGTCTGACCTACCAAAAAGTAAATCTGGAATCCTTTACAGTGAGATCTGAAGTACGTAAAGAAATTTAGGAAATGACAACATTTTGAACTTTGCTACATTATCCGGTAGTGAGAGTGGCAATGACTGCCAGTGTTTGACATCTTGATCTAACCTCACCAAGAGGGGATCCCAAATATTTAAATCTACTTACTTCCTCTCTCAGTGGCAGGACAAGTGTCTCCTCCTGTTCCGAAGCTTCCACCGGAAAGGAAACAGTAAGGATTTATTCCAATGAATGGCAAACCCTGAGACCTCCCTGAAAGTGTGGAATATATCTCTCAGTCTATTGATTGTTGGGTTGTTTGTGTCATGTATATCAAAATGTCATCTACATATAACAATATGCTCTCCTCCCAGCCATACTCCCCCAGCCAACCCCAGATCTTGGCCTCTATCCCCACCCATTCTGCCAATCCCACTTTCGCAAACCAAAAAATCATGAGCAAGAGAGGGCATCCATGTCTGGTGTCCCTGTATAGATGGAATTCCCCTAAGTAATACCCATTGACCCATACCCATGCCAAAGTAGTTTGACCCATCTCCTATATTTAGGCCCGAAGCCCATTTTTCCAGTAAACCAAAGTGGCCCACTCCATTCAACCAAACGCTTTATCGGCATCCAGTGAAGCTATTACCGTCCCGCAGGGGAGGATACCACCACCGCCACCACCACGTTGTTTTTTAAGTCTTTGCAGGTTCAGTGTGGTCGATCCACTCAGCGTAAACACATTCTGGGCCGGGGCACAGTCCCATCACTATCCCTCCCCCCCCCAAGTCTGTTAGTCAGGATTTTTATGTCAGGATTGATTAGAGAGATATGGGCCGGTAAGAATGGCACGAGTCTCAGGGCTTACCAGCTTTGTGAATAAAAATGACGGTCGTTGATTGCATATCTGCTCGGAGTTTACCTGACCTGAACACCTCCTGAAAGGCCGCTTGCAGGGGCCCCTCAATCCACTTATTTAAAATTATGGAAGAGCTCCACCGGGAACCCGCGGTTTTCCCTAATTGCATCTGTCTCGTAGCTAAGGAAAACTTTTCCACTGATATGTCTGCTTCCAGATCCGTCATTTGTTGTGCATCTATCCATCTCGTAGGGCAGTCTTTTATAAAGGTTAGTACTTAGGGCCAGATGTAGGTAATCTCAATTTACCTATTCTTAAATACCGAATTTTACCCATTCGGTATTTAAGAATAGGTAAATGGGATGTAGATAATTTTTCGGTAAAAATTACCAAATCTGTAAGATTCGGTAAGTAATATTCGGTATTTACCGATTCGGTATTTACCGAATCGGTAAATACCGATTCAGTAATTACCATTCATTCCTGAGGCCCATAGGAATGAATGGGAATTACCGATTCAGTAAATTCCGAATCGGTAAATACCGAATCGGTAATAGGGGGAACCCTTTCAAGGGTGGCAGGATGTCACATTGACACCCTGTTGCACCCCTGAATAGTGGTTGGGTGCACATGTGGCACACATACATGCCCTAGGGGCATGTATGTCTGCCACATGGCACCGAATAAAAAGCAAAAAATTGCTTTTTAAAAGGAATTCGTTATTTACCACCAACTAATAGTTGGTGGTAAATAACGAATCCTTAAATGTAAGAAGCACTCACTTCAGTGCTCCCTACATTACAGATTCTGTAATTTACCAAATCGGTATTTTAAGAATTCGGTAATTTACAGATTTCTTAAATTACTGATTCGGTAAGTTACTGAATCCTAAAATGTGGCCTCCTACATCTGAAAAGCCTAATGCCGGTCGGTAACGGCCGAAATTCGGTAATTTCGGCCGTTACCGACCGGTATTAGGCTTCCTACATCTGGCCCTAAGCAAAACACCGCCGTCACCTATTGTAATCCTCAAGAAGCTTCGCTGGCTCCTCTGCTATTTCCTGACTGCCTGGCGCTATCCCTCAGAAGGTATTCCACAGTCCCCTGATAAACATACTTTCCCTTTACCTACTATCAATCCGGACCAGTAGTTGGCCTACCTTATTTCTTACCTCATATATACCCTTTTTTGTTTTGCTACGTCATCCTGACCTCGTTTTTAGCCACTGATTTGTATTCGGCTTTTTTACAGTCCATCACAATTTTCCCTTCAGGTGTGGTTGACTCTCCCTCTAGTCATGTCAATTCGTCTTCTAATGTGGCCAGTCAATGGCGTCGCTCCCTACAATCTCCAATTTCCACTGCTACTGATAACCACCCTCACACACCCGCTTTCCCACACTATAATGCGACTCTGCAATGACTCTCCATTCTTTGCAAAATAGTTCCTTGAGGCCCTGCCCAGGCATCTAACTGTTCATTAGGAGCCATGTCTCCATTATCCACCCAGCTCGGAACAGCCTCACTTTCATCTTTAGTGTCACCTTTAGAGGAAAGTGGTCACTAATTCTGCCAGCCCGATATTCTGCTGCTCCGAACCTGCGTAGTGTGTCATTGTTTATAAAGAAATAATCCAATCACAATATTGCAAAATCAATCTAGATAATGATCTCCAAGTTGCTAGTGAATACTTCTCTTAATTTACATATGGAGGTAAGGATGTGTAACCCTTGGTGCACACTAATCTACAGACCAGCAGCCGGCACCTTTGTAAAGAAGTTATAGGTGCCTGCCCTACCAAGACTACAAGGTAGTAAGACTGGTTTAGTGTCTCTCCTGGCCAATGTCACACCACGGATGCCTCAAGTGAGTGCTAACATTTACATTCTGAGGCAGGCATTCATGTAAGCAGTCTGACAAACCAAGCCAAAAAAGGTAGTATTAAAGAGAATCTTGTGAAGCAAAGACAAATTGCAGGGATGGGACAGAAGCTAATTTAAATTATGGATATTTTCCTTAAAGAACAGTTAGTGGTGTTTCCTGTAAGATATCCCTCATTGTAGAAATCTACATCCAATGGGACACATTTTTTTAAAGTTTATTTAGGAAACAATATTTATGTCAAATTACATTTCTGTATACAGTATTCTTTATTGATTACCTGCACACAGCTGTTTGCCTACAACCACAGGGGCCGGCAGTTAAGGAAAAAGGCATTGAAGGTATAAGTATCACCACTGCATGAAGGTCACATCCCGGAGGCTGGCAATGCTCAGTGTCAGATCCACCATGTAGGAAGAACATGACTGTACAAACAATGCTGGCAAGAGGGCAAAAATCCACCATGAGGGAAGAACAACAGATAAAGAAAAAAAAAACTCCCAGCCTCCCCCCAACAAGAAAAAGGAAAAACAGAGGGGGATCCGTACCATGGACTTCAGGAGTTGTATAGCTACCCGTACCACCCATCAAGCCCAACCCTATGCCTTTTGCTCACTCCTAGGAGGACCCACTTAGTCTGAAGCAGAAGGTATTAGACGCAGTACTTGCAGGAGTTTGGGGCAAGTGACCTCACAGAGAGCTTTCAATAGTTTTATGAAAGGAGCCCAGAGTTCAGCGTATTTCTCGCCCTAGTGATCTTGACTCACTAAGAGTCGTTCCATGTCTATGGTCATCCAGAGCTTATAGAGCCAGCCCGTGTGGACCGGCACCATGGTAGTACCCCAATGAACTAATATATTCTGCCGTGCTGCAAGCAATGCTAACGCCATCTGCCTGCCTCGAAGTGACCTTAATGAGCAAGTGAGTGGATTTGATAGCCCCAGCAGAGTGTAGGCCAGGAATTGGGGGATCTCAGTGTCAAATGCCGTGTCGTTGTCATTAAGCACCTGTTCCAAAAATCTCTCTAGCCTCGGGCAGTGGCACAGAAGATGCGAAAGGGAGCCAATAATGACGCTGCCCTGCCAGCATTCCTCTGTGTGATTCTTGTCCCATTGGTGTACCTTCGTTGGTGTGAGATACCAATAGGATGTGACCTTGAACGCACATTTAGTCCCAGCAGTGTTGTTTGTCGTGTGATGAGCCCTGTAGTGGATGTTGTCCCATTCCTTGTATGTGAGGGCCCATCCTAGTTCTGCCTCCCATCAGAGTTGAACCCGGTAGCGCTTCCCTATCGCGAGCGGGGTAAGGAGGACATAGAGTTCCGTTATAAGGTGCTTATAATCTTTCTTGTTTGCTATCCATTGCTCGAAAGGGGTGAGATTACGTGAGATGTGTGGGAAAGAGCCCAGAGAGGTAACCCAGTGTCGAAGCTGTAGGTAATAGAACTAGTCAGTTCCGGGAGGTCAAGGTCTTGGCAAACCCGATCGAACAGGATAATGCCTCGAGATTGAACAAATGGCCCAAGCACTTACAACCAGCCTCCCTCCAACGCTGGCAATCGCAGTCTTACATCCCGGAGGGATATCCGGGTTGTCAACCATCGGGGTCATCAGGGAGGGGAAGGTAGTTAGGCCCCTCGAGAGTGCCACTGCGTCCCACACTTTCATTGTCGCTGCTGTGACTGGGGAAGAGTAAAGTCCCCATTATCTGGAGCGGCAGGAGAGCCAGATTTCACACCAGACATTCGCCCCAGCTACTGCCTGGTCCATGAAGGTCCAGTGCTTCTCAGAAAGTGAACAATTCCACTCCAGCACATAGCGCAGGTGCGCGGCCTGAAGATATCTGTGGACTAGCGGCAGTTTCACCCCACGTCATTTTTGGGATGAGACAGCTGCGCTATCAAGAGGCATGCCTTCCTATTACCGCAGATTAATTTGTTCATCGCAAGCTGCAAGTCTGGCAGGGCTTTAGGCAGTGGCACTAGCGGGCGGGTCTGGAAGAGGTAGGTTATTCACAATAGGGTTGTCATCTTGACTGTGGCGATGCGCCCAAACCAAGATAGATTATGTTTAGTCCACCCCTCCAGATCCTTCCTAATCTGGGTCACCAAGGATGAGTAATTCAGTTCCAGTGTGCATGGGATCGAGGGGTCAGAAGGATGCCCAAATAGGGCACGGGGTCACTAGACCAGTGCAGAAGGAGAGTCAGCTGGAGGGCCTCTACCTGAGTGGGCGATAGGGACAAATTGAGGACCTGGGACTGACCAAGGTTGACCTTGAAGCCAAAGAGCCGTCCAAATTACTTGAGTTCATCTACCAGCGTAGGGAGTGAGGTGAGAGGCTGTGCGAGGGAAAGGATGACATCGTACGCAAAGAGGCTTATCTTGTGGATGTCACCTCAAAACTTGAGACCTTGGATGTCCGTGTGATCGCAAATTTTCTTTGCAAAGGGTTCCATATAAAGTACAAATAAGAGTGGTGAGAGTGGACACCCTTGTCTCGTGCCCCGGGCGATCTCAAAAGGGACCAAGGGCATCCCATTGACTCTAACGAATGCCCGGGGGCACGATAGATGTACTGCACCCATGGGATGAAACAAGAGCCGAACCCGAAACCCCGTAAGACGTCGAAGAGATATGTCCAGTATACTCTATTGAATGTCTATTCGGTGTCGACGGTGAAGAGTACAGCTGCAGCTTGGGAGTGGTGAATGCTATCTAGAAGGTAGAGAAAGCGCTTGATATTGTCGCCACCCTGACGGGTGGGAATGAATCCCGCCTGGTCTTGGTTGATCAGACCCGCCATTAGGGGATTCAACCGAGTTGCCAGTATGTCCGTAAAAAGCTTTGCGTCAATGTTAAGCAGAGAGATCGGGCGGTAGGAGCTACAGAGCCCCGGGTCTTTACCAGGTTTAAGGATTACAGAGATCGCCGCCTCAGACATAGAGTCCGTAACCGCCCCACTGTCTAAGAAAAAGTTGAACAGATGCATTAGGAGGGGGCCAATTCGTGCCTCTTCTAACCGAATGGGATCCTCCAGCGGTTCCACTTGCGTTGGAGGGAGGAGAGTAAAGTTGCTAGATTCCAGGTAATCCTGTGCGTCAGGAGGGTCATGGGAATCCGCACATAGTAGTGTCGGAATTCCTATATTGTTGGATAGTGTTGGATTTCCTCATCTGTGGGCCACTTCAGAGAGGGGATAGTCCCTGCCAATGCTCTGGCAGGCAGTTTTCGTGCCAACAACCTCCCACACTTTTCACCACCCAGATGGAATTTGTGGCAGAGGCAAACCAAAGCATATTCCCCATTATCCAGGTCCACACGTTTAAGAAGCATCCGCTTCTTCTCCAGTTTTTATTTATTTATTTTGAAAGTTTTATATAGCGCGAACAAGATCTTTGCAGATATCAGAGCGCTTTACACAGCCGGGAATACCAACAAGAGAGTGAAATCAAACGTAATAAGTGGTAGGTACGTGAGAGAACAAAGTAGTACAGGTCCATCAATAATGTAAATATTACAAATAAATGTGTGCATAGATAGTCATTAACGTCAATAATACAGGTGAAAAACATAGTCATAGAGTTCGAGCAGAATAATACAGATCGATGTAGAGTCTTTACAGATCCACGCTAATAGGTCAAGTGTATTTGGCCATAAGAATAGCTTTTACTTCTTTCTTAAAAAGTGTGATGGAGGAGATGATCCTGCTTTCAGGAGGGAGTGAGTTCCAGATCCTGGGTGCTATTCCAGAGAAAGAGCGTTTATAAGTTTTTTCCTTCCGGAATCTTCGAGGTTTTAGCAGAAGATTGTTTGTGCCTCTAGTGTTTCTAGAGCCGCCAGAGATTGACAGCTTCTGAGTGAGGTATCCGGGAGAGCTCAAGTGTAGAGCCTTGTGTGTCATGCAGGCGATTTTCAGATGTATTCTGGCTTCAAAAGGCAGCCTGTCATGAAAACATGAACATAACATTCGATGACTCCTTTTCTCTGATTGTCAAAGCATTAGTTACACTTGGGTTTAGCAATGCTTGTTGAGTTAAGTTTGTTCATTGCACTGTTGTATTGATCATATTTGGTTTTAGCAAGGCTTGATGTCTAAGCACAATAGAATTGCAAAGAATATTCCTGAACTTCACGTGGAGCGTGTGCGCTCCAACTGACTGTAATTGCACGTGCCATGTAAAACCCAAAAGCCTATAAAAGGCTTGCCGGAGCCCAGAAAGACGCTTCGCTTCTCAGCAAGACGTCGCATCAGAGCTCCAGGACCCTCGCGTCTGATTCCAGCTTCCAGCGCCCAGCCCCCGCTTGGTTTCCTTCACTCCCTATTACCTTGCCTCCCCTCGACGAGCCCAGCAGCTGCAGGATTCCCTTCGCTTGGGCCATCGGAAGAAACCCTTGAACTCAGTCTTCTTCGTGTGTTCCAACTTCCGGTTTGCAGCATCGGAACGCATTTCAGGTCGGACCCGTCCCTTCCTTCCTGGTCCCAGTTCCTCGAGCTTCCGGCGAGCTGTAAAAGAAGTAAGACTATTTAATTTGAGCTTTCGGTGACCTGTAGACTATTTATTTAAACCAACCGAACAAACCTTGGCAAAAACAATATTTTCTTGATGCAGAAGGTTATTTCAGAGACTTGTAAGGCAGAAGAACTTTGATTCAAGGACATATTGAATGTATTCTGACTTCAGTATTGTATTCTAAAGTGCATAACTAAGAAGCAGTGACTTTTAACTGCTGGACTTGAACTCTTTAGAATTTATTCGCAATTACAGTAAAGCGTTTCTTTTTGGGGCTTGTATTCTCTTGTTTATTTTATTTTACAGAACCCTCTTAAAAGATCAGTGCATTTGAATGTAAGGTAAGAGAAGCCCTTGGCATGCTTAAAGTTTTGGTTTTCGTTGACTAACAAGTTGATTAGTTAGTTCTGCGCCACCCTCATGAAAACACAATTCTGACTTAAGGTGTGTTTATTTTTCAAGGTGTCATTATATTGTAAGAAGCACCAAAACCTTGCACTGATTGAAGTATTGGAATGGGCTTTTCTTAATGTTGGTATGTACGTCATAGTTTCTGGAACTCATATAAAATAGAAGAACTGTATAGAATTACGCTGATCTGAGTTGGGTTATTAATACTGTTTCAGCATTCCGAGGAATCGCAGTTGATTGGAGAAAGCCCAGAATACTTCAGGAGAAACACAGACAGACTTCTCACGAAGAGATCCTGTGTTTGTTTGTTTTCTCTTTCTCGTCCACTTCCCCTTCCCTTTTGGGGCCAACAGGTTGCGTCAAGTGTTGACTTCCTTGGCACACTTGTTGGTTCTTGAAGGTATTGGGACTAGTCATCTTCAAGACGGGAATATCTGGACTCTTGAGGCGGCATCTCTGACACAGCCAGTCCAGTGATTTCAAGTCAGGGGAGATATGCGAGTGTTTTTTTGATCCAGTGATGAGTCTCGCTGCAGCGTTTAGAGAAGCTCTTAGGGGTGCAGTAGAGGTTAACGGGAGACCGCAGAGGGCGGTGCTGCCGTATTCAATTCGCGGGATTACTAGTGCTTGTACTGCAGTTTGGAAGTCTTTGGCTGGTAGGAAGGGTTTAAGTTTCCTCAGGGTATTGATTTGGAAGTTCGCTCCCTTAGTAGCCTTGCTGATATGATGCTGCATGTTGAGATTGGAGTCGAGATTTATGCCTAGGGATTTCGCTGAATCCACTATGGTGGGTTGGACATTGAGTGCAGTTAACTGTTTAAGCCAGGTTTGAGTGGTAGAGATCTTTGCGGGAGGTGAGATCAGCAGGAATTCTGTTTTCAGAGCATTGAGTTTGAGATGATTATCAGCAAGCCAGGTTTGGGTGCTTCTGATCGTTGAGTTCATGAATAAGATGTCATTGGGGGATTGTAATTATAGATATAGTTGGGTGTCATCTGCGTACATGTGAAAAAGTACATTGGATGCTTGTAGCAAGGTGGTGAGAGGTTCCATAACTAGGTTGAACAAAGTTGGTGATATGGAGGATCCTTCGGGGACGCCTAACGAAACAGGTATTGGAGAGGACATCAGGTTGTTACTTTTGAATTTCTGCGACCTGTTGTGTAAAAAGGAGGTGAACCACTTGAGAACAGTCCCAGAAAGACCCATTCTTGTGTTCAAAAGATCGAGTAACTTCTCATGTTTAACAGTGTCGAATGCTGAAGAGAGATCAAGAAGGATGAGGAGGCAGGTATCACCTTGATCTAGGATTTGAAGGGCGTCGTCAATTATGTGAGTCATAGCAGTTTCAGTGCTGTGTCCTGCTCGGAAGCCTGATTGATGAGGGTTGAGGAGATCAAACAGATCAATGTGTTTAGTCAGTTGTAGTTGTGCGCATTTTTCCAATAGTTTGGCGAGAGTGGGAATATTGGTAATGGGACGGTAGTTGTTTAGGTCGGATGGGTCGGCAGCAGGTTTCTTTAGCAAAGGTGTGACTTGTCCAACTTTGAGGGAGTCAGGGATGGTTCCTTCTTGGAGCGAGCTGTTGATAATTTTAGTCCAGAGTGGAAGGAGCAGTGGGGTGAAATCTTTGACAGCGTTAGCAGGGAGGGGATCCGTGAGGTGATTGGATGGTTTCAAGGTGCTGAGCAGTTTGTCTATTTCTTCTTCGGAGTAGGTTTCAAAGGATGACCATGTTGCATTGTTTTTAGGTTCGGTGGGTGTTATGCAGTTGAGTGTGGTGTGGAGTCATGCGTCAGTGCGGAGATCATTTTTTATGTTGTCAGTTTTTTGGGTAAAGAAAGCGGCGAAGTCTTTACAGGAGGGTGCTTCGTACAAGGTACTGAGAGGTTGGGGTTGTTCCTTGGCTTGTGTTCTGATTAACTCAAACAGTTTTCTTGGGCGGTTTTTTGCTTGGTCGAGCTGGAGGCTGAAGAAGTTTGCTTTTGAGCGCTTTATTTTCCTGAAGTAGGCGTTTCTCTTTTTCTTCAGGGTTTTCAGGTGCAGTGCAGAGGGAGATGCCCTCCAGGTGCGCTCTGCCATTCGCATGGCTCGTCTATCTTCATTGAGACTCCCGTCGTACCATGGATTGGAGATTTTAGTGGAGACTCTTTTTCGCTGCATGGGAGCAGTCTCATTAATTATTGAGGTCATGGCGTTGAGATAGTGGTCAGTCAGGGATTTGACATCTGTAGCGCCCGTAGGCGGGAGTAGGAGGTCGCAGCTGTTCGGGGGTAGGGAGTATGGGTTGAGTTTTTTCAGGTCTCTTTTCCAGACTTTAGGTCTGGAGGATTGAACCGAGTTGAGTTTGACTTTTTCATTGATGTGGAATGTGACAATATGATGGTCTGACCAGTCACAGGGTTGGATAGACTCAAGTTGAATAGCGTCCTTTTTGGCGATGATAAGGTCGAGGATAGAACCTTTCTCGTGGGTCGGGCTGTTGCATAATTGAGTGAGGTCCAGGGAGTTGAGGAAGCTTTTAAGACTATTTACCACCGCATCATTGAGATGGTTCCAATGGAGGTTGAAGTCACCAAGGTATATTTGGGTGAGCTGTCGTCCGGCGTTGGTTGAAATCATGTCGATGATTTGTTGGGCGAAGATGAGGTTGTCTCTGGGTGGGTGGTAAATGCCATGAAGAGAACATATCGGTTTGCCATCACTGATGATATCGAGGCAGATGTATTCGTAGGAAGTTGGAGAGGGTAGGGAAGGCGCGGAGACTTTCAGAACAGAAAGGCTGTTCCTGTATATGCATGCAATTCCGCCACCTATCTTGCCAGACCTGTCAAGCCTAATAATGTGGTAGTTGGGGGGAACCAGAATGTCCATTATAGGTGTAGAAGATTCGGTTAGCCAGGTTTCAGTCAGGATGATTAGGTCAAGGTCCAATGTTAGGATGAGATCAGCGATGGCGGAGGAGTGTCTAGAAGCCGATCTGCAGTTTAGGAGAGTGCATTTGAGACGGGGTGTGACAGGGGAGGAAGAGGGTACTAGAGAGAGGGGGACTTTTCTAAGGTTATTCGGGACGGAGATTCTGTTGTTTAGAGTGGAGGGTCTACGGGGATTTGAGTGTATCGTGGGAATGGGGAGGTGCGAGGCGGTTGTGTGGTTTAGGGGAGCTGGGTCGTAGGAGCGGAGGAGGGAGAGAGTGTCGAGATCCGAAAGAGGGTTGCATGTGCGACGGGGGCGGTTGTTGCGATTGAGGGCAGGGATCGCTGTCCAGTGAGAGCGGCGGGTGCGGTTGTTGCTATTGTGGGCATGGATCGCGGTCCTGTATGAGGGACATAGCTTAGGAGCGTCGTCAGGACGGGAGGAGAGCAAGTTGAGAGGGGAGGTGGTGGTGAGTGAGGTGAGTCTCGGGGGTGTGGTGAGTAGCTCTTTGATGGTGTGCATGTCTTCTTTGATGGTGTGAATTTCTTCTTTGAGTTGTAGGAGGGAGGACATGATCTTGTCCAGCGTGGGATAAGTGTTAGTGCTGGGGGTGGAGGTCATGGGTGAGTGGCTGACCTGGGACTTATCGTGCGGGTGGGGGGGAGGGTTGGTGTTCATGCAGGGCTCCGTGGTGTTGTCGTACGGGTTGGTGTTAGGGATGAGAGAGGGTAAGGAGGCGATGGGAGTGGATGAAGTACGGAGGGCGATGGGAGTAGATGAAGTACGGAGGAGGTTGGTGGCGTAGAGGAGGGAATTCGTGGCAGGCGGAGAGAGCGGGGTGGAAGTGGAGTGTATGATGGTGGTGATGGGGAGCCTGAAGGGTAGTGAGGGCTGAGAGTGGGGGGGAGATGGGGTTGGAGATGGTCCTGTCATGGGGAGGGGGAGTTATAGTAGTCGATGTGGTGTGCTCTGCATGGTTAGTTAGCGT
Source organism: Lissotriton helveticus (assembly GCF_964261635.1). Lineage (NCBI taxonomy): Eukaryota > Metazoa > Chordata > Amphibia > Caudata > Salamandridae > Lissotriton > Lissotriton helveticus. The sequence goes on along the minus strand of NC_136063.1, from coordinate 2,057,420,670 downwards.
GTGGGAGTGGGGGCTGAGAGAGGGGGGGACAAGGGGTGGGATTTGTCGCTATGTGTGTCGTTCTGGTGCTGAACTAGGTTAGAGGGGTTGTGGGTGGGGTCTGTGATGTCAGGGGGGAAAGGGTGGGATTTGTTGTTATGTGTGTCGTTCTGGTGCTGAACTAGGTTAGAGGGGTTGTGGGTGGGGTCTGTGATGTCAGGGGGGTGAGGAGTGGGAGTGTTATGAGTGGGGGTCCCAGGGATGGAGGTGTGGGGGCGGCAGGTGTATGAGGGGGAGAAATTTGTCTGTGATTGAGGAGTGTGGGGTGGTTACAGCAGGTGGGTGAGTTACTGGTGTGGTGGGGGAAGAGGTGAGGTGCATGTCGTTCTGGTGCTGATCTAGGTTAGAAGGGTTGTGGGTGGGGGCTGTGAAGTCAGGGGTGATATTACTGGAGGGGATGTGAGTGGAAGTCCGATGGTTTGAGAGGTTCTCTTTGAAAGTGGGGAACAGGTTGTCTAGTAGTTCCAGGTTCCTGTCTGTGGATTGAATTAGGACAATCCCGTTATTGTAGATAGTAATGGTGGTTCTGCCTAGGAAGAGTTGGGATGGTGTGATGGAGAGAGTTAAGCCATGAGCGGATTTCCTGGTGGTGGAGACAGTGAGTAAGGTGAGGAACGTTTTTCTCCATTGAGCTCTGCGAGTGGTGTGGAAGATGATATCGATGTTCAGGGATCCATTGACCGGTGAGAAGTAGGTGTCGACAAAGGGGGTTTCAGGGTGGGACCTCAGGAAGTTGTGTTTAAAGCGTTTAGCGGCTTTTTTGGTGAGTGTGGATGGGTAGTTGATTTTATATGTGTGCTTGCCGATGGGCTCCATGTTGGGATGGCGGTATAGGTGGGTGTGGCGGTAAAGGTGGGTATGGGAGGGTGGACGATAGTGATACACATGTGCAAAGAACAATGCAGACAGTAAGTTACATGGTACACAAGTGACACTAGTGAGTAACAAAAATAACCAACATATAGAGGTAGCAATCTGTGCAAAGCACAATGCAGACAGTAAGTTACGTGGTACACAAGTGACACTAGTGAGTAACAAAAATAACCAAAATATAGAGGTAGCAATCTGTGCAAACCAAAAATAAACAGTGAAAATGGGTGCAGCTTACACAATGAACACAAATGAACAAAGATATATGAGGTAGCAGACGGTGCAGCTTACACCATGTACAGAAATATACAAAAATATAGGTGGTATCAAACGGTGCATATCCAGAGTAAAAGTGAAATAGGTGCAGCTTACAGAGATGTACAGCACCCAAATAAAAAGAATAATAATGATGATATACTGAAACAAAATACCGGTGTCACCAAAAAGCTGCATGAAGCAATATTGATGCTGGTGAGCCGGCAGACAAATTTGAGGTAGCGCTTGGTACATTACCAGTGAGGAAAAGTGAGATGTGTGCAGGTTACAAAAAGAGTGTACAAAATACAAGTAGAGGTATAATACTGCAATAAAGGCAGACACTTAATCACACGAGTGTTTAAATAGAAAAAGTAAATGTAAGTAAAAATGTACAAAATACAAGTGGAGGTATAGTACTGCAATAATAGGCAGGCACTTAATCACGCGAGGGTTTAAATACAGAGCTATGTGAAGTGCGCTATCTAAAAAGGCCAGGTCTTAGGGAATGGCTAGATAGTGGGAATGACTAGTCCATGATGGCCGCCAAAGAGAGAGAGAGACCAGTCTAAAATGGCCGCCCAATAGGGAAGATGGAGACGGTAGTCCTCTGTCTGTTGTGGTGCTTTGAGAACAGGGAAGTACAGTTTCAGTTTCTATTTGAGCAGGCCCAGTTCCTGGCTTGCTGGGAGGGAGTCTTATCTCTGCAATGGAGGTCTTGTGTGGGGGAGTTAGGTTGAGGAGCCTCGTGAGCAACAGAGGTATAGGAGGGGATTTATTACTACAGTGTTATGACCCCGGCCATTTTGAACAAAGGAGGTTTTTCAAATATGTGTACAGGCGAGTGGGGTAAATAAATACCTTTTTTGTGAGTTCTGCACAGCAAGTGCGTTGATGTTGATAGCAAGGTTATTTAACGATGGTCTAGTCAGTGTATACAGCTGCCGTGTGCATCGACTTCTGGCAGGTTGCTGAATAATGCTCGTGTATGGTCAGAGCATCAGGGCTGCATTCCCTATCGCCTCAATGGGTGTTGTAGTGTGTTTCCCGATGACTGTTTCCCCCATCCTGCAATTCTCCTGTGCTTTTCCGACCGCCTCAGAGCTCATTCAGGCATCCCCCCCCCCCTGAGCGGCGTCACCTCCAGCTCCCGGCGCGGCTAGGGCAAGCTCCTGCCGACCGTTGTCTACACTGATTCCGCCTGCCTCAGGGCTCCTCTCCGGCAGCTCCCTGGGCGGCGGCGCCACTCCTCAGATCGCCTCCAGCACTCGGCGCAAACGGGACAAGCTCCTGTCGTCCGTCGACGCCCCTCCGATTCCCGCCCGCCTCAGGGCACCGATCCAACATCGCGCCAATGCCCCGAACCAAAAAGCACTTCTACAGTGCCGCCATCCGGTGTTCCATTGACTTTTTTGTTTTGGCTAAGTGACCGCCAAACCCTCGGTCCCCCATGCGTTTATGAATTGCTTCAAATTCTGCCACTTCTTTTTCAAGGCCCAGGCGAGCTTCCTTACGTCACCGGTTGTCAGTGGAAGAGGCGGCAAGAAATTCCCCGCAAATCCGCGCCTAAAGTGTTTCCCAAACAGTAGCCAGGGATGTCTCACCAGTGTCATTGTGCTGGAGGTACTAAGAGCTTGGCCCACACACCCTCCATGATGGTAGGGTAGTGGAAGAGGCCTATGCGCAGCCGCCATCTAGCAGGAATATGTCCAACCCCTACAGATTGTAGGGAAATAGAGATATGTGCATGGTCTGAGAGGGAGTGTGTGGCTATAGTGGCATCGCTGACCCTGGGGAGAAGTGTGTGAGAAACCAAAAACATATGTAGGCGTGCATAGGATTTGTGCACTGCCGAATAGTGTGTGTAATCGCGCAAATCAGCATGCTGAAGGAGCCAGACATCATGGAGGCCGCTATCGGCCAGCTACTGTTTACCTTCTGGAGAGAGGGCCCCTACCTGAGTGTATCGCTGTCCTGAGCGGTCCCAGTAGTTTGCCCATGACCAAGTTTAGGTCCCCACCCACTACTAACGCAGCTTCCGGGAAGGCCAGACCTTCTTCAGTATGTCGGTAGAGAAAGGGCTCTTGGTGAGCATTGGGCACATAGGTATTAAATAAGCTGAAAATAGTAGAGCCCCATTGAATCCGGAGGGCCAGGACCCTGCCCTTGGACTCATAAAAAGTAGACAGTACCTTGCCTTTAAATTTAGCCGCTAGAAGGATGGCAACCCCATTCTTTTTCGATGAATCAGAAGACCAATATTGACGGAGGAAGCGCCCCGTGCGCATGCGGGCAGTATCCTTAGCAGGAAGACGGGTCTCCTGGATGAGACAGGTATCTCCCTCAGACTGTTCGAGTATGGAGAGGATCGCAGCATGGTTTGTAGGGTGGTTTAGGACTTGCACATTGAGACTCACAATTTTTAGGTTTCTAGTAATGATGGATGGGAGTAAGCGTGCAATGTACAGCCAAAAGGTGGATGGAGCGAAGCGCAACTGGCGGGCCTGAGGAAGTCTGGGCCGACGAGCTGGAGATAAAGTCGCAGAGCCAGGTACCGGAAACCCGTAGAAGGAACCCCAACAAGTACATAAAAATAAACAAACCACAGATACCCAACCCCAGAGAAAAAAAATAGAAGTATAGTCGGTCTGGAAAGAAAGGCCAAAAGGGAACATGGCCCTGGTGGCAGACCGCAGAACAAAGTAATTGTCGAACCAAGAGCTGCGGAGGGGCAGTCTGCTGGATCAGGAGAGGTAGTCATCCTGTGTGCACCTCTGGCATCGCTCCGTGATATCCATCCCCTCATTCTAGACTGGAGTGCTCAAGGGGAACACGAATGGTTTTGGAGCTGAGAGAGAGTAGAGTACAGCTTCACTTTCCTTCACCATCTCTTCTGGGTCCGGCTTTGAAGAGGCCGACGTCTTGCCAATAGTCTGCCATCTAGGGGGTGCTCATGCAGCCCGGTCTTTGGGGCTGTCCCTCCATTCTGAGTCCACTTCTTTGTCCAACCCCAGCAGATCTAGAGACTCCACCAGTGAGCAAATCTGTCGCAATTTCCCTTGGGGTTTCCTTGGTGTCCACACGATGTACCCGGTCCATCTGAACTTCTTGCTGGCCGTTGTCCCCCAACATCTGCCAAAAGAGGGACACTACATAGGATCGAAGATTATCACTAGGGATGGGCGGAATTTGCAAAATTCACTTTCACAAACTATTGCGAAAATGCTAAAAATCTCCACAAACATGCGGAAATATTGCAAAGATGCAGAAGTTTTTTTCCCGCCCGTTAGCGGTATTTTCTGCGTGATCTCAGGTGGCAAACTTACCCATGCGGTTGCTCATGGACACGGCCATCTTGTTTTCACTTGTCCCGCCCACCCGCGATGCTTACTTCCTGTACCGGGTCGCGCAATGCATGCTTGCGTCCGTTCGCGGTACATATTTCCTGTTCGGGAATGCTTTTACTTGTTCGCGCCGCTTTTTGCTTGCTCAGGGAGAAAATATTGCGCGAACATGCGCACGTGGTCGCAATGGATGCGGCCATCTTGTTTTTAACTCTATTGCATGGTTCTGGGCCTCTGATTTTCAATCCTCCCTGTATCTTTACAATCCTTTGTTTCAAGCCACTTTTTTAAAATCTTTTTTGTTTATTATCTCTCTAACTATTTTCCTGCTTCTATATTTTTGGTTTTTGTCTACTTTTTTTGTGTGTTTTCAGCTACTTTTTCACTCTTTTTCTATTGCCTGCTATTTCCTTTACTTACTTTTTAAATTGTATTACCTTTTCTTTCCCGCCCCATCTCTCTCTCCCCAGAACCATGCCGTAGGGTAGGGCTCGCCGCAGCCAGATGCGCGACAGCCTTCCTTGCGGAAGGCGGAGCCCACAAGGGGTGCAGGCACGGGGCTTATTTGGGGAGGTGAAGTTGGCTGCACTTATCTTCTTTGTGCAGCGCCACCTCCCCTCAACCCTCACAGCAGGTGGCAGGCCTGGGTCCGGGTACGGGCTCCGGGTGCGTCGACAGCACTGGGGGAAGGAGCGCCGGGCAGTGTTCCGCTGCTCTGGGGTCCGGCGCACCCATGCGTAGTTGATGCACCTGTGGTCTGACATCCTGGACCGTGAGCAGGACCTGCTAGGAGTGGAGATCCCGGGTCTTGGTGAGTAACTATTTAATTATTACTTGTGCCTGTTCTTCTGCTTTGTGTTATATATTGCGAATATCTTTTTTTCCTCCAACCAGCTAGAATGTTGAAGCTTACAATCCAGGTTAATTAGATTTAAAAATCTTCTGTGATTTTTATGACACAGATGCTCCTCTGCGCTACTACTAATCTTACTTGTTTGCAACTTTGCGTTTGCGCTCGCTTAGCGTGATTATGCAAGAGTATATTTTAGAGAAATTAAGTTACATAATGCTATAGTGACTCTAGTCCTTACTTTGTCCTGTCACTAAGAGATAGGGGCGGATTGATAGTTAGGTTTAGTTACTTTGTATGAGTTTTTAATTTTTTTGTGGTATGCGTGATGCCCCCTCAGTTACGTCATGTGCTGCTAGTACCCCAGTCTTTATTAGAACCTTTTCTAGTTCGTTCAATGAGTGGTGGTAATAGGCTTAGCACTAGCAGAACATCAGCATCAATCAATCAACCCAAAATGTGGTGTATACAAAAAATGTAGCCATGTGTCCTCCATTTGACCATATGCATTGTTGAGGACTAAAAGAAGTGGAAATGCATACTTAATGAACAATTGGCACGACTTGAATAGGTGGTCTAGGACGGGTGGTACGTTGTACTTATGCTTAGTTAGTATTCTGGAATCAGAATGGAAGACCGGATCAGTGTTGATAAATAGGAAGTAGTCGATCCGCGAATCCCCCGATACTACTTGTTGACCACATGAAATCGGTCAATTTAGTTATTGCAATTGTTGTTTACATAAGTGTTTTTAACCGTTCTTTAAAAATATTTTATTTGTTTGACACCATCCATCAATTTTTGTCTCTTTCTTATATCTTTCCTGTTCAGCACCCAGGGGCAGGCAGACATGGAGAGGGACTCAGTCGGCGGGAGAACAAGAACACCAGGAGGATACCAACAAGGGCTCCTCTGCTGGCCCTAGTAAGTCTTCTAGTTTTTAATAATAATTCTTATTCCATAACTTTTACTGCATATTTTTCAGGAACTATTGTTACAGTTTCCTAATGCTATTTTTTACCAACAATTATCCTTCTATTCTGCAGTGTTTCGACCATCTGGTTATCTGTGCCTCTGCTATGATGACTCTCTGTACTACTACTACTATTAGTCTGTCTGTACTGTAGTAGCTAAGCTTGCCCAGTTGGCCACTCTTTATTTAAAAGGTTGTAAATAAAACTCAGATTCACCAGTAGCTCTAGCCATTGAGTCCAGTCCTTTGGGTCGTCCTCTTGTACTACTTCAAGTCTTATTGATCTTGAGTCTTTGTTAACCTTGAGGCTTTGACAATTCACACCAACAAATGCCCAAGCAGATTTGTTACTATTTTGATATGATAGGACATACTACTACTGTTGTAGGGATTTTGCACATACAGACCTTTGCACGAGAAAATAGGATGTTGGTGATGGTAGGTTGGACCTTCCCCACACACCTCAATCCGAAGTTCAGAATCAGAACCTACCACAATCCCAAGCCCGACTAATTATAGTAGTGTCTTGTCATAACTCTTAGCTCTCCCAACCCTCCCTCCAAGATACCCAACAAGTAGACAACCCAACACATAACACACCTAACCTCTCAGTTGTGGAAGCAATGCACATGCTTCCTTTAATTTGCTCACTCGTGTAAGTTCCCACCAAATACCACCAAGCCTATGTAAGTTCTAAATGTTTATTGACAAGCTCTGTACGTTGTTCTATTATAATGCAGCAGCAACAGGAAAAACAATAACATTAAAACAATAAACATTGTTACACTGACTTACAGTTGTTAATTAAATCATGATAACTGAACAGTGGTGGAAGCACCTCCATCCCCTTGGTAGGAATTTAGTTTATATACATTTATAAATAAAGATCTCTGAGTGAAGGTACCCCTCACCTTAGAAGAACCTAGTACTGGGAGTTGTTGCATCACCATAAGCTCTACAAAGCTCTGGTTCGTAGGGAATCTTCCGTCTGTAATGCGAAAAATGAAATGGTGCCCGTTAGTATATTGCAAGCATTTCTCAGCCGTGCCAAAAAGTGTAGCATTTATGGATAAGCAATATGGACTAACAGTACACCAGAACTTCATAAAAAGTGGTTTGTTAATGTTTTGGTTGACTGCTTGTACGCAGCGCTTAGGCAGTGGCAGTGTGAGGTCATTTGGGCTCAAAGGTGTCTTATACAACAAGCTGCAAGGTAACGTCACATGTGCAAAAATAAAAGACACAAAGGTAAAATGGTTGCATGGCTCGGGCTAACTAAGCAAAGGCTTGAATGGCCCTAGGGACCACATATAACTACTAGTGTCTACTCGAATACTACCTGATTTGTACTAGTAATGTATGTTATATACTATTAACTCATTTTTCAATCTTGCTACTGACCAATAGGGGGAGGTATATATGACACCTAAAAAATGTGTCATGTTTTCTAGCTGCACTACCGACCACGACCACCATTGCCGGGGCCAGCCAAGGCGACATGGAGGGAGAGGATGCGGCAGTTGCCGAGGATACCGATGGAGCAGTAGGGGGAGTGCCAGCACCAGTGGCGGGCGGTGGTAAGTTAGATTCATAATCCTCAACTATTGTTGACATTACACTCACTGCAAGGGTGTACTGTATGTATACTGTACTGTTGAGACTTAGGGCCCCATTAGGATGGTGGGCGGATTGCTCCCACGGGCTGGTGGTAGTCACCGCCGAACCCGCAGTGGCAAACCTCCCGCCATCCCTGTAGAAAAGACCTCCACCATATTACAACTGGGGGGTCCGCGGCAGATAGAAACCGTCTAACGATTTTCCCGCACCGTCGACATGTCGACCGGGCGGAAAATGTTTCAATATGGTGGTGGTGTCTGAACACACCGCCATCCATATAATCTGCATGTTGGAAATTCTTTCCGTGGTGGCATAGCCGCCATAGAAAGGCATGCGGAGTATGCTTGGGGTGCCAGTTTGCAGGCCCCCATGGAGGGTACCTGTGCTATGGTATTCCCTGCCTTTCAAAGCACAATGTGGCAGGCTCCGCGCGGGGCCTGTCAAGTTGTGCTTGGAAAAGCACAACATGTATTTTTAGCATTGCGGCGGGCGGTGCTTTCTCTACTGCCCACCACAATGTTAAAAATACGGGATGCGCCAGCCACTGTGGCGGGCGCATCCTAATTGTCCCCAAGGGACACCCGGTCTTATGGTGGGTGGTCCCTTTCTAGCATGAGGATGGCGGGCAGACTTTGCCCACCCGCCATCCGATGTCCTAAGTATGTTAGTAGGTAAGTAGATGTCCTAAGTAAGTAAGTTGTTGTGAACATTTGAAGAGTGAAGACACCCTTTAATTGGCATAGGGACGGGAGTATTGAGGAGGAGGAGGAGACTGCTGCAGCACTTGAAGCCTCCTCCAGTCCCCTGGGCCCCAGCCACCGCCCTCCAGCGGTACGGTGCCACAGTCTGGCGGCAGCCCGCCGTCGCCATACCATCTCTGGTGCCACCCCCACTGTTGCTCCAGCTGCCGCGCTCTCAAGCGCTGTGTCGCCCGTTTAGAGGAGCAGATGCGTGTCTTCCTCCAATCCCGCCCTCCTCTTAGAGTCCCTGTCTTCTGTCCCTTTTTAAATTCTTGTTTGGGTGGGTGGGATTTGGGCGTTGGGGATTTTTGGACATTTGGACTTCAGCTTCTTACAGACATTGGTTGGGGTTAGGGAGGGGGGTGGGTCAGCTTTTGAGGGTTTTACATATTTTTGTTAGGGTTAATTAAATCTATATTTATACTATACATGCAATGTTGTTAATGTTTTGTAGGTGGGGTTACTGTTTTACATCACACTGTTTCCTTGCTGGTGCAGGTCCGCCCATAGCCAGAGTTTGATTTAAATAATTGGCTGACTGTGTAAGACACAAACAGATAGATGTGACACCCCTCACTGATTGAGTTGTCCTACCAGTACTTTGTCTATTTCTGCTAGTCTATGCATTCTTTATCTGGATTCAAAGGGGTGTGTGAATTCATTGAAAACATGTCCATTATTTATTATGCCTCCACCAAACTTCTCTTACCTTTGCTTGATGTTTAACTTAGGCACAGCGATGGCTGCATGGTGAAGATGGTTTCCTTTTTCTAACATGCCATGATTGGGGTGGTGGTGGTGGTAGTATAGTAGTAGTAGTAGACACTGGCAGGGCAGCAGCATTTGCAAAAAAATAAAATGAGACAGTCAGTCGCCTTTGAATGTAAATGTAATGTATAGGCATTTATATAGTGCACTACTTACCCGTAGGGTCCCAAGGCGCTTCGACCGCTGCGAAACCCTTCCTGGCTTCCCTGAGAGATGGTCCCTTAATGGGTATCTCCAGGGTGAGACCAGGCATCCCCGGCGGTCTGGTGGGGCCGTTAGTGAAGATGAGGCAAGCTAATGCCCAGAGTTGCCGAGTGTGAACGCTGATCAGAGTGGGCACCGAGGTGAGAGCATTATCGAGTCCGCTGACCCTGGTCCAGAAACCTGCCGCGCCGGGAATCGAACCCTGGTCCCGGGCCGTCCTCTGCTCTCGGGTCTGCCGCCTCTAACCAGTGAGCCACACTACTTCACTCAGACTGACAGACTGTTCAAAGAGTAGTAGAATGAAGTACAGTACAGAACTTACAGAGCAACAATAATATGCTAAAATATTTTACAACAAAATATAATGGTGGTGGGGATAGCCTACTAGGCAGAGTTACAAACTATAGTTGTGTTGAGTCACTTGACTAGGCCTACTGCATAACAGTTAGTGTTGTGTATGAGGAATGACAACAAATCCAATTAATGCCGGAAATTAATGCTGAGGTATATGTTCCTTTGTTAAATAAAAATCACCTCTAAAATATACTGCTAATGGTTGGGCAATCAGAAGAAGATCATCGCTCTGCCTTGAAATTGAAGTACTGTTGCTTTCGCCACATCCGCCCCATCAAGCGTGTGATTAATTATTGGTATACATTTAATTTAGTCACACCTCAATAAGTCACACAGCCTGGGGGAAGAGGGTTAGGGTTTGTTGAATGGATGGGAAGGGGGTTTGGGGAAAAGTTTGACAGTGAAAAACAGTACGCATGGACAAACAAACGACAAACTTTGAAGACTACCATATCCGTATCAATATGTTAAGGGAGAAAAGAAAATGCATGCATGATCATGATTGATAAGGAGACCTGGATTACATACACTTCTTGTTCTGTTGTTCTGGGCTTAATACTTTTACAGATAGCAAATAGAATGTTTAAACATTGGTAGGGATGAATCATAAACAGAGAACAAACCTAATGATAATAACAACAACAAGAAGAACACACTGTTGTAAAGATTGTAGACAAAAAACATGAATCAAATTATTTAAAAGAAGGTGAAAGTTGATACTGTTACTGTGTTATCCTGCTCAAAAATGTGGACCTGATTTGCCTCTCGGCAATTCTCTTGGTCCTCTTGTCCATCAGTCTTGGGTGTCGTCACTCGCCACTGCCAGCCTGGAAAAAAATGTAGATGTATTGGTAAGGTAAGTGTGCATTGTAATGTTTTCCCAAGTATAGGGCAAGGCCCGGCCTGTAATTGTAGATGGAAACACAGAGGGGATATTGAGAAACAATGTTGAAACAAAAGCACAAGTTATGGTGTAGTGCAACACAAGAACACTTTCCGAGGCGGCATGTATGCATCATTTCTACTCTAGTCTGTTTCCAGCATTGACCTTCAACAACAACAGGACAGAGCAGGCCCACAGTGACAGGCCTGACAGCACGTTGCTTAGCACATCCTCCATTTAGAGTATATGTTTTAAAGAGTTGGACAAAGGCAAAGCACATATCCATTACCAACATAGCATTTTACAATTTAAGTTAGTTAATAAAAAGCACTGTAGTCATCCCACCACTACACTCGACTCCACATCTACACAGACATTTGGGTCTGCTGTGGTTGTTGTTGACCTGTTTACCTTTAGGCTTTTATACCACGCATGAAACATCCTCCTGCCTTGTTATTATTCCATCAATCATCTCCGATACTTGTACTGACTGACTGTGAAGGTCGGCCCGCAGTAGAAGTAAAATGTTGTTACACAACAAGAGTAGAACTATTATTGACTTGAGTCACTCTTTAGTGTGTACAGTAAAACTACTAGTACACTTTGACTTCACTTCGTGCACAACAAACAAAACCACAAACACCAATCGCTCAGAGTCAGATGTCCAATGCATGCCATTAATTTTTTCATTACCTATTCCTTCTCATCTTAGATTAACGGGCCGTCTTTTTCGCCATCATCATCATGGACGGGCTGTTGTCATAATCAGTGCGCAGATTGAGTCCCCTTCCTGTATTCAATCAAAAGCAATGTATCAAGCTGCAGTAGAAGTATACATTTCTTATTTGCAAGAAGGGGAAATTCACCTTGAGTTAGGTTTAGTGTGTACTGTAGAGAGATGATTAATGCACAATGACATAACTTCATGCACAACAAACAACAACAAAATCACTCAATCTGCGACTCTGCGTCCAATGCATGGCAACAATCTTTACCTGTTCCATCTCATTTTCAGTTACTGGGCAGTCTCTCTTGGCTCTGAAAGGAGGATAGCTATAGTAGTCATCATGTTTCACTTCTTTTGGCGGGACTAGGAAAGTTTTTATTTTTTCTTCTATTTTCCATCATCCAATCATCATGAGGGCAATGGATTTAGGCGGAAGATTCCATATGATGAAGCGGAGGAGCTGGATTCGGAGGACTGTACTGTCAAATGCCGACACCTGAAAGTTGTATATTGCAATAAGAGTAGAAGACGGTGGTAATGGATTTGTTGTGATTCAAAGTTTTTAACTGGAACAATAGACACACAAATAAAGGAAAAAAAGGGAGGAAGACAGTAAGTGCAAGCCTAATTGTCAGGGAAGTATAGCTTGTCCTCAAACTCTGGGGGTTCAGCCAGTAGTAGGTAATCATGATGTGACTTACACACTGCCGCAGCTATCCAAGTTTTGTAGCGGGCAACATCAATCTCTGAAAAAAGAAAGAATGTCTTCAGTTCCAATTGTGCCCGTGGATCCAGAATTGTGGCAGAAATGTAATGCACTCCAGAAAGTCATAGGTTTCCTTTTTGTCCTCTACACCTTTGTATGATTTGGATACCTTCTTCAGCTGATGCTCTAGAATTTGCAATAATGGGATAGCTTGGCCCATTGTACAGTCCTCCTGGCTGACTTCACGTGTGAAGACCTCAAAAGGACGAAGCATCTCAGTCAGGCATTTAACTAGGCCCCATTGCTCCATCTGAAGGGTCATACCTTTCACAGTGGCATCCCCTCTTTGCATGACATATTCATTGAGTGGCCGGTACTGCTAAAACAGACGATCAAGCATGTAATACGTCGAGTTCCAACGTGTTGCCACCTCCTGGATGAGTGGCTTGACTGGCATCCTATATTCACGTTGAATGACCCTCAGCTGCTTCCGAGCTTTAAAAGAATGGGTGAGATGAGTGCATATTCTTCGGCAGATGGTCAGTAAGTTGCTGACTATGGGTTATTTTTTCAGAAAGTCTTGAACTATAATGTTTATGCAGTGGGCCAAACACAGAACCCTGAAATAGGAACCAAGATCCATATGCTTAAGTACATTGCTGCCATTATCTGTGGCAACAAAACCAATACTAAGCCCTCTTGGACGCAGCCATTCAAAAACCTTGCTGCAAAACTCTTGCAAAATGTTTACAGCAGTTTGAGATTTCTCCATGGCGAACATGGCTACAGTTGCATGTTTCCGAGTAGCTTTAAAAATCTCAGCTGTGTCAACATCACCTCGTTCAGATAGCTCATCTCTAACCCCCACAAAAGAGACCCAGTGTGCAGTGATGCACATGTAATCTGTGGCTTGGCAACTGGTCCACATGTCTGTTGTCAGGTGGATATTGTGAACAGCACTCTGCTGCAAAGCTTGTCCAACCAATTCCAGCACATCATGATGTAGTGCCGGAACAGCAATTCTTGCGAAATAGGAACAGCTGGGAACCTTCCATTTACGGCAGATGGCTGACACAAATTCAAGGAAACCCACCCCTTCCACAAATGAAAAAGGGAGAAGGTCCAGTGCTAACATTTTAGCGAGCTTTGCATTGTACAACCATGCTGTTGGATGGTTGCAATGGAACTGCCCTTCCAACCTAAGTATGCTCTCAATGGTAGGCTTGACTACTTTCCTTTGTGGTGCTGTTGTTTTCATTAACCCACTTAGGCTCAACGATGCAATTTGTCTCATTGCGGTACTCGGTCGCCTTGGTGTCTCAGCCTGACTCTCTGAGTATGGCTCTTAATGCGGTGCTACTCAGATGTTACTGAGGAGGATGTGGGCGGTACCACTATACTACTGGGGACAGGGCTAGAAATGCCTCCCTCTCCTTCACCTTCCACCGCAATAATATCGTCCCCTGATTCTTCCTGACCAACTTCAATGGGTTGAGTTTTTCTACTTTGTTTTAACTGAAGTAGGTGATTCTCCCACACAATAGTGTGGTGTATTCTGAGATGACTTGCTTGGCCTCCAGTACCAAAGTTTGTACCAAGCTTACCGTGCCAACCAGCAGTGCGACAAATTGAGCATATAGCAATGTTCTCCTCCCTGGTGGTAACAGAAAAGAAGTCCCAAACTGGGGAGGAAACCTTTCTGGCACTGCTGGATGTGCCACTTTCAATACCAGATGAACTGGAGGGTGTGCTTGGAATGTGATGACTCTGTGCAGCTTCACTATGACTTTAACTACCATTACCTACTGAGATGGTTGAGTTGGATGTAGGTCCCTGCCGGGCCTTTGAAAATATGGCATCTGGAGGTCGTGGTGTTGTAACCTGTGTTGGTTGTATCCGTGCTACATCCTGCTCAGTAGCAGCCTTTCTGGATAGGGTGAGAATGTTGGTCTCCATCCCCTTTGGGGCGGGAGTGATGTGCGTGATGAGTGGCTCGTCTTCATCAACATCATCCCCCTCTTCTACATCTACCTCCATAACTGTAAGTTTTTCGGGAACCTTCCTGTTCAGAAGCATTGTCTTGTGGCTTGCATCACTCTCAGACTGAGCTGGTGGCTACCAAGTGGCATCACGGTCATCAGAAGCGGGGCTTGAAGAAGAAGATGATGGACTAAGCCTACTTTTCCTTGCTGGTGGTCTGGAAGACAATAGATCTTCCGAAACAATGGTTTGGTCCACTTTGTCTGCAGGAAGCTCGATTTCCTGAAATGCCACTACGTCAGGAGCAACAACTACTATTGTGGGCTGTTCTTGCGGCTGCTGTTGTTGTTCTTGCTGCTGCTGCTGTTGTTCTTGCTGCTGCTGCTGTTGCTCTTGTGGCTGCTGCTGTTGTTGTTGTGGCCGCTGCTGTTGTTTTTGTTGTTGCGGCTGCACACTTATCTGCTGAGTTGCCTGTGTTGATTGTGTACTACTTTGCGATGATGACATTTCAACATCGCTGCTCGTTAGTAGACTGTCTACCTCTGCGACACTCAAGGGCTTGGCCCTTGGTTGGTGGGGTTGGACCGCTGGTGGGGAGGTGCTGCTCCCAGCTTGGTTCCCGGACAACGCTGCTGCAGGCATAACTTTTTTGCTCCCCAAAGAAATATTGGCCGGCACACCAGTCGTGGTTAATGGCACTTCCTTTTTCTGTTCCTTCTTCTCACCATCAACTTTCTTGGTACTGGACCTGGTACCTTTCTTTGGGGCCATCTTCTTCAGATGACAGGCAGGAAACAGATGCACAACAAGTTGTGTTCACACATGGACGTGATGTGCAGCAGGACTTCTGTCTGGCTGGCAGCACACCGGGTGATGATGATGATGACACCTCCTCCTCTGGCTTTTTGTACACCTAAAAGCAAATAAGCCAGGATAAGAACATCAGTGAAATGTTGCATTTGTTGTTGTGGTTCAGTTACTTACTACTGTCCAAAAGATATAGTCCACCCATTTCTGTGACTTTGTCAACAAGGGCTATGTTATACTACTGTGTATACACTCACTACACTCTCAGGAAGGATAGGAAAGAGAATAAGAACCACCAAATTAAAAATGTAATGGAAGTGGGGTGGACCCTATTTGCCATTAAATTATTAGATAAAACAAAATACAGAAGGAGCGTGAAAAGTAAAACAGAAAATATTGTGATGACAAATTCACATTAGTATTCGGAAATTAACTCCAAAAAGCAATCCTCCAGGCGGATGTTGTTTGGTTTGTTTTCTTTATTCAGAATAATATGTTGGTGTCAGTCAGCTTCCAAGCAATTATAATGTCATTGATACAACAAAGTTAACAGCCGACGCGGGTCATCCCCATTTGGGACATCATCAGGGCTTATAAAAAAGTTTTTGTCTTCACTGTAATTTTCCACGCTCCTTCTGTATGTTGATTTATGTAAAGCAAGCCAGGGGATTTTGGACGGTGTGCCCCTAGGAAGTTGAGAGGGTCGTGATATATAATCAGGAATTCAGTACTTCATTTTGGATGGATAGCTGCTCAGTGCACACATTAGTACCCTACAACGTCTGGTCATAGAGGAATATTAAATTATTAGAGCATCACATCATTCATGGAGCTGCTACTGGCAAAGGGGGTGGATGGATGGAAGCAGTAAGCCAATAGGAAAACCATCCAGGCCTATATGGCAAAAGCAGGACACTAATAACTCCCCACACAAAGAAAGGCCACCAGCCACATGGACACTTAAAAAATCACAAGCAACAAGCAGGGGGCCTGGGAAACACCAGGAGCTGACAAAAGGCCTATAAAAGCCAGGCAAAGGATGCATGCTAAAGCACACTGCTCTGCCTTTTTAATGCACCAAAATGCAAATACCAAAATTCACAGGCCCCAAAAAGGTCTGGAGGGTGCATTGCATACCAACACACACCAGACACACACAACAAAGGCATGTCTTTGAGACGCCCAACATCAGAAAGCCCACCCCAAAAAAACACACTTCCCATCTCAATCGAATGCTATCCATGCCCTCAATGATGTCTTAATTCAACAGACCACACAGAAACACTTGATTAATAAAGCTGTGGCTACCTGCTCTGAGACTACTGGATGAAAGCAGGCCTGTTGGCAGAGACATGGCCAGACAAGCTTACAGGCCTAGGCTTCAAAATGGCCACCCGCCACATGGCCAGGCCCAACAACATCAGAAACCCACCACAAAAAAACACACTTCACCACTCAATACAATGACATCCATGCCCTAAATGATGTCTAAATTCAACAGACCACACAGAAACACTTGATTAATAAAGCTGTGGCTACCTGCTCTGAGCCTACTGGATGAAAAAGGCAGGCTTGTTGGCAGAGACAAGGCCAGACAAGCTTGCAGGCCTAAGCTTCCAAATGGCCACCAGCCACATGGCCCGGCCCAACAACTTCAGAAAGCCCACCACCAAAAAACACACTTCCCCACTCAATCCAATGCCATTCATGCCCTAAATGATGTCTAAATTCAACAGACCACACAGAAACACGTGATTAATAAAGCTGTGGCTACCTGCTCTAAGCCTACTGGATGAAAAAAAAGGCCTGTTGGCAGAGACAAGGCCAGACAAGCTTGCAGGTCTAGGCTTCAAAATGGCCACCAGCCACATGGCCAGACCCAACAACATCAGAAAGCCCACCACCAAAAAACACACTTCCCAACTCAATCCAATGCCATCCATGCCCTAAATGATGTCTAAATACAACAGACCACACAGACACACTTGATTACTAAAGCTGTGGCTACCTGCTCTGAGCCTACTGGATGAAAAAAGCAGGCCTGTTGGCAGAGACAAGGCCAGACAAGCTTGCAGTCCTAGGCTTCCAAATGGCCACCAGCCACATGGCCAGGCCCAACCACATCAGAAAGCCCACCACCAAAAGCACACTGGCAACTCAATCCAATGCCATCCATGCCCTAAATGGTGTCTAAATTCAACAGACCACACAGAAACACTTGATTAATAAAGCTGAGGCTATCTGCTCTAGGCCTACTGGATGAAAGCAGGCCTGTTGGCAGAGACAAGGCCAGACAAGCTTGCAGGCCTAGGCTTCAAAATGGCCACCAGCCACATGGCCAGGCCCAGCAACATCAGAAAGCCCACCACCAAAAAACACACTTCCCAACTCAATCCAATGCCATCCATGCCCTAAATGTTGCCTAAACTCAACAGACCACACAGAAACACTTGATTAATAAAGCTGTGGCTACCTACTCTGAGCCTACTGGGTGAAAGCAGGCTTGTTGGCAGAGACAAGGCCAGACAAGCTTGCAGTCCTAGGCTTCAAAATGGCCACCAGCCACATGGCCAGGCCCAACCACATCAGAAAGCCCACCACCAAAAGCACACTGGCAACTCAATCCTATGCCATCCATGCCCTAAATGGTGTCTAAATTCAACAGACCACACAGACACACTTGATTAATAAAGTTGTGGCTACCTGCTCTGAGCCTACTGGATGAAAGCAGGCCTGTTGGCAGAGACAAGGCCAGACAAGCTTGCAGGCCTAGGCTTCAAAATGGCCACCAGCCACATGGCCAGGCCCAACAACATCAGAAAGCCCACCACCAAAAACACACTGGCAACTCAATCCAATGCCATCCATGCCCTAAGTGATGTCTAAATTCAACAGACCACACAGAAACACTTGAATAATAAAGCTGTGGCTACCTGCTCTGAGCCTACTGGATGAAAGCAGGCCTGTTGGCAGAACCAAGTCCAGACAAGCTTGCAGGCCTAGGCTTCAAAATGGCCACCAGCCACATGGCCAGGCCCAACAACATCAGAAAGCCCACCACCAAAAAACACACTTCCCAACTCAATTCAATTCCATCCATGCCCTAAATGATGTCTAAAAAAAACAGACCACACAGACACACTTGATTAATAAAGCTGTGGCTACCTGCTCTGAGCCTACTGGATGAAAAAAGCAGGCCTGTTGGCAGAGACAAGGCCAGACAAGCTTGCAGTCCTACGCTTCAAAATGGCCACCAGCCACATGGCCAGGCCCAACAATATCAGAAAGCCCACCACCAAAAAACACGCTGGCAACTCAATCCAATGCCATCCATGCCCTAAATGATGTCTAAATTCAACAGACCACACAGACACACTTGATTAATAAAGCTGTGGCTACCTGCTCTGAGCCTACTGGATGAAAGCAGGCCTGTTGGCAGAGACAGGCCAGACAAGCTTGCAGGCCTAGGCTTCAAAATGGCCACCAGCCACATGGCCAGGCCCAACAACATCATTAAGCCCACCACCAAAAAACACACTTCCCAACTGAATCCAATGCCATCCATGCCCTAAATGATGCCTAAATTCAACAGACCACACAGAAACACTTGATTAATAAAACTGTGGCTACCTACTCTGAG
This sequence comes from Lissotriton helveticus, assembly GCF_964261635.1. NCBI lineage: Eukaryota > Metazoa > Chordata > Amphibia > Caudata > Salamandridae > Lissotriton > Lissotriton helveticus. The sequence goes on along the minus strand of NC_136063.1, from coordinate 2,057,401,913 downwards.
CCTACTGGGTGAAAGCAGGCTTGTTGGCAGAGACAAGGCCAGATAAGCTTGCAGGTCTAGGCTTCAAAATGCCACCAGCCACATGGCCAGGCCCAACAACTTTTGAAAGCTCACTACCAAAAAACACACTTCCCAACTCAATCCAATGCCATCTATTACCTAAATTATGTCTAAATTCAACAGACCGCACAGAAACACTTGATGAATAAAGCTGTGGCTACCTGCTCTGAGCCTACTGGATGAAAGCAGGCCTGTTGGCAGACAAGGCCAGACAAGCTTGAAGGCCTAGGCTTCTAAATGGCCACCAGCCACAAGGCCAGGCCCAACAACAGAATGCCCACCCCAAAAAAATGCATTCCCCAACTTAATCCAATGCCATCCAGGCACTAAATGATGCTTGGAAATGAAATACATTCAAAAAACACCAAAGGAACAGTTGCTTCATCATGCGCACATCCATGAGGCCATGACTAGCTCGGGCCTACTACTGACTACTACTACCCACAACATTTAAAAAAAAAAGGAATGATAGTCAACAAAATTAAATGGTGGTTGCAACAACTGCAATGCCCCCAATCAAACAGACACAACACCCACTTACTTGTAATATATCCAATTCAAAAATACTCAAATTCAATTGCAATGATGAAGCAGACAAAAAGAGTGATCTTTCCAGCTCAAAATCCAAAGGCAGAATGACCACGAGATGGACAAAGCACTGGGAGGAACCTGCTGGACAAGAACAGGAAGTTGGAGATTCTGTGGCACTTCCTCCCTCTCCCCACCTTTTTAAAAAAGGACTCCTTGCACAAAAAACAACAGCCAAATGTCAATCTGAGGAGTTTTTTTCATCCAAATCATCATTTGCAGAAGGTTTCATGCTGCTAGAGCTGATATTCTTCTCCAAATAGAAATTTCACATGTTCGAGTTCTCGAGCATCACATTACTTCTGCCATTGCGCGTCCAAAATGACGTGATCGCGTTCTCTTGCTCCCTGTCGCATTGGATAGGATGTGTTCAGGTTCTCTCGCTCCTTGTCGCGTTCGTTATGACGTGTCCGCATCCTCACGCTCTCGCTCGCGGTGGAGAATGACGTGTTCGAGAACTCAATCATCTCATACTCTCGCGGTGCATGATCGCGAGAAGAAAGACGTGATTGCGCGATGAATGACGTGATTACGCGACTAATGACCTTAATGCGGGCACGAACTCTCGCGAGATAGCGCAAATGGCTACCACAATCCAACATCTCGTGGAAAACGCGACCGGATCGGGAAAACTTGTCAGCAAATGCGAGGATTCAGGTAAGGCGATCGCGCGTGCGCGAGAATGTAGTTTTTTTACAGCGCGAGCAAGACAAAAATTTCCGGTAAGATGCGGATTGCGGAAATTTTAACATTTTCGCGCTTTCCGCGGAACGCGAAAATGTCAAATTATCGCAATTTCCACAAGCAGAACGAAATTTGACCCCCACCCCTAATTATCACCCTCTGCTCTCCAGGGCGCTGCATAGATGCAAATGTTATTTCTAAGTGAGCGGTTCTCCAGATCTTCCGCATGGGACTGTATATCCAGGTTTTGATCCCTCAGCTGGAGGACTTCCTGCTGTAGCTGGTGCAGATCTTCCTCTCAAATCAGCTCATGCTCTTCAAGGATGGCCAGCCTTTCGCCCACTTCATCTATGTCCCGTCGACTTCTTTATGATCAGCAGAGAGTTGGCCCTTCAGGTCGAGGATATCCTCTTTAATGGCGGAGAACAGCTCCATCATGAAGGCTTTCGTGGCCGGGCCGTCCACTCCTTCCAGCAACTCCGAGTGTCCATGGTCTCTAGGAGCCATGTGTCGCCGTGTTTCAGCAGCAGGTCTTTGAGGGACTTCGCCCTTCTCACTTGGGCAGAAGCCATATAGCCGTGTGGAGGCCGGGAAAGTGGCTAGGGTAGGTCTGTACATCTGTAGCTCCGTGGGCGCACCGTGCCTGGATACACACCAGCCCCAGCGTCATGGCTGGAACAAAGTAACGGAAGCCAGAAGGCTGACGGTCTTCTGGGTTGTGTCTATAGATTGCTGAGAGAGTGCGCCCAAACCTATCTCAATACGTCCACCGTTCCTGCAGTGTCCAAACTACTCTCGGGCCACAGAGACCCCAGCTCTCACTGAGCCATATGGCGCGTGGAAAGGTCTATGTCAGCTCAAGCCCTCAGTCGGGTGGGGTATTCCACGCAGGTACTGGGGGAGGCCGCCCATGCCAGAATATACTGGCTGCACGTGGCCCCTCTGCAGGTAGTAGCCCCTACTTCCAAGAAGTAGGTGTGTACCCTCAGATTTTGCGTAGCTTGGAGCTTACCAGACAATCCGCCGCGTTGTGGTGTGCCAATACTTGCACTAGACTGGGCATATCTTGGGGCCAGCTGAGACAGCTACAACAGCTCCCATCGACAGCCAAATGGTGTGCTCGTAATTTAGTCCTGCGCTAGGAGCAGGCACATCCCCTCAGCTTTGTCTCTGATTGGCAGCAGAGCCTGGGGGGGGGGAGAGCGATGGTCAGCTGGGCTCTCATCCCTGGGCGACACCAGGTTTCAGGAGCTGCCGCTGCAGTGGCCTGCAGATGCCAGGCAAGCACAGGCAGGGTCACTATCAGCATGGAGGCCGCAATCACCGGGGATCAGATGGCTGGCACGGAGCGCTCCCCGAAGTCCACAGCTTTGCTGGACGCCAATCTTAGCACCTGTCTGGGTAGGCTGCTAGGGCCGTTGCTCACTTGGGCTCTGAGGGTATGAGTCCCCAGGCTCCAGGCCTACTAGTCTCCAGTCCGTAGGCCCAGCCAGGGCAGGGAAGAAGGCAAGATGGTGGGTGGAAATAAATCCCCCTTCCGGGCAGTCACTCTGGTCTCTCCTTGTGTTGGGGGACACTCTTTTCACTGGAGAGGGCGGGTCGCTAGGCTGGTGGCGCTCTCAGGCCTTGTGAGTTGCAGCATAAAGTTTCAGGCTTATTGGTCGCTTGCGCGGAGGCCCAGCCAGAACAGGAGAGAAGGCTAGATGGCGGGTGACTAGCAGGCCTCTCTCCGGACCGCCACAGCACTCCAACATCGCGAGGACAGCTCACCCTCTGTGACCCATGGCAGGCTCTCCGGGCGCAACACAGTCCTGTCTTGTGCTCCTAGGCTCGTCTGCTTAGCGCTGCCGGAGAACACTCTCAGGCTGCACCAGTAGCGCAGCCGCGTCAGCCACCACGCTCATGAGAGCTCCGCCGCGGTCCAATCAGGAACTCAGTCTGGAGCACCGATGCGGCTGTTGGAACCCTCTACATTAGTCCCGGCCGAAGCGCCAGCCAGTACCGGTCCGTGTTTGGCTGTTTGGAGACCGGGGGATGGGACGCATACAACGCTAAGAAACTGCAGAGCGGGAGGGACGGAATTTCACATCCTACTGAGTTGCTATCTTGGCTATGCCCCCTTCAACAGCATTTAGAGGAAATGAATGTACATATTTAGTGGAAGCTAGGCTTTCATCACCCACTGATCCCAACCTTGTTAATTTTTACAACAAAACATGCATAGCTACCTGTGAGGATTTGCTATTTATATAAAAATTCCCAGATACTTTTTGTCAGGGCACAAGTCCTAAAAAAAGAAGTGGGGGGACGCTGATGTCAATACAGGAAGTGACATCACGAAAGGTGGGTTGCACCATCACACATTGCCTCCCCTCCCTCACCCCTTAGATGCGTTGGCATCAGAGAAGCCAGAGCGTGAGCAGCGTTCTGAATGGGTTCCGATCTCGCCCCAGAGAGGCCAAAGAGTGAATGTGTGGCTCCATTTGCTCCAATTATTGAGCTCCGGTCAAATAAGTGGGGGGACGCCGTCCACCCACGTGGTACCTCGACTCCAGCCCTACTTTATGTTACTCCAATTCCAACTTGGTACATTCGGCTACAGTATACCACGTACAAAGTGGAAGCCGAGCTATAAAGCAAGCAGGATCTGTACAGAATGGACAGCTCAATGTATCAGATTTGGATGGGCCCCCTTCCCAGACCTGAACTTGCCCCCATTATTTGAACACAGCCATCTCAAAGAACTAAGCCAATGGTCACCCCTAACTGTTAGCAACTGCTAAGGCCAGGGTGAAATTGGGAATCTACCAGTCCCCTGCTACCAATCTACAAAAAAGTAACACCCAGTGATTCTAATGTGCATTGAATTGGGTTGGTCTCAGCATCTTCCCTCAACACCTTAATATTTTTAATGGCCCATCCTGAGTGAGCACAACCAAGGACTACAGTCACACATTTGGAAGCATGATTTGTGTTCCAAATCCAGTGTCCTTAAAATAATGCAATTCATATTTCTTTCACACTCTTTCTGTGAAAGAATTATTGCAAATCAGAGTACAGAATCAAACTATACCATAATGTGCTTATATTTCCAATGCCTGCCATTCTTTGAGCATATTTTATATTTATGCTTTTAGCAGGAACTGGTCACACCATTGTTTGCAGGCTTGTCACACAGAAATTGGATTATGTGACAATTTCAAAAGAGGGGTCTTTTTTTCAGTGCCACACTTCCTAAATATATTATCGAACTACTTTTGATGATTTGATTGAAAATAGGTGCAAACATGGCTTTTCACAACTAGTCAGCTACTTCGCTAATAAAAAAAATCCACAATATCAATTCCATCTTTTCGTGGACCCCAAAACTCCCAAAATTGAACAATGTGCCAATTTCCTTGTCTGACCATGCCTGCATTAGAGTCGCTATCCACACCAAATTCATTCACAGAAGACCTTTTTGCACAACAAAGGAGCTCCCTTTGTAGTCCAGGACAAACGAAAAAGCAATAGCCCTGACATACTGTACCAGGGTCACCCAGCCTTTTTACTAACTTGCAGAAGCTGTCCTTCAGCAATTCTGTTAGTCTCTGATGGATAGGAATATGGTTATTGATCAAGAAACTCCCTCAACTCAACACAAAGTGTAAACAGCTAATTTACAGAAAATTATTACCTGAATCCAAAACCACAAGGGTCAAACTTGCTGCTAACAATACAGTGACACTTACCACTATTATAATCACCTGCCATGGAACGTTCGGGTTCCGAGCTTCTAAATTGAAAATAATGTTCAACTAAAGCAGACCTCTCCCCCTCTTAAATCTGAAAGTACAATTATGAAGCTGTGTCATTCCACCCTTGGTTCTATTATCACAATGTATCATTGGAACCAGGAGATGTCTACTTACAATTCAAAAATTAGAACATAACTTAAAAGCACAGAAGGCAAATGCCAAATGTCAAATGGCAACTCCTATTTATACCCTCACTTGTCGAGTCAAGACCCTTGGGAAGACAATGAACACTAAATTCTCTTCAAACCTACCTTAGATCCATCAATGCAGGCTTATGGCAGCTGCTGTAAAGAACTAAGTGGTTCTTTACAAGCCCTTTGCACCACCAGTATGTCACTTTCCAAGATGAAATGGAATGCACTGGCAGCGCAAGTGGCTTGTAAATAAGCCCCTATATTTGTTGCACTAATAGGAGGACAGCAATATACCTTAGGCTTTCTTTATCGCTGAGTAAAATTCAGTATGGTCAGCTAAAAATACTTTTCGACTGGCTGTCAACATCTTCTGTGTGATTCACTACCTTTCTGTCTGACAGGCCTCACCATGTTATAATGGTCATCTGTCAATTGATGAGTATTTCACTCACAATTCCTCTAGATTCGGCACTGTTTTCATTTTTTCTTCAGTGTTTACAGGCCAGCCATGTACAAAACCTTGACAGATAATATTCAACATATTACAGTTAGAGAGATGAAATCCTGGTACACATTAGAGTAGCCAGCAGACTTGGGAACTATCGACTCTTCTTGGGCTGCCTAGCAGGAAAGCTTCAAAGATTCATCTGTTTTGACAGGCCTTTGATTTGTTCAAAGCTGATGGTCTTGTAGAAATCAGCTCTTTATAATATGGCCTTTCCTTGCTCAGCACCTAAAGCAGTCACCAACCAGTGTCAGCACTGTATGAATGAAAAACGGTCTAGTGTACCAGCAAATATATGAATTATGAGTGCCTTCCTAAAAGCTAATTACCAGCCAGATACATTGGAAATAGTGACAGGCCAGTCTATTTGACTGCTCTTTCTCTGATAGGTATGAGCACTATCAGTTTTAAACATAGCACACATGCCACTTAGCTTGTTCACTAGGCACTACAGAGTTATACCAGGTAAAAAGCAACACTCAACAAGACCAAGGGCCTGATTTATGTATTGGCAATTGGCCTGTCCACTGTGGATTAATAAAGTGAGGATAATGTCAACCTGCCATTTGGATTTACTCCGTTTAACAATTGTCCATTAGAGACAAAATAGGGTTGCACAGCAACACATGAACTTCCAGAATCTTGGAAGTCTTTTTATGATCATAAACCTTTATCAGGTCCTCCCTCACTTTGGTAAATAACTCCAGAGAACAGTAGGTATAAGCCCCTTTCGATCTAAAGAAAAATAGGTAAATTTCCATCAAAAGAGCTCTTTCACCAGAGGAAAACAGAATATGCAAAAAAATGTCTTTTGTTTATGAGTAATCAAGTAGATTGACAGCTATGCAGATAATTTACCATGGTTGGCCATTGGAATTCCTGGAAATGTATGATCAATATTGATATTGAAAGGCCAGCATACCTGAACCACTGCCTCACATTCCATGTACCCACCAGACAGCACCGTTCCGCCCAACTCACCCTAGCCTCCATCCCCAGGATCTACCAGAACAGAACCAAAGGAAGATATTTCTCCTATCTTGCCACCAAGACCTGGAACACCCTTCACCTCCAAATCAGGCAATCAGCGTCACTGACCCAATTCAAGAAGGACCTCAAGACCTGGCTCTTCGACTTACACCACACCAAGAGGACCCAGCAGCCCCCCACTCCACGCGCCTTGAGACCGTCATGGGTGAATAGCCACACTTTACAAGACCCCGATTGATTGATTGATATCTGTGCTGTGATGAGGGTTAATCATTGAAAATGTGATTATGCATACTAATTGTAAGGGCACATCTGCAATGCAATGTATAGATTTAGGAATTTTCTCTGAGTCATTGAACTGTTTTAAAGTTTTGTTGAATCTTTTCTACTACAGGTTCAGTTCTGTAAACCTGAGACCCTGGCCACATCACAAAACAGTTCAAGCTTCCACTAACTGTGGATTATGGGGGTAATTAAAGCAGTTCTTGTTGCAGTCATGTTTACTACTACTAAATATGATACATCCTCCTGCTGTGGGTCTACCACATTATATACCATAAGGGCTTGATTTAGGAGTCGGGCTGTTAATTCGGACTCCTGCTTATACCTCTGTTTATGCACGGGTTGGATTTGTAAGTTGTTAGGTACTTAACACATCCAATAATTATCAGATGCATTAAATAACTGAACCATCATTACCTTTCAGCAAGTCAAAACTTGCAGAAATTTAATTGTGGTGAAAACCATATGGTCTTTACTGTATCATGCGGTTGTTGGTTTATTAAGTACCAAAATGCGCATGTTATTTCCCAACCATTCTTAATAGGTGCTATATATCTCACTTTATATATATAATGTACCCGTGGTATTGTTATTTATCAGGTACTAGCACGTATACTCGTAATCAGAGCCCAATTAGTTTAAAACTATGCTTCAGACTACGTCTTAAATTAGCATTTTCCATGCTCAATTCACATGATATGGGCTGATGGTTTTTGTTTCAATGAAGGTGCCTGTCGGGTCACTTTAGTAGCACTGTTTTTAACCTTTCTCTGTTTCCATGGTTGCCAGTGATAGCAAGCATTGTGTGATTTTTGCAGTCACTGCTCCTGCAGGTAAGTGCAGTGGGGCAGGGCGGTTGTGGGGCGGGCTGCGGGGGGTGACAGGATAGGGAAAAATAAATTAATCAATAAATAAATCCTATTCAATCGTCTGTCGAATTCTGCCCTGCCTCACCGCGCTTACCTGTAGGAGTCACAACAGTTTTTTTATATAACTACATTGATGGTTAGGGCATTTATCTTAGCCGTGAGTTAAACCCAGACAGATCACATACAAATTGGTGGTATGGATCCCTTTAATTCATGCTCCAGGATCATTGTGTGTCCTACCGCCACTGTAGTCGCAGCTCCTGCAGGTAAGCGCGGCAGGGTAGGGCCAGGGCAGGGGGTGGGGCCGGGGGTAAGCCAACAGACAACGGAATAGGGAAAATAAAAGAAATACATAAATCCTATTCTATTGTCTGTCGACTTCCTGCCCTGCCCAGACCCACTGCGCTTACCAGCTCGAGCCGAGACTGCACCACTGATGTTAGCATCATATTGCTCTAACACATACTCATTCAGCATGGAGTCAAATGATGTTTTCTGTCCTAACCAACATCATCCTTTTTATTGGCTGTATATCCTTGGAGGATATTGCCTTTGGAAATCTGAAATGAGTGCTGAAGGAATTGCACATTTATCCTTTACCTACAAAAGTATTAAACCTTGACGGCTAAGCCTAGGTCTTTCTTTTAAACTAATAAATACACTCTGCTTTCCATTACATGTGTTCCGGGTTTTTATTACTCAATTGAACCTGTTTTTTCTTTGTTCCAGGAGCATGTAAGGAACAGAATTGGTGACCATTAGGTCACACATATCTCGTGAAATACGTGATCAACACACTGAGCTATCTGAAAATGAAATGAATCTGTAGAAGCAATTTTACTAGACAGGATAATAGACAGAATATTGGACTGGTCTAGGCGGGAAACTCACTGATTGTCGTTAGAGTAAAGAATATGAAAGGTGGCTGTCCTGACTGTTCCAGTGATGTCAGAACACTAGAAAGTACCCCGGCGTTTGTAAGTCTTGTGAAATAAAAACATCCAAATAAAGAAGCAATATGTGCACCTCCAAAATTTGCAATTGTACCGGTTTGACCTGATAAAACTTGTCAGTATTTGGAGTTGTAGTGTCGTGTCGCTAATGCATGATATTGCAAACAATATAGATTTATTTTCAAAACAATATTTTTCACAAATTTATATGCATATCATGCAGCGTTTTTTGCTATTTTTACTTGAGATATCTATTTTCCTTTAATCAGTTTCTAAGATAAGGAAGGAGTGAACTAGAACAGTGAAATTGTAATTTAAACGTACACCATGGTGAACTTAATCAAATGTGACTCACAGTGTAATTTCCTGAAAAAAGCTACAGATATCAGATTCTAGTCATAACTGATGTAATCTATGTTATTGAAATCGTATAGGGAGTTTTTACTTGCAAATTTTCAATCGCTACCCAAGCAGGGGATATAAAAGCAGAATATACCACTTTACCACCACCGCTTTGACAACTAAAGCCATTGCTTACATCAGGGTTTTCTTGAAGGCAATGACTATAAAATCAGTGTTGTCTTTTTTGCAAAAAGAAATCAAATAAACACTACTTTAAATGTGTAGGGTTATTCTAGGGAGAGGTGTGGCGCCGCGGCCAGGGCGACTGACGCTGGAATCTGGGGATCAGAGTTCGATCCCCGGCACCGGCGGCAGATTAGCCCAGCACCATATGACTCTGGGCAATAGCTCGCTTAATCTTCCCGACGGCCCCCAGCGCCTAGAGACCCGTACGGGGGATTGTGCGCTTTACAAATGTGGATTATTATTATTCTATATTTTCCAGATGATTTCTCGCTAATTAAAACTCTTTTTATTATCTGATGCAGAATAAATGTAAAGTGAAGCTCCAGCTTTCACAAATAGTTCTAGGGCAAGGTATTACCTAATTGCAAGCAGTGCAGGGTGAACTAGATTTACGTTGTGGTAGTCACAACTCCACAGATACTTTTGCCTTTATCCACAAACTATGCATTCATAATGCGGCATTATTTCCGAATTTTGAAGTTGGCCATTAAAAGATAGAAGTTCCACTAATGGACAAAGCTGTCTAGTCATATTGCATGGATTTATCTCTGCTATCTAAACAGTGCGCAATAAGATTCAGAGTCTCCATCCAATTCAGGATTTGTAATGAGGAGCCTGGACCTCTTCATGGCACCAGCCTACTTAGGCCCACAGCGCCTTGAGATCCTCATGGGTGAGTAGCCCGGCTTTACAAACCCCTGTTTGGTTGGTTGGTTGATTCCTAGGAGGGTGAAAATGCTTCATCAGTATTCCCATAACGAAAATCACAGACACCTCCAGTATTAATAATTTTGGAATGCACACCTTATTCCGAGATGTTCCCTAAAGGCCCATTAAAAAGAAAGCTTACCTTGGGAATCAGACCCACACTAACTCACCATTAGTCTGCTGTTTCCCTACTGGAAATCTCCAGCAGAAGTTGCAAGAAAGTACGAAAGGAGAGCTTAATTCTGTACTAATTTGTGTTGGTGCATTGCAGCCTGTGCTTTGGTAGACTGCTGTTATACTTGTATTCCAAAATGCTAAGTAAAGGACAGAATTAGTAAAGGATGACACACAAATGTTTACACAATGAAAGCACTGAAATTGTTGTGGAGGCGATTGTTAATACATTTTGCACTCCTATGACAACTTTGTGCGCATAAAGTGTACTCTGCACCCACAAATGGTAGTTGCTGATTCACAGAAGTAGGATCCATTGATTGAATGGGTGCTCTGATGGCATTTATTACAAAGTAAATTCTATGCAGTTGCATGTCAAGTATGGAAAGTACTCGTTTGTTTTGGAAAATGGGTGTTAAAAGAGAGTTCCAAAGGAGTGTTCATTGTTGAATGATGGCATCACACACACACAGCTGTCATTTTGTAGGTATTTAATGTGGTATTCAATGCATAGTCCATTCTAGCTGAAAAAGTAAAGCGATGTCTGCAAATAGTATGAAACTGTGAAAAAGGACATGTATTACTCCTATATTTTGTGGGATTGTAAAAAAAGGGATTTTTCAAAACGTGAAAACGTTTTCCTCGAACAGAAAAGTTGGCAAATAGATATACGTATGTGCGTCGTTTGTTCGAAAGACGATATGCAGTCTAAGGGTTAAGACTGACAGATGTAATAAAGGACATTAAATAAGTCGCAGTACTCCTTTCACTATGCCGAGAACTTTAACAATCTGAAAAATGTGAACATCTATGCAACTTGTAAGCATAATATATGACTATTACTTAAAAATGATCAGCGCGCAAAATGTTACACTTATAAACATATGGTGCATATGAGTTGAATCATGGGATGCATGGACTCCATTCACGTGTATCTCTTCTCTAAAATAATTTCTTCAATAATTATATGCCTCATGTGTCTGTTAATGAATCATAAAATAGCCTGCATGCTAGTGAATTAAATTTAATCTTTTGTAATTAAATGAGAGAATCTGGCCAGAGAGTGGCAGCAGTTTTTTATACAAATTCGAATGTATATGTAACTTGCATTGTAAATGTAAATTGATACTTGTATAGCGCACTACTCACCCGCAAGGGTCTCAAGGCGCTTGTACGAATACCACTGTGGAACCCATCCTGGCTTTCCCTGTGAGGTTTCCACTCCTGGGCACCCCCAAGGTGGAGGCCAGGCATCCTTAGCATTAGAACATATGTCTGCATTGAGTGAACAGAACATATTTTACCACGTGATAATGAAGGTCCTTAGAAGCCCAACAGCAGTTGACGCATGTGGATTTGACTTAATATTTGCAGGACTTAACTCACACAGACTGGCACATAACCCAGCATGTCTGTCATTTCCTGTAGACTGCTTCACCACAGGGCATTTCTCTGATGCGTTGGAACCACTGAAGCAGTGGTACACTAACTCATAACTAACCGTGGACGCAAAATCCGTTCTGTTCGTGGAATTTGCGGATTTTTGGCAATTTCGCGGTCTGCGAATCCCGTGAATTTGCCCAAAAATCCGCAAATTCGCAAGCTGGCAGATTTTTTTGCTTGGTCGCGCTTGAAAAATACAATATCGCGTGCGCTGCGTTGACTTACCGTGATTCTGTGTTCGCCAAGTTTTTTTTTTTTCCGGTTTGCGTGTGCTGCGCCATTTTGTGTCTTGCTGCGTGATCGTGCAAGAGTTTTTCGACCGCGATTACGTCATCGTGGCCCGCCATCTTGAACAGCGAGAGTTTGACAACGCGAGTACGTCATAAGGGCTCGCGATCACGCATCGCGGGAGTAAACAATTGCGAACACGTAGATGCGGCACGCAGCTGACTTCTGGCAGGAGATTTGAACAGCTTGCTTTCCCGAACTTGCAAAAATTGCAATTCTGCACAAGAAATCCACCGCAGGCAGCATAAACCTTCTGAAAATGATGATTTTGATCAGAATAACTCCTCAGATTGACATTTGGCTGCACTTTTTTGTGCAAGGAGTCCATTTATGGGGGGTGGGGGGTGGGAGGAAGGAAGGAAGTGCCCCAGAGTCTTCAACTTCCTGTTCCTGACCAGCAGGCTCCTCCCAGTGCTTTGTCCATGTCCTGGTCACTGTTGATTTGGATCTGGAGCTGGAAGGATTACTTTTTGTGGCTGCTGCTGGATATTTGTATTTGAGGACTTTTTGGACTTTGGAGTTTGGATCACTTTTGGATTTGAGATTTTACAAGTAAATTGGTGTTGTTTGTTTGGGGCATTGCAGTTGCTGCAACTACAATTTTAAAACTTTTTTCACAACTTTAAAAAAAATATATTGTGGGTAGCCACAGTATCCAGTAGGCCCAGGGTTAGTCATGGGTGCATGATACAACTGTTTCCGTGAGTTTTTTTTAACTTAAATCTCATTTATGTCATGGAATTTTAGCTCACTGTTATATGTGGATTTTTTTTTATTTTGGGGTGCCTGTAAAGCCTCACTAGCCAGAGGGCCCAGGGGTAGTGAGTGGTGCATGGACCAAGTCTTTCTGTGGGGTGTCTTGAATGTAAACATCATTGAGGGCATGAATGGCATTGGATTGTGGTGATTTGTGTGTGCTTTTCGACTTTTTGGGGTGTTGTTGGGGCCATTTTGAGGCCTGGTTCCTTGCAGGGCCTGGCCATGTGGGTGGGGGTCAAGGGGCCATTTTGAAGCCAGGCAGTGTGCTCAGGCCTGAACCCAGTTTGCCTTGCTTTCATCCATTTTGCCCAGTGGTAGTGAGTGGTGCATGGACCAATTCTTTCTGTGGGGTGTCCTGAATTTAAACATCATTGAGTGCATGGATGGCATTGGATTGTGACAATTTTTGTGTGTTTTTCGACTTTATTGGGGTGGTGTTGGGGACTAGCCATGTGGGTGGGGGTCAAGGGACCATTTTGAAGCCAGGCAGTGTGCTTTGTGCCATATGCCTGCACCCAGACTGCCCTGCTTTGATCCATTATGCCCAAGGGGTAGTGAGTGGTGCATGGACCAAGTCTTTCTGTGGGGTGTCTTGAATTTAAACATCATTGAGGGCATGGAAGGCATTGGATTGTGGTGATTTTTGTGTGTTTTTTGACTTTTTGGTGTGTTTAACTGATGTTCCTCTGGCTTCCTTTGCTTTTAGGTGCACAAGAGAACCGCCAGGAAGAAGTCCTGCATTGGTGTGTGCAGCACAACGTCACGTGACGTCACGTGTGGCCACAGACAACTCGTGCATCTGCGGCCTGCTGTTCTGACATCTGAAGAAGATGGGCCCAAAGAAAGGTGGCCGTAGCGCCTCTACGAAAAAAGTTGCCAGTGCCACTGCCAGTAAGAAGGAGCAGAAGAAGCAAGTGGCACCACCTACCAAGGAGACTGGTGTGCCCACAGACACCTTTTTTTGGAGAAAAAAAAACTACGCCTGCAGCAGCAGCGGTGTCCGCCGGGGACCAAGCTGGGAGCAGCACCTCCACTTCATTGGGCTCAGTGCCACCACGCCGAGTTAGGTCCAAGTCCATGAGTGTTGCAGAGGCAGCCACTTTAATTATTCAATCACCATCGACCAGTGATGTTGGCTCATCGCAAGAAAGTAGCATCCAATAAACTCCGGGTGTAACTCAGCTGACGAGTGTTCAACAACCACAGCCGCAACGACAACCACAGGTGCAGCTAGTACAAGCGCAAGTACATGGGCAAGGAGAGGCGAAGTACATGCGCAAGGAGAGGCGCAAGGAGAGGCGCAAGTAGAGGCACAAGTAGAGGCGCAAGGAGAGGCGCAAGGAGAGGCGCATGGAGAGGCGCATGGAGAGGCACAAGTAGAGGTGCATGGAGCGGCACAACTGCCCACAATGCTTGTTCCTCCAGAAGTAGGGGCACAATAGTAAATCGAGATTGAAGTGGAGGTATCATCCGAGGAAGCCACTCCTCCTGATGGTGATTCATTGTATTCCAGATCCCCAGCGAGAAAAAGGTCAAGGAGGGCTACTACAAGTTCTTCTTCAAGCCCCTTTCCTTCTGATGATCTTGATGTTGATTGGAACCCACCAATGCAGTCTGAGAGGGAGGCACACCATGAGCCGACAAAGGTAGCTAAGCCTAAAAGGAAGGTTCCCGCAAGGCTTTCAATTATGGGTGATGATGACGACGAACAAGAAGTGGTGTATTCTGCTGCTGATGAACAGTCTGACGATGACCCAGTCATCACAGTCGTCACTCCAGCCCCAGCGAGCATGAAGCAAGACATTTTGACCCTATCCAGAAATGCTGCTGAGCGTGATGTGGGTGGCGTGGCACTGGTACCACCACCAACGCAGTTAACTACTACACCAACACGACCTACAGCTTCCATATTTTCTCGTCAGGACCTCCATCCAGCTCGACCTCCATTACCTCAAGTAGTGGTGCTGTAAGTGCACAACAGAGTCAAATTCAGCCACGCCCATCCTCCACTGCATCTGGCATTGAAAATGAAAGTAGCACCTCCACCACCAGCAGACATCTCCATTTCCCAGTTTGGGACTTCATTAGTGTTAGCAAAAAGGCGGAAAACATGGTCGTTTGTTCGATTTGTAAAATAGTAGTTAGTCGGGGTAAGCTTGGTACCAACTATGGTACCGGAGGCCAGAGAGGTCATCTCCAAAAGCACCACACTATCCAGTGGGAGGCGCACCTAAGGAAGATCCGGAAGCCAAAAATAGAACTGATCCAAAGGTATCCATTCACATTGCATCTGATGATGACGAGGGGCTGATCATGCAGGGGGGAAGTCAAAAACCCACCAACATTTTTTCTGGTACACCGAGTACCCCTGGCAGCAGCACTGCAGTGGTAGTGCCCACACCCTCTACCCCTGCAACATGTATGAGAAACACTAAGAGTCTGGGAGAGACACCAATGCGAAAAAGTACATCAATGAGCCTAACTGGTTTGAAGAAGTCTGCATCATCATCATCATCGTCAGGTAAAACGGTCCAGACCACCATTAGAAGCATGTTTTGGTCGGAGGCACCATTTGAACGCAACCACCCAACAGCACTTCTGTATAACGCAAAGCTGGCTAAAATGCTAGCGCTGGACCCTCTCCCTTTTTCTTTCGTGGAAGGGGTGGGTTTTCTAGAATTTGTGGCAACAGTCTGCCCTAAATGGAAGGTTCCTACCCGGTCCTATTTTGCCAGAGTTGCTGTTCCAGCACTACATCAAGATGTGCTAGAGGTGATTGGTGCAGCTATTCAGAAGAGTGCTGTTCACACTATCCACCTGACAACAGACATGTGGACCAGTTGCCAAGCCCTTGATTACATGTGCATCACTGCACACTGGGTCTCTTTTGCAAGGGTTAAAGACAAGTTAAAAGCAGGTGTTGACACGGACAGTTTTTCAAGCTACTCGGAAACATGCAACAGTAGCCATGTTTGCCATGGAAAAATCTCATACTGCACCTAACCTTTTGGAGGAGTTTGAGAGCAAGGTCTAAGAATGGCTGCATCCAAGAAATCGCATGATTGGTTATGTTTCCACGGATAATGGCAGTAATATAGTTAAGGCCATGCAGCAAGGTGCTATTTCAGAGTGCCGTGTTTGGCGCACAGTATTAACATTGTTGTGCAAGATTTCTTGAAAAAAGAAAACACAGTCAACAAGTTACTGACCACCTGCCGAACAATCTGCACACATTTCAGCCATTCTTTTAAGGCCCGGAAGAAGCTGAGGAGCATGCAACATGAACGTAGACTGCATGTCAAAGGACTCATCCAGGAGGTGGCAACACGTTGGAACTCAACCTTCTACATGCTTGAGCGTCTGTCTGAGCAGTGGGGGGTAATCAATGAGTATGTCTTTGCACTGGGTTCTACTATGAAAGACATGAGGCTAGAGTTGGATGAATGGAAGCTAGTTGCAAGCCTGACAGACATGCTTCGTCCTTTTTGAGGTCTTCACGCGTGAAGTCAGCAGGAAGGACTGTTCTTTGGGCAAAGCTATGCCATTGTTGCGCATGCTAGAGCACCAACTGAAGGCGGTGTCTTCAACGTTCCGAGATGATGCTGAAAAGCAAAACGCATATCAGTTGGCGGAGAGGTTATTAAGCCGCATAGTTGACAATGAAAGGCTTGAAAAAATACATACAGAACAACATTACATTTGTGCCTCTATTCTGGATCCACGGTACAAAAAGGCTGTGGCCAGCAAAGCATTCATTCCTTTTAATGAAGCAGCTGTTTCAAATTACAAACATTGGCTAGCTCTGTCAGCCACTCTGTATGAAAAAGAGCGGCAGAAAATTGAAGGAGCCGGTGTCAAGTTCCACTTCTGAATCTGTGGCCGCAGGGAGTCACTTTCCCTCACAGCCGTTAACGACACCAGCAACCGTATCATCATCCTCACCTGCACCAGGCCCAGCCATAATATTGTCGGAAGCGGATTGGCTAACTCATCAAGGGTTTGCTCGTTCCAGTGATGCAAAGGCCACAGATGGTACGCAAAGTGGAGCAACCCTTGAGAACCTTGAGTCGATGGTGCAGGCCTATCTGGATGACCAAACAGAGGTCTTTGTTAATCAGAACCCGTTGCTGTATTGGTATTGGAAAAGGCCTCTATGGCGACTGATCACCAACCTGGCTCTAAATTATTTGTCTTTCCCACTCGCAAGCGTGTCTTCTGAACGTGTTTTCAGTGCTGATGGTGCCATTGTAACTTCAAAAAGGACCCACCTTTCGCCCAAAAATGTGGGGAGGTTAACACTGATCAAGATGAATCAGCAATTCATACCACCAGATTACAAAATACGTGAATGCTCGCAGGAAGAAGAGGACACCGACTTAGGTGACGGAAGTTCTTCTCTGTTAGCTAACCTACTCCTGTCTCAATTCATAGAGTTTGAGGACGAGCTCTACTTCCCTGACACCAAGGCCTGAACATGACTTCCTTTTGGTTCGTCTTTATTTACTTTTATTCCTGTGTGTCTTTGTTTTTTTCAACTTTTACCACAACAAAACTCTAATCACCTAATCACAACAAGTCCATCAGCAGCACTGTCTTCATCTTATTTCCTTATTGATTTGAAGGTGCTGCAGTCTGCATTCCTGAGGTTTCACAACTCAATTATGCTCCTCTATCCTCCTCCTCCAGACTCCCCCTATCCATTTCCTTAAAGGCAGATGGCTGGATTACGCAGAATAAAGAAACTTTGTCTTCGTAGACGAGTCCCCTTAAGTGGGACTGGAATTACTGACTAAATGCTTGCTGATTGCTGACAGTTAATTCTGAAATTGACAGGAGAGGCTGCTCTGTGGGCCCTCACTTTCAGAAGAAGATGCGGACAAAAAGTGGAACAGGTAATGAATAATGAGAAGAAGATGGCATACAGTGGACAGCAATGGCTGTCTGGCTCTGATGAAAGCAATTGCTGTTTGTTTGTTGTTCATGAAATGAATCATATGTCTTCTGTTATTATTAAATCTTTTACACACTAAATGTAACTCAAGTCTACTCTGCTTTTTTTTACCTTGTTTAATTCAAATTGTACTTCAACTGCAGGGGCCACTACGTTGCATTTTCCAAAATGTCCTTGGACTTACTGTTTGCCAACATACCATGATGATTGAATAAATAATATATCTTTTTTCTTTACAGTCATTCACTGGTATGCATGGATCATCAGCGTCGGTTTACGGAAGAACTATGGCCAATTCGTGAGTGGCAAACAGGTAAACCAGTCTACAACAGCTACTACAGCAGAACTGCATGTCTGTCTAGTCGTGGTATGGAGTGGTCGAGGCGGTGTAGTGTTGTTATGGCAGGGAGAGTCCAGACAGAAGTTCATGTAAAATTGGGGCTATGTGGCTTGCTGCATACAATTAGATATGCTTTGTCTGTCTGTGACAAAGAGCCTAGGTATGCTACATCAGGTTGCTTCACTCAGTGGTGCCTGCCTTGACCCTCTGCATGGCCCTGCCGCAAGCATGGGCCAAAAATCTGTTCCGCTCGTGAAATTTGCGGATTATCGGCAGCAAATTCGCAATCCGCGAATGTCGCAAAATTGCAGAAAATTCGCAAATTCTTGAGCGTAACTGATTTTTGGCCCATGCTTGTGGCAGGGCCATGCAGACGGTCAAGGCAGGCACCACTGAGTGAAGCAACCTGATGTAGCATACCTAGGCTCTTTGACACAGACAGACAAAGCATATCTAGTGTTTAGGGCTGTTTTGGGGGTTCACTGCGGTTTACTAGGGTTTTTGGGTTTAATTTGGTCGGGTTCCTGGAGTCTAGGGCTCAGGGCCCGATGCAGCCTCGTTCATAATGATGTTGGCAAGGTTTTAGAGGGGTTTTGCGTTTTTTTGGTCCATAATTGGCCGAATTTAGGCCTTTTTTGATGTTTTGCAGGCACGTGTTTGTGTACACCTTCCAGTGGATCGTGGAGAGTTAGGAATGTCTAGTTTTGATTGAAAGTGGTTTGAAGAAAATCCATGGTGGAAAAGGGGGTTTTGGCCTACTTTCAGAGTGCGTATTGCCACGATTTTAACTTAGGCCTCTTTGGGGATAGCAGCATTGCATGTTTTTGGGGGGCTGTTTGGGGGGGGGTTCCAGATTTTTGGGGGTGGGTTAAGGGGTCTGGGAGCACTGCTGGGAAGGTCTAATTTTGATTGCAAGTGGTTTGAAGAAAATCCATGGTGGAAAAGGGGGGTTTTGGGCCTACTTTCAGAGTGCGTTTTGGCACGATTTTAACTTGGCCTCTTTGGGGATAGCAGTATTGCATGTTTTTGGGGGTCTGTTTGGGGGTGTTTTAGATTTGTGGGAGTGAGTTGAGGGGTCTGGGAGCA
The DNA here is from genome assembly GCF_964261635.1 of Lissotriton helveticus. NCBI lineage: Eukaryota > Metazoa > Chordata > Amphibia > Caudata > Salamandridae > Lissotriton > Lissotriton helveticus. Next base: position 2,057,382,714 of record NC_136063.1, on the reverse strand, counting down.
CTGCTGGGAAGGTCTAATTTTGATTGCAAGTGGTTTGAAGAAAATCCATGGTGGAAAAGGGGTGTTTTTTTAGCAATATTGAATGTTTTTGGGGTGCTGTTTGGGGGTGTTCTAGATTTTTGGGAGTGGGTTGAGGGGTCTAGGAGCACTGCTGGGTAGGTCTAATTTTGATTGCAATTGGTTTGAAGAAAATCCATGGTGGAAAAGGGGGGTTTGGGCCTAGTTGCAGAGAGCGTTTTTGGCACGATTTTAACATAGGCCTCATTGGGGATAGCAGTATTGCATGTTTTTGGAGGGCTGTTTGAGGGTGGTCTAGATTTGTGGGAGTGGGTTGAGGGGTCTGGGAGCACTGCTGGGAAGGTCTAATTTTGATTGCAAGTGGTTTGAAGAAAATCCATGGTGGAAAATGGGGGTTTGGGCCTAGTTGCAGAGAGCGTTTTGGCACGATTTTAACTTAGGCCTCCTTGGGGATAGCAGTATTACATGTTTTTGGGGGCTGTTTGGGGGTGTTCTAGATTTTTGGGGGTGGGTTGAGGGGTCTGGGAGCACTGCTGGGAAGGTCTAATTTTGATTGCAAGTGGTTTGAAGAAAATCCATGGTGGAAAAGGGGTGTTGTTTTTTAGCAATATTGCATGTTTTGGGGGCTGTTTGGGGGTGTTCTATATTTGTGGGAGTGGGTTGAGGGGTCTGGGAGCACTGCTGGTAAGGTCTAATTTTGATTGCAAGTGGTTTGAAGAAAATCCATGGTGGAAAATGGGGGTTTGGGCCTAGTTTTTGGCACGATTTTAACTTAGGCCTCTTTAGGGATAGCAGTATTGCATGTTTTTCGGGGGCTGTTTGGGGGTGTTCTAGATTTTTGGAAGTGGGTTGAGGGGTCTGGGAGCACTGCTGGGAAGGTCTAATGTTGTGTCCAAACAGCAGTTTGGTCGTAGGTTAAGGGGAAAGGTGATTTGGCCCTGTTTCTAAGGTGCATTTCGGCCCATAGGCTAACATTGCCGGTAATGCGTTATTGCAGATGTCACTGGAGACAACTCTTCTGGCACTTTACGCAGCTCTAGTGTAGGAAAAGCACTATACATTTACCCAACGAGGTAGCACTTACTGGATTAGCCAGTAGAAAGTACTTCAATAATAGGTATGCAAATTGCAAAAAAAAACACGAGTTTGTGGGAAAATCCGCGAATTTGCTATTTTTGTGATTTTGTACAAATTCGCGGACTGCTGATCCGCACAATTCGCCCATACTTACTAATTACTATCCTTGAAAAGGAGACTCAGAGTACGCACTTTTGAAGTGATGCTTGTATGTAATACTGTCGCCTCTGAAACTGAAAGTGTTATTTTTGCACTGCACAGTGTACCTTATATTTCTTTCTCCGTGGTGTTTTAATATCACTTCCTGTTTTTCCATCAACAATTACAGGCCGGGTTTTACCCTGTGCGATTGGAAAAACGATTAACTCAGGCTTGCCATTAGCGATCCGCAATTCCATATCCGACTGGTATGGCTGGATGCATGCAACGTCCCAAATTCAACAGGACAACTACAACATACAGTTACAGTATCCTCTTCACTTCTCCTTATCTTTTAAATAATGTTATTGTTGTGAACTTCAATGAGTGTGACTCTGCACATTTGTTTGCTCTCTGCTTCAAATTCATCCCTCCAGCCATTGTTTACGTTGTTGTTTGCTATTTTTAAAACTAATTTCATGTACTAAGTGTTGTTTATTCTTCCTGAGGGCAGATAGGCAAGTGAAATTGCATAATTACTGCAGCCCTGTACTGTCACATTGTTTCTTCATAGTTAGGAAGTTGTAGAAAGTACTACTTAGTTTAAGTAACCTAACCATCCATTTAGCAATCAACTTCATGCATGCAGTAGTGCATGCACTTCCTTTATGGCCCTTAAAAGATTTATCGATATCTTCGTATCCAAAGATTTGTTTATCTTCATTTGCTGTTTGTCCATGCTGTGTTTTTTTTTCCATCTCTCCACAAAACTTTCCAAAAAAACCCCATTCTCATCCAATTTTCAAACACTAACCCTCTTCCCCCGGGCTGGGTGGTTTTCATTGAGGTGTGACTAAATGACAACAATAATTCCACACACTTGCTGGGGAGGATAAGGTCAAAGCAACAGAAAATCAATTTCAAGGCTGGTCAAGGAATCCGAGGATATATTCTTACTCAGCTTGACACAGACCCATCACTATTTGCAAATCAAATCTTATTTTCATGGGCGCCATCAACTGGATTGATCATCAAGAACATCCTCCTCCTACACATGGTGAATGACTACGCTGCTGTGTCCTTCACCTTCAGTACTATTTCTTGTAGTAGCCAAAGACAAACTCCACGCAACTAGTAGTTATACTTTGAATACTTTAGCATTTGTTAGGCTTAATGATGGCACTGTTCTTGTGTACTGTGCAATCTATCGTACTGTTCTAATGCTCCACTCAGGCCACTCAAGGTTTCATTTTCTTTTTTTTCATATGCTGCTACTGCCACTGTGTACCACCACTACTACCACCACAACGATGCCATTTTATCCGCCAAGGATTGCCAACCTTAATCATCATTTGCCATGCAGCCAGCCCTGTGCCTAGCCCTATTCTCAAACACGAATCACAGGTAAGATAAGCATTTGGGGGGACGAAGAATAATGGAGTAGGAGGAGAGAGGAGAGACTGACTGTAGTACTAGTAAAGTAGTAGGAGTCGGACAATAGAATTCACAATCTCTGTGAGTGTCACTTACTTTTGTAAACATTTGGGCGATTACTTAGACAATTTGAATCAATCAGCCAGTTAAGTTTCAGGAAAAGAAACATACAGTTAACCCCCCTACCGTCTCCCCCGCAAAACAGTAAAAACACGTATGCTATGTTTAAGTTGAAAGTAAATAATTATTTTTATCCCTAACAAAAATAAACTATCCCGCAAGACCCGACCCACCCCCCTCCCTAACCCCAAAGAATGTCCGTGAAATAAAATGTCCCCAAAGTCCAAAAAACCCAACTCCCAATTCCCCCCCCAAAGTCTTTAAAAAAGGGGCAAGGGACAGTATCTCCTCTACTGGCGTCGGCGGTGTCCTTTGGCCAGGTGGTCCCGTTGCTCCCTGCGGAGGTTCTTGAGCAGGGTTTTAACTCTCTCCATCTCCTGCTCAAGGTTGGACACCCTGAGGTTTAGGCGGTGGATGCGTGCCTTGCACCTGCTGTGGGGGGTAGCTGATTTTTTGGCTGCTTGGTGGTGGCGGGTGGCTGCGGTATCACGGCTCCGTACCGCTGGAGGCTTGCGCTGACTGGCTGACCCAGGGCGCGCAGAGGAGGATGCAGCTGTCGTGGTGGTTGTTGTGGATTGAGACTGCGTGTCCTCCTCCTCCTGGGCCACCAGCCGCCGATATTCGGCGACAATTGCCTCCAGCTTCCTTTGCGGCACCGTCTAGCCAGCTCCTTCCGTGTTGGTTTGGAAGGAGCATCTATATGAAGAAAGACATACTGTAACCAATGCTCTTAAAGATTAACACAAAATAATTCAGCAGAAAGTTGTGTCACAGTAGCACTAGCAACTTGCAAGCACAGTACATAACATGTGTGGCCTGTATCTATCTAACCTTCCACTTCGTCGTCTTCTGCTCTAACATTAGTGGGAGTTTCAGGAATCAAATCTACTAGCACTATATGGACTCACTACATTAGACTCAGACAGTACACCTGTCTTCTTCTTATTCTTCTTCTCTCTTGTTCAGCGCAATAGGTACGTAAACTTCTGGAAGCCGGCATAATGCCAGCGCAGTCAACTTGCACCCGAGAAAAACAGACACAAGCCATGATGACACAGACTTGCGTTACTGTACCACTCTAGTACATGCAGGTGGTGAAGCTCTTACTTTTCTTTAACGGGTGGCACTGGCCATACTCTATTACAAGGGCTACTGCTTAATTAATTTAACTTTCACCCTGCAGTGCCAATGACTACTAGAAAAGGAAAATGAAGAAGATAAATAATATGAATATCTATCCCTTCACAGGATATTTGCTTACATATGGGATGCTTTGTTTTTTATTGAGTGAACACTGATAGACCACACATGAATGACAGAGTTGTAATAAAATTATTAACAGAGGTAGTGAGTGGCCCCCATAATGGCAGGATATATGCTGTGCTTGTAAACTAGTGTTACTAGTCATGGTAGTATTCTGAAAAATTACAACTTCTTTTCCTCGCCTTTGCAACACTGGAATGGACGTGTGGGTGCGGTTTTACATGCTCTTCAAAGTAACACTTATTTCATCCAGTGACCGTCTACTCTGTCTACATACACCTGTGCAATCTATGAGTAAGATAGTACCATGATCCAGGCATCCATCCATTCAAAGTAAATGTCAATGATTCTTCTTAATGTCTCAACTGGACAAACCTTAGTTTTTCTTACGGAAAAACAACCCTTTTATTTTATTTTGGACACTACCAGCCATGCATCCGTGCTTGACTTGCATTTGAATTTGAACCAAAGGATATATTGCGCACACATACAGTTTCTGTTTCACCCACCCAGGCAGTCCTCTTCCCTTTCTCCTTCCACCCATCCTTGCTTCAGCCTTCAACCGGCCATGCATCATATTCCCAGCCACCTCGGGCAGCATTCAAAAACACGTATCATTCTTTGCCAGTCATTACTTTTAACTCGCTCGTCCTTCCTTACACCCTTCTTTCCCTTTTCGTTCATCCCTTCCATCAAGTTCATCTCTGATCTGACTTGGCTTCTCGATAAAACTTTAACAGCTGATTTGAAGTCAAATTTAGAGGAGGCCATTGGTTACTCGTCAACTCCCTCCGCTAATGCTATTCCTCATGCGAAGTCAAGGGTGAATGTCTTCTACCTGGTTGACAAAAACGTACTTCTAAATTTGTAAGTCTTCTTAACAGTAAAGTGTACTTGTACTGTACAATATATACACCCGTGCAGAGAGCACAATCTGCAGTCTGCAATCTCAATAAGTAAGGAATATAATAGCTTACCACTGCCTGCCACTACCGTGGCATCCCCCCACAGCAGTTCCCGATGGCTTTTGCACCGCCTCCGCCCCAGGAGTGCCCACCTCCGCGCTGGCCCCGGCAATGGTGGATGGCTGTGCCGATGTTCCGCCTAGAAAATACATTTCATATTCTTAGATGCCATATACACAACTCCCTATTTTGTCTAGGAATGAACATTTTTTACTAGTACTACATAAACAAATTTAATAATTTGTGACTCTCTAGTCTCTAAACTACAAATTTCCCTTTCTTCAGAGAAGGTTTTTTTTTTATTTATGCTTAGCCGTAACATGTCTTGCTACACTTTTTGGCACAACTGATGAATGCTTGCTTTTTAACACGCACCATTTTTCTCAAAACAGACACAAGCTTCCCTTCTAAGAACAAGAGCAAGATCAGATCATCATCACTTGGAGTCAGCAACGATTCATCCCCACAAAGAAGACTCGAAGTTCCATTCAGGTGAGGGCTTTCCCACAATTAATGTGTGAAATCAGCCACTTTTCAGTTTTGAATCCTTCACCGTTTATCTTATATGATGGAGTTGATTTTAATAAATGTTTTTACTTTTAATAAAGCTTTAAAACTTACATGTACTCTGTGGTTTTTGGTCATGAGTGAGTGAGCGAAAGGGTTTGCAATTTGCAAGCATGAGTCCGTGGCTCAGAGAGGGTCGGGACTCTGACTCCGTAGTCTTATGTCCTGGGTCGTATAATCATTGAGGATTAATCATCGCTGCATTCAGGAGCTAAATAATGACTCTGACACACTAGCTAGTCAGTAAGGAGACTGGGGGTTCAACTTCTCTTATGACTGAGGTATGTGGAAAGTCTAACTGCGCCTATTATAATTTATAACCAATGCCCTATTTCTTGTCCATAGTTCTGTTCGTGCAGAATAGTTCCTGCAACAGTAGTAGTATGGATTGTCCTCCTATCCAATCAAAAAGTAAACTAGTATCTTATTCTTGGTGGCCATTGACATTTTATTGTTGGGAATTGTCAAAGCATAAACATTTAGAATGCTTCAATAGACATTAAGGACAACCCAGAGGACTGCACTCAGTGCATAGAACTATTGCTGAATAAAATAGGAGTTTTGTTTAACACATTTTGCCAACTGTGCAAGCTTAGTTAGCTACACAGACAGACTAATAATAATCTAGTAGTACCACAGGGAGTCATACTAGAGGCAGGATAATAATTTAGAAACAGTCTACAAGAAGATCAAAGATAATTTAGGAAAAAATAGAATGGGGAACGTTTGGAAAAAACTACAGGTGCTGTAAAAGATAGTGAAGTATAATTATTAATATTAACAGGAAAACTGACTGGGGCCAGCAGAGGAGCCCTCGCCGGACCGATCCTGGCCTTCCTGCGGGAAACATCCTTTACAACGCAACTTTTACCACGCAGTGCCTTTACAACGCAACTTTTACAACGCAAACCATTACAACGCATTGCGCTGGGGGCGCTTAGGATAGGGAATAAGTTTAATTTACTGTCCAACACCTTCCCTACTATCCACGGGGACTGGAGTTGGAATAGTAAATTAAACTATTCACTATCCAGCGCCCCAAAGCACTATGCGTTGTAAAGGTATTCGTTGAAAATACCGCGTTGTAAAGGCATGCTTGGTAAAAGCATGCGTTGTAATGTCATACATCCCTTCCTGCTGTTGTTCCCGCTCCACCAGCGCTGCTACCTCCTCCTGTGTCCCCTTGCTCCCGGGGGAAGCTGATGTACAACATGAAAGAAAGACACAAACATGGATGATTGTTGTCAACCACATCAAACATTTCAAAAAATCAATAACAAATTATTTCGGGGAAATAGACAACAATTGCACAAAATGTATTGACCTATCTGATGTGGTCTACTAGGATATTGCTGGATTCGCGGACCATTTACTTGGAAAGTTATGTTACTCACTAAACCAACTACAAAAAGGTTCTACTAGGACTGGCAGGCAGCACTCCGCAGCACGCATTCTGTCATGATCACCACCACTATCTCTTCTTAGTGGCAGGAGTACAAAGGAAGGACCTGACTTGAGTCTCTAATGTCTAGCATTACGCAGTTCTGTAAAGTACACTGATACATAATTATCACCCAGGCCAAATGAACACAACATTGAAAACAAGTAAGCATAGTAGCACCGCCAGTATGCAGGCCAGCACCTGCAATCACAGAAGCTTTTAAAATATAATTTACCTGCAATGTAATCGGCAGCATTCTTGCTCTTCGGAAAAAACAAACATTTGCAATATGATAACATAGAGCAGGAGAAAACAGAGTAGTGATTAAATAGCTACTACTATTCACCAAGCCCAGGGATCTCGACGTCTAGCAGGTCGAGCAGGTCGTCTTCTCAGTCCAGGACGTCGGACCACCTGTGCGTTGCCTGGTTGTAGGTGCGCCGGACCCCAGACTCACGATACATGGCCCGGCACACCTTCCCCCATAGCCTTTGACGCTCCCGGAGCCCGTACCCGGCACCGAGCCTGCCGCAACGGTTTTGGGGAGGTGGCGCTGAACAGAGAAAATCAGTGCGCCCACCTCCACCGTGCTGAAAATCTTCCGGGCTATTACTGCTTCCCCCCCAAAGGGCCCGCATGGGAGCTGGGTACGGGGTACAGGACTCTTCCCCTTGCTCTTCCCGGCTCCCTTTGCCATGGTCCTGGACAGCTGGAAAAAAAAATAGGAAAGAATAGGGAAAAAGTAAAGAAAATAAAAGAGTTAAAAAAGTAGCTTTAAAGTAACCAAAAGTAGAAAAAAACACAAAATATAGATGTAGAAAAAGAGAGGGATAGATAATGAGTAAAAAAGATTTAAAAAAAATGTCAAAGAAACAAAGGATTGCAAAGATTAGGGGAGGATTGAAAAAGCATTCCCAGAACCATAGCAATGAATGAAAAACAAGATGGCCGCGCCCATTGATGACCGCGTGGGAAAGTTTGCGCGATATTTCCCCCACGAGCACGCAAAAACGCACGTGAACACGTAATCCCGCACCGCGCACAACGCAAGCATGCAAATAGCACCCGGAAACGGAAATACGCAACGTGAACAAGATGGCCGCGCCCATGTACGACCGCATGGGTAACTTCGCGGTCGATGCGCTGCAAGCGGCCCGCGAACACGCAAAAAGCCCCGGGAACACGCAAAAAAAATCCGCAAATTCGCCCAAATTCGCGGAATTTGCGGATCACGAATTTGCTTTCGCGCGAATTCGCATAACGCAAATTTGCAAATTTCGCCCATACTTACTCATAACCAAATTTGAACTTCCCTGAAGTTTTGACTTTGAGCAAACTGGACATGATAATTTAATGTTCTAAAGAAAGATCTGAATGCAATTTGCTGAGGTTAATTTGAGTAAAGGTTATAGTGTGCCTCATTAGGGATAGCGGAAGATTGTTTTTATTTATTTAATTTATTTATTTATGCGTTTTTATATAGCGCGGACTTTACCCGAAGGCGTCAGAGCACTTCACAATAGGAACAGTAATGATACATGGCTTCTTGAAGTTTGCTTGCTCGCCTCATTGTTTTAAAACACTGCAGTGCTGTGACTTTCTTTTAGAGCGAATTTGGGGGGAGGTTAGTGGGTTCTTACACAGCCTGCACTTTGTTCGTTTTTTAGTGGGGCCTCTGCTTTGTTATTATTTGGACGCTTCTTGTTACCTTGTGGTATTTTTTTTTAAATAAAACGATACCTCCTTGAGTGCACCTCTCCGGGGCGGCTCTCCTGGGGGTACTCCCTGTGATAGCGGCCATCTTGGTTGAGACCCGCATTACGAGTGGTCAGCGTTCTAGTTGTCTCACGCTGACCGCCAGCTTCAGCCATACCTCTTATGTCGAAGCCGGCCCGGAAGCGCAGCGGACGCGCCGATGGCACGCCGAAGGCGCGCCTAAAGCAAGCCCGTCTGCGCCCGTCCGCGCTAAGTCAGCGCTCAGGGCGAGTCACTCTGCCCGGCATGACTCGGGCAGCACGGCAATAGCTTTATCCTCGGCAATAGCTTTATCCTAGTGAGGGGTTGAAATCCCTTAAACCCCCGGCTTGCCCTTCCCATAGAGCTTGGTCCTTCGGACCTTCTAGTGACTTTGCCTGCGCTGAGTGTGGCTTTAGATTTGTGTCCGAACCCCGGACTACGGCCATACCTGTGAACACTCCTACGGAGGGGACTATCAGCGCCTGCCTTGTCAATGCTAGATCGATGAAGAGGCATTTTGTTGATGTCACCGACCTTATTATTGATAATGATCTGGATATGCTGTTCGTCACGGAGACGTGGTTGGACGCTTACTCCAACCCGATAGTTCCTCTGGCCACTCCTGTTGGTTTCAAAGTCCATTGGCTTGATCGCCAGACGGGCGGAGGTGGTGGCCTCGCCATTTGGCTTAGGGACAGTTGGGCCTTGCATAGCGAGTCCTCCTCCCTTCTGGGGAATTGCGAGGTTCTTAACTTCTTTTGTGTTTCTCCAGGTTTATATTTCTTGGCGATGTCAATATCTATCTTGACCCCGCTGAGGCGTCAGATTCCTCTGCCCTGTTGGATGCCTTCCACCTGGCGAACCTTTCTCAAAGAGTCCTGTTTCCCATCCACCTTGGTGGGCACACCTTAGATATTATAGGGGCCAACTTCCCTATATTGGTGAGGAGACCGAGACCGGTTCCCTGGTCCGACCATTTCCCCATCTTTTTTCTCTTGGGTCTTGCTGAATTCCCCTCGTCCTGCTCGCTGCTATCGCCCCCTCCAAGCCCTGGTTCACCTCTAAGCTGAGGACTCTGAAACATGAGTGAAAAATAGCCGAACGAACCTGGCGTGCTCGGGGCTACTGTCCTGGTGACAAGAATGCTCTTAGAGCAAAACAAAGGCTCTGTTATACAGCTATTGGAGAAGCCAAGGGAAAGTACTACGCCACTCGCATTGAGCGAGCCAAAAACAACTCTAATGAGATTTTCTCCATTGTTCAAAGCTTCTTGGCCCCTTGCGCTCAGATGGCTGCCACACCCGTCTCTGATACCTGGTGTAATTCCCTGGCGGCTTTCTTCAAGGATAAAATAACCAGTATCCAAGTTTCCATTTCCCCAGGGATACATGGTGTGGTGTTAACTCCACCTATCAGTAGGGTCGAACCACTTTCTATCTTTTCGGAGTTCGAGTAAGTTGATTCTGCCATCTCCATCAAAATCTTGAAGGCTCTTAAGTCCGGTTCACCCAACGACCCCTGTGCTGCTAGGATCCTGTCCGAACTGGCTGACACCGTAAATACAGTGTTGAATTTTATGATCAATAAATCACTCTGCACTGCCTCTGTGCCCATGGCCTGGAAACAGGCCCTGATTCTTCCGCTGCTTAAGAAGCCGTCTTTAGAACCTTCAAAGCCTGAGAACTATCATCCTATTTTGCTGCTACCTAGGTTGGCGAAAGTTTGTGAGAAGGCAGTCACCTTCCAACTCACCAAGTTCGTTGAGGAGACGAACGGGCTTCATCCGGCCCAGTCGGGTTTCCGTGCTGCCCACAGCATGGAATCCACCCTGTTGGAGGTTGCTGAGGCAATTCAGGAGTGTCTGAATGTCGGTGGGAGAGCAGCACTGGTTATGCTTGATCTCTCGGCGGCATTCGACACTGTCCCTCATGTCATGCTCCTCAATCGCCTCTCTGACATAGGCATTACGGGCAAGGCTTTGCTTTGGAATAGCTCCTTCCTTGAGGGCCGGCAGTAGCAAATTTGGCTTCCTCCGAGTGCCTCGGCGTTCTTGCCGGTGTCCATGGGAGTGCCACAGGGTTCATCACTTAGCCCCCTCCTTTTTAACATCTATGTGACTCCGCTTGTGTTTCTTGCGGAGTCACTGGGGGCTAAGGTTATGGCTTACGCCGATGATACCAAGCTGCTGTTTACTTGGCACAAGGTGGATGACTCTGTTGGGATGGCCCAACACTGTTTATCCTCTGTCTTTCACTGGCTGGCCAATGCTCAGCTGAAATGTAATGAAGGGAAGTCTGAGGTGCTGTTGTTTGGCTTCTTTCCTTCTGATTTCAGAGAGAGGCTTTGGCCGCCGGGTTTTCCTCTGCCCTCTGTAAGATCTGGTGCTGTGAAAAATCTTGGCATCTGGTTTGATCAAAACCTTAACTTTGTGTTGCAGGTTAAGAAATTGGCCGGCACTTGTTTCGGCATTCTTAAGAGCCTGAGGAAGTTTCTCCCCCTCTTGCCGAGCACATCCAGAGAAACAGTGGTCCGTGCGCTAATTTTGTCCCGCTTGGACTACGCCAATGCTCCCCTGGTTGGATGCTCGGAGTCCCTGATCAAAAAATTGCAGGTGGTGCAGAACTCTGTGGCCAGACTCCTTTTGGGGCTTTCACCCAGTGATAGTGTACGGTCTCATTTGCGTGCCCTGCACTGGCTGCCAGTTGAATCTCGCCTGAAATTCAAAATGCTGACTATCGCCCACCGGGCTTTGTATGGTACGGGCCCTTTATACCACCAAAAGAGATTCGCTTTCTATGTGCCCGGCCGACTGCTTCAGTCTTCCGCCCAATGGTTGATGCAGACCCCAAAGTTCAAACGTCAGCGTCTCAGCAGCAATTCCTTTGTGCGCAAGGCTGGTATGGCCTGGAATTTGCAGCCCTTATCCTTGCAGTCCATTTAAGATCCATTGATTTTCAAAAAGAAACTCAAGACTTTGCTGTTTTAATTTAGACAATCGGACATCTCTTTCTTTTAGGAGTTAGCGCCGAGACACTTTAGGTAGCTGTGCACTTTATAAACTCAATATAACATAACATAACATAACATGAGGAGAAAATTACAAGTCAGCATGTTACAGAAGCAAACATTAAGTTAAATGAGGCAAAAGTGACTATTGTGAGCAAACAAAATACATGAGGTAGCAAACGGTGCAATACAGGAGTAAAAAGTGACATGTGTGCAGGTTACAAGAGAAAACAAAGTACAATTTGAGGTATAATACTGCAATATATGGCAGACACTCAAGCACAAGAACAAACGTTACATGGGCAGTGTTGGCACTTGTGCGAGTATATAAAGCAAACAAAATGTGAGAGGTAGCAAACAGTGTGTTACAAGTGAAAAGTGGCGTGTGCATGTTACAAAAGAGTACCAAACACAGGTGCAAGGATAATACTGCAATAAACAGCAAACACTCCAACCACAAGAAAACACTGGGAAGGCACTTCCATAGTCATGGAAAGTAGAATTTTCTATAATGGAATAATCTTACATGGCCCTCCGTGCCGATCGCCCGGCAGGCAAGAAAGGGGGTGGCGTGGCGCTCATTGCTAGGTCGGAGAACAACTTCCAACTCCTCCCCTCCACCTCTATCGACTCCACTGAGTTCCTTGTGGCTCGCTCTGCCACATTTTCTCCCCCGCTCATCTGCCTGTTAACATATCGACCACCCCAGCCCACTCCCCTGTTTATACCAGCCTTTCAGGATCTACTGGCCACACTGGCGGTTAATCATGCTTCTGTCCTAGTACTAGGTGATTTTAACTACTGGCACAATGACCCCTCTGAATGCTCAGCCTCCAAGCAATTTACAGAACTACTTCAATCTTTGAATTTTATCCCCCATATTCAAGTTCCCACACATGTACACGGACACATGTTAGACCAAGTCTGGTCCCTTAACTATTCTATTTCTTCCATATTAGTGTCCCCTTGCCCATGGTCTGACCATGCTTTTATTTCTTTCTCCCTCCACCTTAACCCCGCTGCTAAAGTTCCGTTGGCAAAGAACTCCTGGGCCCGGAACTGGAATCGTGTTGATCTTACCTCATTATCTTCTTCCCTTCTAAACTCCTCACCTGACCTGGCGGGCCTACCCTCCTCAGCACAAGCTACTGTGATTGATACCTGGCTTGCGGGAGGCTGTAACTCAATAGCCCCCTTACGCCGGATATCAACCAAAAGACCTAAGGAGGTGAACCGGTGGTTCAACGAAGACCTAAAGGAAAAAAAGCTGTCCCTCCGGCGTGCTGAGCGATTGTGGAGAAGGGAATATTGTCCCCTGCAGAAAACTCGCTATTTCACATTATTACAGGAGTACAAAAAAGCTATCTTAGGAGCTAAAACTGCCCATTTTTCATCCAAAATTCTAGCAGCAGAGAATAAATCGAGAGAAATATTTACCATCGTTCATGATTTAGCCTTTTCAGAGAGGACCATTTCTAAACCTCCTCCTACTCAATCCTTGTGTGACTCTTTGAATCATTATTTTTTGGACAAAATCTCCAATATTAAGACCAATATCCCTCCCCCCTCCGCTATTTATGTTGATCCCCTTCCTCCCACTGTCCAACCTTGTTTACTTTCGATCCCCCCTCTCACGGAAGAAGTGTTTCTGGAAACACTCCTTAAAGTAAAGTCAGGCTCCCCAGCCGATATCTGCCCGGCCCGCATTCTCCAACGGATTTATTCCGTTTGCACTCAGCCCCCGATCACCTTCCTCAATAGTTCCCTTGTACAAGGGGTTGTGATTCCAGCTCTCAAATCGGCCACTATTGTGCCTATTTTGAAGAAACCTGGCGCCGATCCATCCACCCCAGTTAACTACCGGCCCATCTCCTTGCTGCCCTACCTGGGCAAGGTGCTTGAGCGCCATGTTGCCTCGGCACTTAGTGCCCATGTGGAAGCAACCGGGGGTTTGGCGTCCTGTCAAGCGGGTTTTCAGCCAAGGCACTCTACCGAGTCCGTCGTGGTGTCGGTCCTAAACAACCTCAGGGAGGGCTTGGACCAAAATAAACATCAGGCCCTGGTGCTCCTCGATCTTTCCGCCGCTTTTGATATGGTGGACCATTCCATCTTGCTTTCACGTATCGGAGCGGCGGGAATCGGGGGCTCAGCCCTGGTCTGGCTCTCGTCCTTCCTGCGGGATCGCACCCAGGCGGTCCGGTTGGGGGAGTTCACGGCAACCCCACTTAAGATCACTTGTGGTGTCCCCCAGGGTTCCTCTCTCTCTCCTCTTTTGTTCAACCTCTATATCTACCCTCTTCTTTTTGCACTTCAGCAGCTGGAGGTCACTGTATATAACTATGCAGATGACCTCCAGCTCATTTTCAATCTTTCCTCTTCTTCCCACGCTATTTCTAAATTTCAAACTATTATGATTTTTATCAGGGACTGGATGAGCCACAACCATTTGAGGTTGAACCCGGACAAAACCGAGTTGGTCCTCACTGGTGGCTCTTCCATTCCCTGGAACTCTTCCTTCTGGCCCTCTTCCTTTGGTTCCCCTCCCATTCCCTCTTCTACAGTCAAGACCCTAGGTATCAAAATGAATAATCACCTCACCCTTCACTCACAAATCAGCTCTGTTGTCTCTTCTTGCTTTCTTATTCTCCGCACTATTCGCACTGTTTCCCGTTTCTTCTCCCCCCTGGCACTTAAGTTGATTATGTCGGCCCTTGTGATCTCCTGGCTGGACTATGCCAATGCCCTGTACAACGGCATCCCGGCCTACAGCCTACGTAAACTTCAGCTTGTGCAAAATCAGGCAGCTCGGCTGGTGTACGGCCTTCCTCGCTCCTATCATTCTACACCACTACTGAAGGCGCTACACTGGTTGCCTGTTCGGCAACGTTTACTCTTTAAAACCGGTTGCATGGTTTTCCAGGCACGCCAGGGTACGGCCCCTGCTTTTATCTCCTCCTTGTTAAAGGAATATGTCCCCACCAGACAGATCCGATCATCTTCTCAATCCCTTCTACAGGTACCTCGCTATAAGAGGAAAAAGTGGGGAGGGTCCAATTTCTCATTTTTGGCACCCACTTTTTGGAATTCCCTCCCCGATCATCTACGAGCGATCAAACACTATTCCCTCTTTCGTAAGGGCCTGAAAACGTTTTTGTTCAGTAAAGCTTTCCCACAGTAAAAATCTTTCCTTCACTCTTTTTTGTTTCTCGGCTCTCGCCTCCCATGCCTCCTAAAGCGCCAAGAAACCGTTTGGTGTACGCTGCGCTATACAAATATTTTAAATTCAAATTCAAATTCTTCCTTTTGGTAATAGAGAGGGCGTGAATTAAATTTGGAAGTGTCTTTGGAGGAGGAGAACTTTGAGGTCCATTTTGAATGCCTGGGAGGAGGTGGTGGTCCGGAGCTGAGGCGGCAGTGAGTTCCAGATTCTCACTGCATTGCCTGAAAAGGATTGGGCCATCGGTCTTTCCTTCTTGAAAGTGGGAGGTTCAAGCAGTAAATTTTCTGCACTACGTGATGGTCTAGAGCCTCCAGAGAGTTTCAGTTTATTTGCCGGGTAGCGAGGAGAGGAGGAGTGCAAGGCTTTGTGCGTGATACAGGCAGTCTCGTAGGTAGCTCTAGCCTCGATGGGAAGCCAGCGGAGGGTGGATAACATCGGTGTGATGTGGTCGCTTCTTTTTGCCCCATAAATGAAACAAGCTGCTGAATGGAGAATGGATTTAAGGGGGGACAGGGGGGGTCTGGGGAGGCCAGTAAGAAGAGAAAGGCAGTAGTCCAGTCTGGAGAGGACCATTGATTGCACCAGGGTTTTAAGGTCTTGCTCCGGGAAAAAGCGGCGAATTCCCCAAAGAAGCCGCAGTTGGTATCGAGCAGACTTTGCAATGGAATTGATGTGGGAGATTAGATTGAGTTTTTTGTCGAGTATGACACCAAGGGATTTTGCGCTGTCGACAATGATGGGTTTATTTTTAAGTAGATTCATCTGATCCATCCATGATTGTACCGAGGGAGGAGAGAGTGAGGAGGAGAGGAGGAGGAATTCAGTTTTGGAGGGATTTAGAATCAGTTGATGAGTTGACATCCAGTTTTGAGAATAGAGCTTAGGATGGCGAGATCATGAGTTGAGGCAACCTTGAGGTAGATTTGAGTGTCATCTGCATAGAGATGATAGTGGATCCCGGATTTACTTAGAAGATTTCCCAGTGGTTCTAAATAGAGATTGAACAATGTGGTTGCAAGTATACAGCCTTGAGGACCACCTTGACCTACCGCCAAAGGCGATGACAGACTGTTCGCTATTTTGATCATTTGTGATCTATCAGAGAGGAAGGAAGCAAACCATTTAAGCACATTGACCTCCATGCCCATTCTCTGTTGCAGAGTGTTGAGGAGAGTGTTGTGATTGACAGTGTCAAAGGCTGCAGAGAGGTCAAGGAGAATTAGAAGACAGGACCCCCCCCGCTTACGATGTCAGCTGAATCGCAAACGACGGCCTGTCAGTTGCGATCCGACAGACATCTGCTGCCACAGCCGATTGCCACAATATGATGCTCGCCGGTTGGAGGCAGCTGTGAAGGGACCGGCTTATGATTCAACTGACTCAAGGAGCCCGTCCAACCATCAGTCAGCTATAATTTCCTACAATAAGGGCGGTGCCTGCCCAGTCACCCCCTTAGGGATTATGATGTCCCTTTCAGACAACTTTTCAATGGTGGTCTGTCCACCATTGAAAGGCGGTCAGAAACAATCTTTGGTGGCCCCTAGCAGGGACCATGTGGAACCATGTGTTACCTGGCATACGGCGCATGGATATTCACAAACATCCATTTTCCCAATGTGGCTTCAAAGGCGAGCCCGTCTACGCCCAGCCGCGCCTGGACCGCGCCCAGCACCAGGACCCCTGGCCCCTGACGATGCCAGCCCACGCGACGAACTTACGACGCCGCCACCCTCAACGCACTCAACGCCGGCCGGAACCCCGCCTGCTACCATGCCAACCCGAAACGCACCCACGGACCCTTCACCTGCCAAGCCTGCAAATTCAACAGCCTCCGGACCTGCTCCGCACCCGTAAGGCCAGGCACCAGCAACAATCACCTCAAGTGCATCCTGCTCAACACCCGGTCCGTCCACAGACACGCCGTCGAACTCTGGAACCTCCTCGACACAACATCACCAGACGTCGCCTTCCTCACAGAAACCTGGATGAACGCCTCCTCAGCCCCCGACCTCGCAATAGCCATCCCGGATGGCTACAAGATCACCCGGAGGGACCGTTTAAACCAAACCGGAGGAGTCATCGCCATTGTCCACAGAAACACCATCCGAATCACGACCAACTCTGACGACTCCCTCACCGCCGCTGAGCACCTCCACTTTCAGATACACACCGACCCCAAGACCACCCTCAGAGGCACTCTCATCTACAGACCCCCGGGACCACGCACACAATTCAGCGAAGCCATCGCAGACTTCATCAGCCAGCACGCCCTTACCTCCTCGGACTACATCCTCCTAGGAGACCTCAACTTCCACCTGGAGAACAACAATGACCGCAACACCGTTGCCCTCCTGGACAACCTCGCCAACCTCGGTTTCAAGCAACTGGTGAACACCCCCACCCACTACGCCGGTCACATGCTAGACCCCATCTTCTCCTCCAGCAAGCACATCTCCTTCAGCCACTCCACTGGACTACACTGGACAGACCACAGCTGCGTCCACTTCAACTTCAGGAGAACCATGACCCACCACCACCCGCAACAGGTTCCCCGAAGAAGCTGGAGCAAGATCTCCATCGACCAACTCACCACCTCCCTCAGCCAGAACCCTCCCACCAACACGAGGGACCCCAACGAAGCAGCCCGCAACCTCACACAGTGGCTCACCGACTGCGCCGATGACCTCGTGCCTCTGAAGAACCCCCCCAGCGGACCCAGCAGCAAGAAAACCTCATGGTTCACCAACGACCTCAAAAACTCCAAGAAAACCGGCTGCACCCTCGAGAAAGCCTGGTGCCACGACCAGACAACGGAGAACATGACAGCCCTCAAGAACGCCACCCGCAAACACCACCAGCTGATATGCACCACCAAAAGGACAACATTCAAAGAAGGTCTGGACAACAACACCCACAACAGCAAGGAACTCTTCGACATCGTCAAAGAGCTCTCCAACCCCAGCGCCTGCAACAACGACATCACACCCTCGCAACACCTCTGCGACTCACTCGCCTTGTTCTTTCACCGCAAGATCGCCGACATACACAACAGCTTCGGCGCACAGACCACGCTCCCAACCACCGAACCAGCGCCCCCCACCACCACCCTCTGCAACTGGACCCCGGTCAGCACCGAAGACACCACGCGCACGATGAACACCATCCACTCCGGCTCCCCAACCGACCCCTGTCCACACCACATCTTCAACAAAGCCGACTCCATCATCGCACCCCAACCCTGGGACATCATTAACAGCTCCTTCGCATCCGCCACCTTCCCGGAGAGCTGTTAACATGCCGATCTCAGCGCCCTCTTGAAGAAACCCACCGCGGACCCCACGGACCTCAAGAACTTCCGCCCCATCTCACTCCTCCCTTTTCCCGCCAAAGTCATCGAGAAGACCGTCAACAAACAACTCTCCACCTTCCTCAAGGCAAACGGATCCCTCGACCCCTCGCAGTCCAGTTTCCGAGTAAACCACAGCACCGAGACCACCCTCATCGCAGCTACGGACGACATCAGGTCCCTGCTCGACAACGGGGAAACAGCGGCACTCATCCTCCTGGACCTCTCAGCAGCCTTCAACACCGTATGTCACCGCACCCTGATACAACGCCTCAGCAACACCGGAATCCAAGGAACGGCCTTGGAGTGGATCATCTCGTTTCTCGCCGGAAGAACCCAGAGAGTCCGCCTCCCACCGTTCCGTTCCGCGGCCACCGAAGTCATCTGCGGCGTTCCGCAAGGATCCTCACTCAGCCCCACCCTCTTCAACGTCTACATGAGCCCCCTCGCAGCCATCGCATGCCAACACAACCTAAACATCATCTCCTACGCTGACGATACCCAGCTGATCCTCTCCCTCACCAACGACCCCACCACCGCCAGAGCCAGCCTCTAGGAAGGAATGAAAGACGTCGCAGAATGGATAAAGCTCAGTGGTCTGAAACTGAACTCAGGCAAAACGGAAGTCCTCATCCTGGGACCCTCTCCCTCTGCCTGGGACTACTCCTGGTGGCCCCCTGCCCTGGGCACCGCCCCCAAGCCAACGGACCATGCTCGCAACCTGGGCTTCATCCTGGACTCCTCCCTCACGATGTCCAAGCAAGTCAACGCCGTCTCATCGTCCTGCTTTAACACCCTGCGCATGCTCCGAAAGATCTTCCGGTGGATCACCACCGAAACCAGGAAGACGGTCACCCAGGCCCTCGTCACCAGCCGACTGGACTACGGGAACACCCTCTACGCCGGTACCACAGCCAAACTCCAGAAAAGACTCCAGCGCTTACGGAACGCTTCTGCACGACTCATCCTGGACATCCACCATCACAGCCTCATCTCTGCCCATCTGAAAGACCTGCACTGGCTCCCTGTCAACAAGAGGATCACGTTCAGACTCCTCACCCACGCACACAAGGCTCTCCACGACATGGGCCCCAAGTACCTGAACAGCCGCCTCGCATTCTACACACCCACCCGCCAGCTACGTTCCGCCAGCCTCGCCCTCAACACCGTCCCACATTTTCGCAGATCCACCGCCGGAGGAAGATTCTTCTCCTACCTGGCAGCCAAGACATGGAACTCCCTCCCCACCCACCTACGGCTGACCCAGGATCATCTCTCCTTCAGGAAACAACTCAAGACCTGGCTGTTCGAGCAGTAGCGACTCCCCCTCCCCCAGCGCCTTGAGACCCTAGCGGGTGAGTAGCGCGCTCTACAAATTTCTTGATTGATTACATCACAGATATGTTTGTGTGTGTGTGTGTATATAGATATATACATATATATATATAACAATTGATTTTATTCTTTAGAAATTGATTTTATACATAATGAATGCGTTTGTTATTCTCAGTATAGAATAGATATATTTTCTAAATATGAATGTGTGAGTGTGTCACCACTGGGTAGTTATAGTTAGAATTGCTTTCACATGGACAAGGGTTTTTTTATTTGATGATATGTTTGGCACCATTTTGAAATAACCCCCCCAATTCACTGTTGCTCCTTCCTGTAAAGTTTTGGGATGTTCTATCAAGTGGAGAGGCTGAGAAAAATGTGGACTCCCAAAACACAAAACCCCCTTGTAATTTCCATAGACTTCTTTAGGCAATACTACAGCAAACATAGCTGAACAGAATTACACCAAATTTGACAAAAGGCTAGATTTTGGTCCACAAATTGTGCTTTTTGTGATTTGATATAAACCATTTAGTAGTTTTTGAGAAATTAAGGTTTAAAAATATGTGCATATCTGAATGATCGGATCCGCAAGAGGCTTGGAAGAGGCTTGCAGGAGTGCCAATGTAAAAACTGAGCCTTCTGATTGGCTCAGGGAGCTTTATTTCCCTTGGCCCAATTTGATCCTGTGGCAGTCACACTCCCACAGGTGTATGCGCTCTAATTGGCAACATGAGAAAAATGTTGTTTGCAACCATTAAAGGACTCGAGGTCTTAGTCCCCTGTCCCAAACTTGCAAAAAATATATTACCTACTGGATGTTACCTGTAGGTAGTTACAGTTAGGATGTATTTTCCATAGGAAGAGCGCTTTTTTCATTTGTGCATAACTTTAGTGCCAATTGAAAAATCCTTGCAAAACTTTCAAAACAAATGGCCAGTCACTTCAGCTGCTGTCTTGAATATTTTGGGGTGATCTTTCAAACGGGGTCCAAGAAAAGGGGATCCTAAAATACGTTTTTCTCCATGTTAATTTCCATAGGTAGCTTTAGAAACGGCTACATACTGAACTGTGGAACTGAATTACACAAAATTTGGCAGAAAGGTAGCTCTTGGTCCAAAAAGAGCTCTTTTTGTTAAATGGTGTAAATTCATTCAGTGGTTGCTGAGAAATGTAAAGTTTCCTTAGATATACAACTGAGGATGCAGTGGATCCAGGACCCTTCGCGATCTCGTGCACTTCAAACAAGGAAAAGTTGGCAGACATCTTGTGTCTCAATTGAACCAAGTCACAAAAAAAACTGTAAAAAAAAAAGAAGAGGGGGCAGGGTGGAAACACCCTGAACACCCTGACCACCTAGGCCTCTTGCTTTGTAATAAAAAGCTTCAGCAGGAGTCGCACAGGATTTGCGACTCCCTCCGAAACTTAAAACAAAAATGAAGGACAGGCTCCCTTGCTTTGTTTAATTAGACACCCAGTATGACCAGGTCCAGGGGGCATTTGAAAATATAGGAGAAGGCACACAGGCCCCTCTCCTAGAAAACTTTAAGCCCCTGGTACTGCCACTTCCATGGGGCACTTTTTTAATATGTATATAGGAGTTGCTTTAGAAGCACCCCCCGTGCCCTGGGGACCGCTACCTCCCCAGGGCTAATAAAATGTTTTATAATGACGGGGGAGCTGTGCGCCTCCTGCAGCCTGGGGACCGCCACCTCCACGGGGCACATACATATAAAAAAAGTCACCAGCTGCCCCGGGGACAGCCACCCTCCCGGGGCTAAAATATATAATGATGCATTGGGGGCTCTGGACCACTGGCAAGTTATGAGAACCACCACCTCCCAGGGGCACAAGAACATTAATGAAGGGGGTCCATTGTGGCCCCCTAGCCTGAGGAAACACCACCTCTCAGGAGCAAATTTGAATATGGGAGGGGGCCTTGCTACCTCTTTCCTGAAGCCCTAGATGGCCCTAAGGACTGCCACCCCACAGGGCCATCTCCAGCAACATCCCCGGGTGGCCACCCTGGGAATTGCAGTTTGCTATGGCACAGTGGGTGCACCATTTTAAATATAAAAATATAAAGGCCTGGCCCCTGGGTATTGGGTCCTCAGGGCCCAAAATGGTCACTGAAAGAAATCCATGCTGCCCCTTTCCTAAATTATAAAAAAGCAACAAACCAAAGGCACAACTTGCTGGAGGCCCCACCACCTTTCTCCACTACTATGCAAACGTGCCTCCTGGTACTCTGCTAGTTAGGGGCTTAAGTCCCCTTGGCTGTTGCGGGTCCTTAGGGGCCAACAAGACCTCCTTTTCCTGCCAGTAAGCCCCACACAGCAGGATTGCTGAGAAGTTGTCAGAGGCCACACACCCTTTCTCCACCACTCTGCACATGCACCTCTCGTGGCACTGCTGGTAGGGGGGTGAAGTTACCTTGCCTCCTGAGGGCATCAGGACTAAATTGGACTTTTTACTCCAACCTGTAGTGCACCAGGACATGCGTTTGCAGACTGGTGGAGAAAGGGGGCGTGGCCTCTGATGACCTTTCAGCAATCAAGCAGTGTGGTTCTCACTGGAGGTAACAGGGGTAGTCGGCCCCCGAAGACCATCAATAGCGAAGGGAACTTAATCCTCCTACTTGTAGTGCACTCAGAGGAGTGTTTGCAGAGTGTTTGAGAAAGGGTGTGTGGCCTGCTATTAGGTCTCAGCAATCCCGCTATGTGGGACTTACTGAAGGTAACAGGAGGGGAGTTGGCCCCCAGGGACGTTCTCGGGGGCCAATTTCCCCTCCTGTTATCTTCAGCAAGTCCCTCACACCAGGATAGCTAAGACATCTCCGGAGGCCACGCCCCCTTTCTCCATCGCTATGCAAACATGGCTTGTTGTGCACAACTGGTTGCGGTATGAAATCCACTTTACTCCTGAAGGACCTTGGGGGCCAAGATGACGTTTAGGTACCTCCTTTAAGTCCTAAACAGCGGGATTCCGGAGAACTGGTCGGAGGCCGAAACCTCTTTCTCCACCACTCTGCAAATGTGACTGCTAGTTTAAAATCCTTAGAAATTCACTAACAAAAATAAAGTTTACAGGGACTTTATAATTTGGAATTACCGTTTAAAAAACCTTAGAATTACACTGAAAAAAACTAAAGTTACATGTACATTATAGTTAGGTTGACATTTCACTTTTAGAAAACCAGAGCAATTCAGTAGTTATAGTTAGCTGAGATAACTATAACTCATGCCCCCACAATGCACTGCTTGTGACCTCACATATTACATCACTCATGACATGGTCAGTAAAGTCACTGATGACATAATTGATGACATCTCAAATGACATCACTGATGGCATAATCCACAGAATCACTGACATACCCACTCACACCCCAATCGAACCTTTCCTGTACCCACTCCCACATAACCATTCACAAACCCAATCACAGGCCCATACTAGTATAGACACGCCCACTCACTGATTCATAGCACTACACACACATCCACTCGCTCACCCATACAGCCACTCATACATCTACTCAGTCACTAATGCAGTCATTGACATATCCATTCATACATCCATAGAGCTACTCGAACACTGAGTTAGTCACCCATAGAGCTACTCACTTACCTAGTCACTCACCCATAAGATTAAACACTCACCCGTACAGTTACACACCAACCTACTTACTTAGTCATAAAAATACAAACATGCCCTCACTACCCTATGCAGTCACTGACAGAAGCACGCACTCACCCATATAGCCACTCTCACATTTACTAACTCACCCATACAGTCACTCATATACCCCATAGTCTTTTTTTTTAAGTTTAAGAATGTTGTATATATGCCAAGATATATTGAAGAATGAGTGGGTGTATGAGTGTCTGGATGGATGAGTTAGTGGGTGTGTGACTCACTGTATAAGTGAGTGATTAAAAGTGTCTTACTGAATGCATGGGTTAGTGACTAAACTGTGCGAATGTCGTTATTAGTCTGTTAGTTGGTGTGTAAGCGGCTGCATGGCTTGGTGAGTCGCTACATGAGTGTCTATATAGGTTATTTATTGGTTATCTCAGTATCTGTTTGGGTGCCCAAGTGTCTTTGTGGGTGGGTGGGGGTGTGTAACTCTGGCAAAGATATGTGAGTGGTTTTTTCACTGGGTGTATGGGTCCAAGAGTGCATAAGGAAACAGCTGTATGGGTGGGTTAGTGTGTGTATGGGTGTATTGGTGAGTGTATGGATGCCTCAGTGGTGCATGTGTGAGTAACTACAAATGTTTTAAAGCAGTATATGTGAGTGTTGGAGTATATAATGTTAGAGTGAGTGATTGCAAGAATATCTGTATGGATGAGTGTGTGTTTCTATGAGTGATTGTTTAAGAGAGTAAGTATGTGTTAGTATCTGTATAAATAAGTCTGGAGGTGTGTGATAGTTTCTTTGCATGACTGACAAGGTGTAAGAGTAAATCTTAGGGGGAGTGGCAGTGTGTGAGTGTCTATATGGGTGTATGAGTGGATATATCAGTGTCTGTGTAGATGAATGACTGTGTGTATGAGTGACTGTATGGGTTAGATGTATGTGTAGATGTATGAATCACTGAGCAGGTATGTACTAACTGCTATTGGTCTGTCAATCACTTCGATATTGGTGCTCTGTATTTTAGAGTGTTTGTATGAAAGGTTTTATTAGGGTATGAGGAGGTGCATCAGATGATCATGTGGATGTCATCAGTGATGTCATTTGAGATGTCATCAGTGATATCATCAGTGATGTCACTGAGCATGTCATGAGTGATGTAATATGTGACGTCATCAGCAGTGCATTGCAGGAGCGCAAGTTATAATTAGCTCAACTAAATATAAAATCCGAATTTCTCTGGTTTTGTATGAGTGGAATGTCTAACTAACTATAAACTTGTGGTTTTTTCAGTGAATTTCTAAGGTTTTTTAACTGCTAATTTCTAACTATATCATCCCTGAAACCTATGGCTTTTTCAGTGAATGTCAAAGGTTTTTCAAATGCTAATTTCTAACTACAATGTCCCTGAAACCAATGTTTTTTTCAGTGAATTTAAAAGGTTTTTTAAATGCTAATTTCTAACTATAACATCCCTCAAACCTATGTTTTTTCAGTAAATGTCAAAGTACTATTGGGCTATTCATCATTAAACTCTTTTCAAAGTTTAGCACTACATGCAATTAAATAAACTAAAAAACTGTTACGTACTGTAATGTATTACACAAAATGTACTGTTACTTTTAAAGAACTACAACATAATTTAAGATTTGCATAACATTTCATTTTCCCATTTTTGCTGTTCTCAGATTCCACGTAACTTCACTATACACAGTGATGTCAATGTGGTATCATCATGAAACAACGGGGGAAAAAACCAATCAACTAGATTGTTAAAAAAAACATCAGTGAACAACAATATTTTCAATATCTGTACCTATACGTGTTCCTCCTTACAATGTTTTCATTACATCCTTCTACTACAGGATGTCTTTCACTTATCTGAAGAACATTTTCAAAATATACAGTCATTTATATCTCCTACAATATACAGAACAAATATATAAACTAATTGCATTTCAACTCAATGTTTCCAAATGCAATACCAATAAGCCAAATAATAGTCCCAACACTAGTTATAATTGGTCATTGTTTCCAGTGCTCTCTACTATCTGTTCACATCTTACCAATAGGCCCAATAATGTACTCAAAACTTTGGTTTGCAAAATATCCAATATGAATTAGTTAAAGCATGTTTACATCTTCCCAATAGTCCGACTGATGTATTCAAAACCTTGGCTGTAACAACATCAGATATGAATGTGGTAATTCGTAAGGCAATCTGGGTTTTATTTCCAAGTGTGCATTATTGCAATGTGTCAATCCTTTACTACACTTTAAATACACAGTATAGTGTCCAGATGTTGTAGAAGGTCCAGCATGGAAAATAACAGCCACTGTTGTAAAAATTCTTCCAGAAATAGATATGTGACTGGCAACAAAATATTTAATTCTGGTTTTCATCCATTTGCTCTACAACGCTATAGCTTTAAAATCAGATATTTACCATATCTTTCTATGTGTAATGTAGATAACATCTCTGATTTGCAATGAAAACATTTCATTTCATGATTTGCTGCTTTTACTAATTTGGTAAAAGCTAGAGACTTGCAGTCTGGTATTGTTAAGTATATGAATCGTTCTGTGTCGACTTTAGTGCTTGAAGGTAATGAACACTACTCAAATGATTCCATTTGTAACTTAGTCCTCATAAGTTTTCAATCTGTATTCCTTCATCTTCTAATACTCCAAGCATAAGCCTTAGAAATTCTTGTGCATCTTGTTGTATATTAAGACTGAAAGTCAAAGAACCAGTACATATATCCAAGATATGGAGCATACCACAAGCAGTATGGATTTTACTTCTGTCAGTTGTCAATTGTTGAAAAACATAATGTAGTGCAGAACATAATCTTTTTTCTTGATTTCCCATGATTTCAAGATGACGATCTTTTAGATAAAATAAAAAATTCAGAACTACAGTAGCGTAACAGTTGATACCTGAACTATTTTCCAATTGGTATCACACAACGTCATCAACACTTTCCTATTTCTGTCTCTTTACACCTTTTCCTTTCTCTTCAAATGTTTTATTTTTTTCAACCACACATATTTTTGTTTAGAACACACATGTTTTTCATAATTGGGACATTCACCTAAATTTGGTGCATAAAGTCTTCTTAAACGATTATATTCTCTTACACAATTTACATCAGCACTAATCTTATCAATGAAATCAATCAAATTCAAACCAGACAATGTTCTTACTTGAGATAATGCAAAATATGCCTTTGCCTCTTTGAACACAGTATTTCCAATATTTACCAAGGCACTATCTATACTTAAACCATGAGATTCATGAATAGTTACTAGATATGTGACAAAAAGAAAAACTGGTTGCGGTCTATACTGAAGACTGAGCCAATGGAATAGAAGCAAGCACATCTGTGTTAGACAACTGATGTGTGTGAATGAAAGGAAATGAATACCATCAGCCCACCCATATGGCGGAACTTCGTCATCTGGGATTAAGAAGGGTCATGGTCCAAATAAGGAGACACACCTGATGATATTGTGTGTATTTCTCCAATTCTCCAAGACCACCCAAATGGATCCGACCTTGAATGTTGTGTGTGAGTATAATGGT
The DNA here is from genome assembly GCF_964261635.1 of Lissotriton helveticus. Taxonomy (NCBI): domain Eukaryota; kingdom Metazoa; phylum Chordata; class Amphibia; order Caudata; family Salamandridae; genus Lissotriton; species Lissotriton helveticus. The sequence continues at coordinate 2,057,355,826 of NC_136063.1, read as the reverse complement.
GTGGGAAAATAAATTGCAGTGAGGTAAATAATGTGAAACAAAGATCAGAAAAGGTGCTAGTTAAAATTGGCTACCATGATATGAGGAAATGTTTATTGGGGATAAATCATGGTGTCAAGATTAAAAGAAAAGTGTATGGCGGTCTGAAATACACCAAAAAAACAGATCGGAATAACGCCTTGTTGTACACCAGTTGTCACCCAACTCCTTTAAAAAAACATTTACCTTTTTCGCAGTTACTCAGAGCCAAAAGGATATGTTCGGAACCTGATGACTATACACAAACTGAGGGGATCATTCTACAAAAATATCGGGAAAGGAAATATCCTGAGACAACATTACAGACAGCGCGTGAACGTGTCAGGCTTAAAAATAGACAAGATCTGTTAACACCCAAAGCAGGACAGGGGAGAACTGAAAGACCTGTATTTGTGTCAAAATATTCCTCAAGAAGTCCCTTGATAAAGAGAGTTATCTTGCGAAATTGGGAAATGATACAACACAAACCAGATTTTCAAGGCCTGTTTGATTGCACCCCACTATTTGCTTACCAGCGAGCGAATAACTTGAAAAACATGTTGGAATCCAAACCAAAATGTTCAACCACCACATTCTCTGGAACCAAACCTTGCCATAACTGCAGCCACTGCAATAATGTTATAAAAGGGAACTCCATGAACCATCCTCGATCTGGCAAGCCAATCTGTCTGAAAACGAATGCAACTTGTGATTCCATGAATTTGGTGTACTTACTGAAGTGTCCTTGCGACCTACCCTATGTGGGTAAAACGGAAAGGAAGCTAAAAATTCGTCTCACCGAACATAAAAGCACTATAAGGAACAAGAACCTGAAGTCTCCTCTAGCAGCCCACTACATTTCGGCTCAACACAACATCAGTCAACTGAGGTTCCTTGTACTAGAGGTTGTCCCACTGAGACAGGGCGTTGACAACCGCAAGAAACTTTTGCAACGTGAACTCTTCTGGATCAAATGGTTGGAATCGAGCCAACCGAAAGGATTGAATGAACGGATCGAGTACAGCTGTTATCTTTAATACTCATTTTGACTTCCAGTATAATCTCACTTTAACCCATCTTTTAAGCCCACTTATTGTTTTGAACTTTATTGCTTTCCAGTTTTCCTACTGTCCTTCTCCCTCTTTTTTTGATTTACCTTTTTTTCATCCTCATACTATTCTGCATATATTCTGCCTAGATTTCACTGTTTTGGATATAATTTTGTTTGAGACCTGGAGTAAATGTCGATTTTCTGGTGGTTTGTAAAGATTAGGTGAATAGTATCACCTCATATTATTTGTATCATATCATTTGGTTTGTTTTCGTGGTTCACATGAGTTCATATGTGGATCTACTGTCCAGAGCTACCATCTGCTTGTGTTATTCTATGTACCCTCATCCAAGATGTCCGACACCATTCACGCCGATATGCCTTTTTATTAGTACACCTCGGCGTTCACTATTATCACCACATTATCTTTTTCGTCGTTATTACACTTCTCTACACCCTTATAACCCTCGGGTCTTTATTATCATTTTTATTATCACTTTTATTTTCATGCGGTAACATGGACAGCACACTCCCACACCCCGTAAACGGGTGTCCGTCCTCTATGTTTACGTCTTAAGTCTTGGTCCGCTTTTAGTGTCTTGATAGCGTCCAGCGCGAACACTGGCTTTTTCAAACCTGAGAGTTACAGCTCATTGTAACGCTGCCGACGAGCGCTTGGGGTAAGATTATAATCGAATGTTTTACACTTTTCTGATTAATTTGGTGGTTTAAATGCACTCGGAAGGGGTGTTTCTTTTGATGAAGGCGCCGACGCACTATATTCTTTAAGGCATGTTATCTAAGTGATTTATAGCACACACAGCACGCTCTCATAACTATGGTTTAATCCACCAGGCATTAACACACAGAGTTTGGGATATTTTCTCCAGTATCAGCAGTTTCTTTCGCGCTTATTTATGCACAGTAATGTCTCTCCGGTTTTCCTCCCCTAATCACTTTAAGCGCTACTTTCCATTTATTTATTTTTTCCTATTTGTTTACGATGGTCAAGGTGAAGTCCCCTTCCTAAAACAAATGTTTATTTCCTCTGCAGATCCTTAATCCCCTGATGAAGGGATGTAAATCCCGAAATGCATTGGGATATTGGTTTCCTTGAAATATATTTGCTGAAATAACTGAACTTTTGAAAGAATGGTACCACAGTCTATATGATGATGAATATATGACTTCAATGCATTAAAACCCAAATTTGATTAATTAGTCGAATCTACTGAACTTTATTACTATTGAATAACTTTGAGGTTGTCTCCTCACTTGGAGCACCACAGGATTCAGGGTGGGAAGCCCCCACTCTCCCTTGCCACTGGTCTGAAATAATGACTGCCCTATAAAGTTGGTATCATGGTCAACATGTTTCTGCCATGCAGGGGCATCTCCCCTACCAGGCTTTCATCAGGACCAAAAATAGAATACACTACTGCAATAATGTACATAAATCAAAATAAAATATGTTACCAAATAATAGTACTGGAAAATGGACCGTGCGCGAGTTACTCACTGCGTTGGTATTTCCAGAATGCTCAAAAAGGATTCTTTCCTGAAAAGAAGTTAAAAAAACACATAGATATTCCATTGTACACCTGTATCTAACACAGACACAACATGCCCACTATTGAGAACATATAGATTTTGCTTCATAGTCAACCTTTACAGTGATAGTGGATAACAATAATTAAAAAGTTGAAAAAAGTTGAATATTACTCACCCAAAGAGTCTTGGGAGTAAACCTCACCTCTCCTGGCCACGGCTCAGGATTTGGAGGCCCCGCTCTGTATTTAGTGGAAGAGAAATTTACATATCTGTGGGTTATCCTAAAAAGTGAGACCCATCAGGCAATTTATCCACTGCATGTGCTGCCATATGGAAGCACTTGAACGACATTGGTATTAAGTCACTTAGAGTTTTGGAGATGGCTGGCAGATTAAAAGGCTAATGTCATGCACACCTAATGTATACGTTTCAACACTTATTGTTAGAAAAGCAGTGTTTTAATTCAAAAACATTTCTTGCTATATTTGAGGTACATAATTTAGACCCTCCTCTCATAGCCCGATTGATTCAGCTTCATATCAGGGGCTAGATAGAGTGGTTCCTTCATTACCTTGTGATTGTTTAAGGAGTGAGAAAAGCATGAACAAAAGCTAAAGGAAGGACAGAGCACGGCAACACACTGCTATTCCTTACCTGTCCGTCGGTACCACTGGCCTCGTCCTGAGGCTGGGGGGGAGGTACCGACAGGACAAAGCTTAGTGGTTAATAAGTCCATGCTCAACCAATCGTCAGGCCATTCTGGATCATATGGCCCGCGGACCCATTTGGGAACCGCTGTAGGTAATCAAACACCTGTAAATGGGAGGCGACTCATGAGTTGATACTTGTCAATGGCCTTCTCATGGCCAATCGAATTCCCAAACACAAGTGATGTCTCAAAGCTGCTACTTCCCCTTAGTGCACTCGTGTGTTCCTCGCGACCGCTTTATCTTATTACTTGTTTTGATTAGAGGTGCGTTATGCAATGATTTTTATCGTTTAAAAAACTGACCCATCGCTCGACTTTTAGTCCAAACCGGATGATTTGGAGTCAACCGACGTTCCACATTCATTAAGAAACAGGGATTGGTTAGAAGCCTGAAATGGTGCTCCTGATTCGTTCACATTGAGCCAATAATATCTCACGTTTAGGTGCTAAATACGGAGTGTGATTCAAGATGCGATCAATATTCCACCTTTAATATCTTCTATTTTTCACACAACATAAACTTAACTTATAAATCAAGGACCATCGTGTGTCCTTCAATTCTGCCAAACTCGTCTCTTTTCAGATAGACAGAAACCGGCATTCGGTTTCTCCCAGACTAGGAAGTTTCTAAACAGCCGGTGTTCCTTTTCTCTAGGACTCCGGATTGGTTAAAAATCCAAAATTTAATTACTGATTGGCCCGCATCTAGCCAATAATAGCTCGCATTTGTGCACGCAGTAAAGGAAGTTATCAAAAGCGTGTTTAAGATTGTTCCTCTACTATATTAAGTTGTCGTGCATAAGAAAGCTATGTTTTTCCTACTTCTATTGTATCATCTTGTCGTACCTTATGAGCCTATTTTGAGATCTGGGGAATATCGCGTCTCCTTGCAGTAAACTCAGACGACTACTCGCCCACTCATAAGTCACAGATTGGTTTGTTTCCTAAATAAGAGCATCTGATTGGACCAATATGTGGCCAATCATTGCCCGTATCAGTACACTTCTCCGAAATCGCCTCCTTGGACGCTCTTATCTAGATTATTTAAATTATTTCTGGCAGCGAAATTGTGCAGATATCACGTATATCGTTCCCTCAGAACGTGATTTATTCACCTCATACACCTTTGTTATTTTATTACGTGCAAACGTACAGGCTGGGGGATCTCATAATCAGTATACTCCACCGGCCAGGAAAGATCATAGCCGGATATGATGGTGATCAAACAACACCACAACATCTGCCATGTGTGCAAGCGTGGGTTCCATCGAGTATTTGTTGTAATTTTGTTATTATCGCAAACACAGTTTCGTTATTATCGCAAAAGCACTGTTAGAAATAACCTAGTATTATGTGGGCTGATTCCTTTTGGTCATTATATATTGAGGATGTCTCAATTCCTAAAAACAGCGTCTAAGATATTATCCTTAGCATAGGTTGGTCATGGCGGGTTAATACTCCAAAGTACAGGACATACATCAGGCCTACATCACCGGATACAACCAAATGCACATACCACAAAGGGGCAACTGTCCTCCAGAAAGGTTTTTCAACAAAATACATCCCTCTATATTAGTTAGAAGTACGTTTTTAAAGAGCAGCAGCTGAAGATAATGACAGAACTGAAACCACATGGGGAGGTTAGATGGACACCCATGGAATATCATCGTTCAATCCTTGAATGTCACTCTTTTGGCGGAATATCCATTTTTGCTCTTTTAGAAAAAGAAACCTTGACATGTCTCTTACGTGGGATGGCACAAATGGTTTCTCCAAGACTGTCAAGCACATCTCTTCTGGAGTGTGCTTCATTTGGAGAAAGTGATTGGTGAGCCTGGTTGCTTGTTTATTGCACCGGATGGTGCCTTTATGCTCATTTATGCGTGTTTTTATTTTTCTAGTCGTCATCCCTATGTAGCGCAAGGAACACGGACATGTAATGAGATATATTAATTTGTCACTGTTACAATTTGTGTGACTCTTCAAGGTCCATGGCCTCGAAGTTCCAATGTCAATAGAGAGGGTCTTCCTTGTTTGTGGACAGGCAGTACATTGTCCACAGGGGAAGTGACCCTGTACCGGGGGCAGGTTCCACAGAGTGTTTGCTGATGTCAATTCATTGCTTTTACCTCTCGGCCTCGTTTGGACAAGGCTATCTCTCAGGTTGGTGCCCCTCTTAAACGAGAACAGCGGTGTTTGGATGGATGACCCAGCAATGTTCAGGATCTTCCAATTCTTTTTCACCGTTTTCTGTAGTTTGTTAGACAGTGTACAACGTTGTGACAAATGTCAGTCTGTCCAGTGGTGGTTTAGTGACTGGGGGACTTAGCAAGGCATCCCGATTGTTATTCATTGCACGCTTTTGTGCTCTTTTAATCAGATGTTTGGGGTAATCGTGATTTTCCAATTTGGATGCAAGATCTCTGGAAAAGAGAGCAAAATCTGTTGTCCTAGAGCAATTCCTGCGGACTCTAAACATTTTTTCCAACAGGTAAGTTCTCTCGAAATGCCTTAGGATGGTAGCTGGCATAGGTCAGCAAAGAGTTCCGGGCCATTGGCTTGCGGTATAGTTTACTTCCAAGGCATCCATTCGCAGGAAAGATGGTGATGTCCAGGAATGCTAGCTCTTGTTGGCTGTGGTCGACAGTGAACTTTAGGAATTGATTTTGTTCATTGAGCCACTTCTGGAAGTTGATAACAGTTTCTGATGCCCCTTGCCAGACGACAAATATGTCGTCGATGTAACATTTCCACACCAACACCTGATCAAAGAACGGGTTGGTGTGGTTAAGGACGCACTTCTCTTCAAAGATGTGTACGTAAAGATTCGCTAGGGAGGGGGCAAGACACTGCCCATCGATGTCCCTGATACTTGCAAATACAGGGTATCCTCAAAGGCAAAAAAGTTTTCAGTCATAGCCAGACGGGCACACTCCATTATGAAGTTAATCGGAGTGATGGAATATAGCTCAGAATCTTCCAGGAGACTTCTAACCGCTTGCAGAGTCTCTTGCTGGGGTATACAGGTGTAGAGGGATTCAACGTCGAAACTGATCAATAGGTCAGTCTCGGCGTTGAACTCAATCTCTGGGAGAAGTCTTAGGATGTCTGAGGTGTCCTGTAGAAATGTTGGCATTTTCCTCTCCAGTGGCCTCAGAAACTTATTTATTTATTTAAAATATTTATAAAGCGCGGCTGTCACCTGGCAGGTATCCTGGCGCTGGTAGCTACTCCTGGGAGTTTATTGCCGGGGGGGGAATTGACTGTGGCAGGTCTATCTAAAGGGGTGAAGGAAAGAGCCAAGTTTTGATTCGTTTCCTGAATGGGAGGAGATGGGGGATTTGACGGATATCGACAGGCAGACTGTTCCACAACTTGGCTGCAGCTACTCTGAACGATCTTCCCCCCGTCCTGGCCTTCTTATATCTGGGCACTTTCACGAGGCAGGCAGTTGTGGACCTGAGTGTTCTGGTGGGGGTGTACCAAGAGAACAGACGTTGAAGAGGTCTAGGTCCTGTACCATGTAGTGCCTTAAAGGCCAGGCAGAGGGCCTTGAAGGCAACGCGTTGCTTCAAGGGCAGCCAATGCAGCTCGGCCAGTGCAGCGGTGGCCGAGGATCTCCTGGTCCACCCAAGAGCCAGTTTAGCTGCTGCCGACTGAACTCGTTGGAGTCTGTCCAGTAGTGTCACGGGGGATTCAAGCAGCAGGGCATTACAGTAGTCGAGGCGACTAAGAATGGTACACCTGACTACTAGTGCTCTGGCGGAGGCAGGTAGCAAAGGCAAGACATTGCGCAATGAGCGCATAAGGCCAGAGCAGGTAGAGACTGTCCTCGAAACCTGCGTTTCCATGCTCAGTTGGTGATTAAGCATGACGCCCAGGTTACGAACAGTGGTGACGGGTGATGGGTTGTTGGAGTTTTCCGGGGGCCAGAACTCAGCGGGCAAAGGGCGGGGTATACGGCTCGCAGGGCAAAACAACACCTCGGTTTTCGAGGCGTTGAACTGAAGGGAGTTCTGATGCAACCAGCTCGCAGTGTCTCTTAGGCATTCATGGAAGGCTTGCAAGGAGATGGAATCTTCGCCTTCCCAAGAGAAGAGGAGCTGGGTGTCGTCCGCATAGTTTACTGTGGTCATGTTATATGATTTAATTAACGTGACCAGTGGTTTCAAGTAAATATTGAAAAGAATCGGACTGATAGAGGAGCCCTGGGGAACACCGTAAGGGACAGGCAGAAAGACCGATTGAAAAGGGGGGAGGGATACGGCCTGTTTTCTTTCGCTGAGGTAGGAATGAAACCAGAGCAGGGCCGTGCCGTCGATCCCAGCCTCTCTCAAGCGCTCGAGCAGAATCCCGTGATTAACAGTATCGAATGCGGCAGACAGGTCTAATAGAATCAGGGCCACGGCTTGGCCCCTGTCTGCGCGCATTCGAAGCTCCTCCATGGCCGTGAGCACAGCAGTTTCAGTGCCATGGGCTGGGCGAAACCCAAATTGGAATTCGTCCAGAATGTGGTGCTGTTCGAGGTGGGCTGAGAGGCATTTACTGACCCAACGTTCAAGCACTTTCACCGGGAAAGGTAAGAGTGATATGGGGCGGAAGTTGGATAAGCATTCTGGGTTTAACGTGGGTTTCTTTAGTAGCGGGGTGATAAGCGCTTGCTTCCAGAGGCGGGGAACGAAGCCGCAGCTGAGGGATTGATTACAAATCATCCGGAGAGTGTCAAATAGTTCGTGCCCGCATGCTTTCCAGATTTTCGGAGGCAAAGGATCAAGGGGGGATCCCGAGGTGATGCCCTGTGCAATTTTTTCAAACTTGGTTTGAGAAATAAAGGGGAAAGCCAGTAGCCTATTCGTAGGAGGGCAGACTAGCCTCAAAGAGTCAGATTTGATGGGGCTGCCTTTGGGAAGGGTAGGATAGGTGAGTGACGGGGATGTTGCCAGATTGTTAATAATCGTCTCAATTTTGTCAGTAAAAAACTGAGCAATGTTGTCACAGAGGGATTGAGAAGGGGGGATGGGGTTTTTTAAGGAACATCGATGGGCAGTGTCTTTGCCCCCTCCCTAGCGAATCTTTACGTACACATCTTTGAAGAGAAGTGCGTCCTTAACCACACCAACCCGTTCTTTGATCAGGTGTTGGTGTGGAAACGTTACATCGACGACATATTTGTCGTCTGGCAAGGGGCATCAGAAACTGTTATCAACTTCCAGAAGTGGCTCAATGAACAAAATCAATTCCTAAAGTTCACTGTCGAGCACAGCCAACAAGAGCTAGCATTCCTGGACATCACCATCTTTCCTGAGAATGGATGCCTCGGAAATAAACTATACCGCAAGCCAATGGCCCAGAACTCTTTGCTGTCCTATGCCAGCTACCATCCTAAGGCGTTACGAGAGAACTTACCTGTTGGACAATTTTTTAGAGTCCGCAGGAATTGCTCTAGGACAACAGATTTTGCTCTCTTTTCCAGAGATCTTGCATCCAAATTGGAAGATCCCGATTACCCCCAACATCTGATTAAAAGAGCACAAAAGCGTGCAATGAATAACAATCGGGATGACTTGCTAAGTCCCCCAGTCCCTAAACCACCACTGGACAGACTGACATTTGTAACAACGTTCTGTACACTGTCTAACAAACTACAGAAAACGGTGAAAAAGAATTGGAAGATCCTGAACATTGCTGGCTCATCCATCCAAACACCGCTGTTCTCGTTTAAGAGGGGCACCAACCTGAGAGATAGCCGTGGCAATACGAGGCTGAGAGACAAAAGCAATGAATTGACATCAGCAAACACTCTGTGGAACCTGCCCCCGGTACAGGGTCACTTCCCCTGTGGACAATGTACTGCCTGTCTACAAACAAGGAAGACCCTCTCTATTGACATTGGAACTTCGAGGCCATGGACTTTGAAGAGTCACACAAATTGTAACAGTGACAAATTAATATATCTCATTACATGTCCGTGTTCCTTGCGCTACATAGGGATGACAACTAGAAAAATAAAAACATGCATAAATGAGCATAAAAGCACCATCCGGTGCAATAAACAAGCAACCAGGCTCACCAATCACTTTCTCCAAATGAAGCACACTCTAGAAGAGATGAGCTGGACAGTCTTGGAGAAACCATTTGTGCCATCCCACGTAAGAGACATGTCAAGGTATCTTTTTCTAAAAGAGCAAAAATGGATATTCCGCCTAAAGAGTGACATTGAAGGATTGAACGATGATATTCCATGGGTGTCCATCTAACCTCCCCATGTGGTTTCAGTACTGTCATTATCTTCAGCTGCTGCTCTTTAAAAACGTACTTCTAACTAATATAGAGGGATATATTTTGTTGAAAAACCTTTCTGGAGGACAGTTGCCCCTTTGTGGTTGTGTGCATTTGGTTGTATCCGGTGATGTAGGCCTGATATATGTCCTGTACTTTGGAGTATACACCGCCATGACCAACCTATGCTAAGGATAATATCTTAGTTGCTGTTTTGAGGAATTGAGACATCCTCAACATATAAAGACCAACAGGGATCAGCCCACATAATACTAGGTTATTGCTAACAGTGCTTTTGCGATAATAACGAAACTGTGTTTGTGATAATAACAAAATTACAACAAATACTCGATAGAACCCAAGCTTGCACACATGGCAGATGTTGTGGTGTTGCTTGAGCACCATCATATCAGGCTATGATCTTTCCTGGCCGGTGGAGCATACTGATTATGAGATCCCCCAGCCTGTACGTTTGCATGTAATAAAATAACAAAGGTGTATGAGGTGAATAAATAACGTTCTGAGGGACCGATATACGTGATATCTGCAAAATTTTGCTGTCAGAAATAATTTAAATAATCTAGATAAGAGCGTCCAAGGAGGCGATTTCGGAGAAGTGTACTGATACGGGCAACGATTGGCCACATATTGGTCCAATCAGATGCTCTTATTTAGGAAACAAACCAATCTGTGACTTATGAGTGGGCGAGTAGTCGTCTGAGTTTACTGCAAGGAGACGCGATATTCCCCAGATCTCAAAATAGGCTCATTATGCACGACAACTTAATATAGTAGAGGAACAATCTTAAACACGCTTTTAATAACTTCCTTTACTACGTGCACAAATGCGAGCTATTATTGGCTAGATGCGGGCCAATCAGTAATTTGATTTTGGATTTTTACCCAATCCGGAGTCCTAGAGAAAAAGAACACTGGCTGTTTAGAAACTTCCTAGTCTGGGAGAAACCAAATGTCGGTTTCTGTCTATCTGAAAAGAGACGAGTTTGGCAGAATTGAAGGACAGGCGATGGTCCTTGATTTATAAGTTAAGTTTATGTTGTGTGAAAAATACACGATATTAGAGGTGGAATATTGATCGCATCTTGAATCACACTCCGTATATAGCACCTAAACGTGAGATATTATTGGCTCAATGTGAATGAATCAGGAGCACCATTCCGGGCTTCTAACCAATCCCTGTTTCTTAATGAATGTGGAACGTCGGTTGACTCCGAATCATCCGGTTTGGGCTAAAAGTCGAGCGATGGGTCCGTTTTTTAAACGATAAAAATCATTGCATAACGCACCTCTAATCAAAACAAGTAATAAGATAAAGCGGTCGCTAGGAATACACGAGTGCACTTAGAGGAAGTAGCAGCTTTGAGACATCACTTGTGTTTGGGAATTTGATTGGCCATGAGAAGGCCATTGACAAGTATCAACTCATGAGTCGCCTCCCATTTACAGGTGTTTGATTAACTACAGCGGTTCCCAAATGGGTCCGCGGGCCATATGATCCAGAATGGCCTGACAATTGGTTAAGCATGGACTTATTAACAACTAAGCTTTGTCCTGTCGATTCCTCTCCCCGAGCCTCAGGATGAGGCCAGAGGTACCGACGGACAGGTAAGGAATAGCAGTGCGTTGCGCTGCTCTGCACTTCCTTTAGCTTTTGTTCATGCTTTTCTTACTGGAGTAAGTGTGGCTCACTGGTTAGAGGAGGCAGACCTGGAAGCAGAGGTCAGCCCGGGACCAGGGCTCAATTCCCGGCTCGGTGGGGTCTTGAGTCCTAAAATGTCCATGGACTCGACAATTCTCGCTCCGGTGCCTACTCGATTCACGGGTTCACACTCTGCGACTCTGGGCAATAGCTTGCTTAATCTCCACAACGGCCCCTCGCGGCGGGATGCCTGGCTTTCACCTTGCGGATACCCTGCCGGGGTTATCTCACAGGGGAATACCAGGAAGGGTTCCCTAAGCAAGCGCTTAGAAACCGCTTGGTGATTTGCGCTACATAAATTCCTGTACATTTACATTTACATTTACTCCTTAAACAATCACAAGGTAATGAAGGAACGACTCTATCTAGCCCCTGAGATGAAGCTGAATCAATCGGGCTATGAGAGGAGGGTCTAAATTATGTACCTCAAATATAGCAAGAAATGTTTTTGAATTAAAACACTGCTTTCCTAACAATAAGTGTTGAAACGTACACATTAGGTGTGCATGACATTAACCTTTTAATCTGCCAACCATCTCCAAATCTCTAAGTGACTTAATTGTTGGGGTTCAAGGGGGCCTGGTTCCTTCTGTCTAGTTCCCCGTTAGCGGTTTTTCTTAAAAGTGCCAAGTGCATTTGCGAATTTATGGACGCTCCCTAGAGCTCGCTTTAAAAGGGGGCTGCCAACAGGAAACAGGTGCTTGGTTTCTTTATTGGTCCCTTGCCGTGTGTTTCCTGTTCCTGTGGTTCTACCTTGTTTCCCTTCCTTCGAGCTCCGTTCCAGCGGTCTTTTCTAGTGCTGGGTTTTTATCCCCTTTTTCCCCTGCTCCCTTGTTTTCCTATTCCCTTAGGCATTTCAGAACCCTTTATTGGGGACCTGTTTTTGATCTTCGGTGACGTTCTAGGATTCGCGGCTGCGTTTCCTTTGAGTTTTAACGTCCCGTTAATATCCCTTTTTTTTATCCAAACCATCTTGTTATACGCTGTGTTTGGATGGTTTTTCGAAGGAGCTGAATAACGGCCGTTTTTGTGCTACCTTTGTGTTCTTTTTAGATTCCAGGTTTTTTTTGGGTGTCTTTCGTATTCCCTTTGATACCATTTTTCCCCTGTCCTTTTTTTGTCCTAAGAATTGTGAATTCCACCCCCTTTGTCATTCTCGGTGTTTCCCGAGGGGGCGTGGTTGGTCTGGGGTTACGCAAGAAACAACCAATACGATTGCAGTGGAAGAATTCCTGTTTCGTATCAAGCCACTCCCGTTTGTTATCTGGGGTAAGCAGGGAGGTCGGTGGTTTGTGTGTGTACTTGGCACTGGTAATAGTAGTAGGGGTGTGTTTAATCTTGTCTCCTTTCATTTTAGCGTTCTCGTCTAGCATGAGCGCAAAATCCGCTACGCTCGCGGATTTTGCGAATTTTCGGTAAATTCGCGATCCGCGAACTCTCGCGAATTTACCGAAAATTCGCAATCCGCGAGCGGCGGAATCCGAGGCCAAAAGTTCAAGCCTTCCTGTCCTGTTGTTGTAACTAATTTACGATGGCGCCGGCAACCTGCCAGCGCCATCGTAAAATAGTTACTAAATTAGCTTCAACAGGAAGCACTAATAGATAAAATCAAGCAGGCGCTCGTGCATCTGCTTTATTTTATCTATTCGAGCTTCCTGTTGAAGCTAATTTAGTAACTATTTTAGGATGGCGCTGGCAGCTTGCCGGCGCCATCGTAAAATAGTTACAACAGGCACAAAACGGTGGCGTCTTCTTGAATAAATATGAATGGCAGGGTTCATTCTGGCACGACGGTCTTGGCACAAAAATTAAACCTCAACTGGAAGCACTTACAGATATCAAGTAAGCATGTGCCCTAGTTGTAGCTTAAATTCAGTGACTCATTCATAGGCCCAAAAAACAATCGTGAGCGTTGTCAAGGCTGGGCAGATGTGCCTTCTTCCCAAATATACCATCGAAAATCAGCTGTGATGCTGGACAGAGGCCTTTGCATCCTTGACTTTCACGAGCGCAATCCTCGTGCTGTTCCTGTGGCCAGGAGCTTCTGTATCTTCATCTGCTGCTCTGATCGGTCTCTGACCTTTTATACACACAAGAGGCATGTGCACTCGCATGGAAGCCCCGTCCGTTTGGCCCCGCCCACACACTCGTGGTGTGCACCATCTTCCCGCCATTTACCCACTATGATAGCTCACTCAAGGGACCCCTGCGCCCTTCGGCGCGATTGCATAGTAACACACACCTGGTCGCTGTAGACAACTCTCTGGCACTTTAGGCAGCTGTAGTGTAGTAAAAGCACTATACATCTACCCAACGAGGTAGCACTTACTGATTATCCAGTAGAAAGTACTCCAGTTGAGTAGAGGTATGGCACAAAACGGTGGCGTCTTCTTGAATAAATATGAAGGGCAGGGTTCATTCTGGCACGATGGTCCTGGCATGGAAGCCCCGCCCCAAATCCGCCGATGCACAAATCCGCCGATCCGTGGATTTTGCGGATCCACGATCCGTGAATACGCAAATCCGTGAATCGTGGATCCGCAAAATCCGCCCATGCTTAGTGTCAAGCTGTCAGCTGCCAATAAGCCAGAGGAGACGAGTTGTGTTCCCCAAGACCTTGGGTTCCCTTATTTTGTTACCCACCTTCTCCCGGTGTCGTGTTCTCCACCATTCATTTTGATTGCGGGTGTTGGGGGTCACGGTGAGGGTAGAGGATTGGGACGTTCTTCACTCCTGCGGTGTTGGGCCGGTCGGCAACGGAACATTAATACCAATGTTGTTCAAGTGCTTCCATATGGCAGCACATGCAGTGGATAAATTACCTGATGGGTCTCACATTTTAGGATAACCCACAGATATGTAAATTTCTCTTCCACTAAATACAGAGCTGGGCCTCCAAATCCGGAGCCGTGGCCAGGAGAGGTGAGGTTTACTCCCAAGACCCTTTGGGTGAGTAATATTCAACTTTTTTCAACTTTTTAATTATTGTTATCCACTATCACTGTAAAAGTTGACTATGAAGCAAAATCTATATGTTCTCAATAGTGGGCATGTTGTGTCTGTGTTAGATACAGGTGTACAATGGAATATCTATGTGTTTTTTTAACTTCTTTTCAGGAAAGAATCCTTTTTGAGCATTCTGGAAAAACCAACGCAGTGAGTAACTCGCGGACGGTTCATTTTCCAGTACTATTATTTGGTAACATAATTTATTTTGATTTATGTACATTATTGCAGTAGTGTATTCTATGTTTGGTCCTGATGAAAGCCTGGTAGGGGAGATTCCCCTGCATGTCAGAAACATGTTGACCATGATACCAACTTTATAGGGCAGTCATTATTTCAGACCGCCATACACTTTTCTTTTAATCTTGACACCATGATTTATCCCCAATAAACATTTCCTCATATCATGGTGGCCAATTTTAACTAGCACCTTTTCTGATCTTTGTTTCACATTATTTACCTCACTGCAATTTATGTTCCCACACCATTATACCCACACACAACATTCAAGGTTGGATCCATTTGGGTGGTCTTGGAGAATTGGAGAAATACACACAATATCATCAGGTGTGTCTCCTTACCTGGACCATGACCCTTCTTAATCCCAGATGACGAAGTTCCGCCATATGGGAGGGCTGATGGGATTCATTTCCTTTCATTCACACACATCAGTTATCTAACAAAGATGCGCTTGCTTCTATTCCATTGGCTCAGTCTTCAGTATAGACCCCAACCAGTTTTTCTTTTTGTCACTAGTCTACTTGGGGGTGCAGACTGGTTTGAGTGGTCTTTAAATATAGTTTCCCCTTGGACCCTCCCCAACTTTATTGTGCTATATAGTTACTACATATGCAAAAGACAAAGGAAACTGTTTTCTGCGAACATACAAGTCTTTTACAAGCAAAAAAGGTACAGCACAATGCCCAGTCTGTCTTACCTCTGTAATCTCATCAAACGTTTTTTTCAAGAATTCTATTCCATCTCTGTTCTGATTCTTTACAGAATTAGCAACTTTCCCAATTGCTCCGTTCACTAAACCTTCTTCTACATTGCAAATTACATCACAAAATAACCCGAAAATGTATACATACATCTATAGTTTTTTCTAAGTCATCAGTTTTAGATACAGAATTTTCCAAAGAGTGCCATTTAGTCTGTAGTTTCTCTCAAAGACGAATGGTCACTCACTGGTGCTCTAGTGTATCAATAGCTTCAATGTGAACTGTTTCTTGTTTTTCCTATTTCAGAAGCTCTTGAATAAATGTACAACACCCTTGCAGTGTAGGCATTAGGCAAACTATGAAGTTATTTTCTCCAATCTTCTTGTACATTGCTTCATCTGCTGTGTTAATTTGTAAATAAGTTCCCCAGTAGCTGACTTTCTAAAGCTTGTTTTCCATGTTTCGTTAGGACACCAATTCTTATATCTTTGAGAATATTTCCATATTCTTCATCAGTTGCTTGCCACATATTCTTTGTAAGTTCTTTATATTTAAAATGTAACCACATGCTCACATTCCTAAACATTTCCCAGTGTACTCATGCACAAGTGTTTTAAAAACTGGTTGTCCTTTTACAGGAGTTAGCTGTAGCAGATCTTCAAATACAATTAAATATTGCCCTCCAAACAGAACATAGTAATCCTTTTTAAAAATCTGATGCATTCTCAAGTGTACAAAGGCAAGCATTACATTTGAGACCATGCTCACCTCTTTGTCCTTACTCTTGACACTTCATAAGAAGCATCTTCAGACAGCTTAGATATTGCAATTTATTATCATGTTTAACTGGTAGCATAAGTAATCTCTGTAAAGTAATTTCTTCAATATTGTGCGCTGCTAATTTAGTCGGAGCTGTTACAGCACAAGATAAATGTGAATGTGTAGTTTTTTATAGATAACTGGTCAAAACTTTCATTAAAAAACGTTCAGCTGTTCCAGCTTGACCGCTGATGTACATAGGAATAGTTTTAAATAATGAACATAGAATTTGTTTTTCATGCAACAAACCATGTGGTATCTGTACTATTCTCCTGTTGTACTTGTTGCATTGCAATTTCTACTTTATTCATGGCTATTGCTGCTTCTTTTTCAATTATTGGTTGTCCCAGTGGATCTGGACAAGGTGGACCATAACTTTGACTATCTTGAGAACTGTTGTTAGCGATTTCAGATGCAGACGTCTTTTCTTGTTCAAATTCATCATTTAACATTTGTAGATATGTAAGGAAATTGTACATGCAATGCTATCTTTATACGCATTAAAAGAATCTTCATAGCAGTCGAAATGTCCAAGTAATTCAGTTTCGCTACGCCATGGCTTGAACAGTTGCAAAAGTGCTAAATATAAAAACTCTCTCTTATCTGGAGTTTTGCAACTGAGTTTTATGTGGTGAATAAGATTTCCTTTGGCATTATTTACTAAACAACCGCCACATCCAATTACTGCATATTTTCGTTGTATAACATTTCTTTTAAAGCTGTAATGTTGAAGTATTTCATACAGACATAGCTCTTCTAGATGTTGACTCCTTTTGGGATAGTATGCATCTGACATATTAGTTTTAAGAATTTCTGTACTTTCTGGTTCATTCACTGCTAAGTATTCAATTTCTTCTAATGTTTTCAACACTCTATTTCGTGTGCAGGCAAAACCTAAACTTCCCCAAATGATTCCGTGTGACTTTGAATATAAACTCGAAGAAGAGCACAAGCGATCCAGACATTCATAGGATCCAATTTCCCAATGGGAAAGTATTTTCAAGCTAAAGCTGTACAATTTTTGGCTAAGGCTCTTCTCTTGTGAAATTTCTTCCCGCATTTCTTTCATCTCTGTCTTTTCTGATTTCGTTATATATGATGTAACTTAGCGTGCAACGGCAATTGAGTTATCTGCAACATATTGAATGTCCATATTTGCATTCCACATTTTTAAAATAATTGGATTATAGTGATTAATATACTTTGACAGTACTATTCTTTTTAAGTTGTACGCATTCTTCGGGGATTTCCGAGTTATTGTATGCCTTACAGCAGACAAAAAAGAATTTGCTCTTCCTTTAGAAATTACTGAACGTGGGAATCCAAACCGACACTTGGTATAAAATGTTCCTTTCAAATTATAATTTCATCGACAGTACTTTTCACAACGGTGACTTTGGAAACGTACAACTTGTTGGCTCAAGCTTTTTTCTCTGCCTTCTCTTGGAATCTCACAGGTAACATACTGTTCGATGAAAGACAATACTGTTACATCAGTATCCGTTCCAAATTTCTGAGCATTCCTTATCCATAATAGCATGTGCATATGTGGAGCACCTCTCGCTTGATACTCTTTTCGCTAAAAAAAAATCAACAACTTCTCCAAGAGGACAATTATTTTTCTTGCAAATAAAATACATCATAGTTTGAAACCTATGATTAAAATACCTGCACACATTTACAGGATCCAATGAACACATTTCTCCAGGTGTCTTCATTTCAATATTTTTTATACCGGAATTTGCTTCTCGTAGAAATTCAAGTAAATCTCCCGATGCATACTCAGCAAAGATAAGTGTTACAAAGCATGTTGGTATACACCTAAGTTTCTTAACATACACTTAAGTTCACCATGACAACGAAACCAATATTCATTGGTTCCACGTCGACATGCCATCAAATTAATTAACTGTGCTTTTAAATTTTCATCTATGCATTGAACTTTGTCCAGGAATTCTTTGGCTGAAAAAAGTGATTGATGAACTCCTGTTTTAAGTATGTGGTTCACTGCATATGAAAGAGAAGACAAACAAAAGGCGAAATATATATGGAATGCACTGTTGAAATCTAAGATCTTCAGAGTATAATCTTGTTGAGAGATATTCTGAAGCTGGAATCTGTACAGGTCGCTCATCAAATCGTCCACCTTGTCCAGTGGGGAACAGCTGTGCGAAACAACAAGCTTCCAAGCTTTTCTCCCATACACTCATTGGAGTTCCCTTTGCTTTTTTCATTTATAATAATCCAATGCTGTTTCCTATTCTTTCTTTTGAATGTAGAGGACATACTGTATAATGTTCAGAAATCTCTTCACTCCTCGACTTGTCCACTTTCTCTATTTCACCACTTGAAATTTCTGATTCATCTTCTAAACATATTACCTGTTCATAAACATTTACAGCATTATAATAAATATTGTTCTGTACAAGGTATAATGAAGCCTATTGAAGTTTATTAACATCTACTAACTCTTTCCATAGTTTACGATTCCTTGTTGGTACACTGTTTACTAAAATAACTACTGGCTCATTTTCCTCTCTGTCTCTGCCAACAGTTTCAATATTTTTCTTAAAATCTAAAGGTAAGTACACAACTCTTCCTTTCAGACCTCTTTGTAAATCTGTTGGTGGCAGTTTACCTGTTTTAGGCTCCATACTAATTATAGCTTGTAATGGGTGAACGGATTGAATGAGAACTGACTCATATGTATTCAAGTCTGCCAGTTCCTCTGGAATAGCTACTAATTCTAGGTTTTTATATATACCTCTAGCTGGCATTTTGTTCTCTTCTAATTTGTTATAACAATATTTGTAAATAGGTTGATCAATACCCAACTCAAATTGACCTTCCACCAACAAGTAAGCTCCAAATTGCTGCCACCTGTCATTGTTCTCATTTTCACTTTGTATATATAATTAACATTCCTAGTTTTACTTTTATAATGAGTACATCGACAACAAATACAAACATAGAGGCCGATTAGGATGGTGGACGGAAAGCGTCCAGACTGCCAGTCTCGTGGGAAATGACAGTCTGACTGCACCATGGGGAAACCGGCGGTGCTATTAGGATTCCCCTCCAGCAAATCCCGGCAGACAGATGTTTCCAAAGACCGCGGACCGAACCATAGAAAAACCGACTGCCGCGGACAGAGTGGCCGCGGTAACAGGCCCAACCGCCGACAGTGCAGCGGAGTCCGTCCGTGGGCTGGCTGTATTGTTGTGTGGGCGGCGTGTGCCTGATGCGGGGGGTGATTGTGCTGAGGTGGGACTGGTGTGGGTGCTCTTGTGTGTGTTCCTGTCCCCACCAGGGTGTCTGGTGTGGACAGGTAACAGTGTTCATGCATGATGTGGAGTGGTATGTGTCTATTGCATGCTTGGGTACCTGTGGCGGCATCCACGACGATGCATGACTTGCTGGTAGTGAAGTAGGAACAGGGCCGGGAAGGCGTGTGGGGCTGGGTGCATGGCGCTCGGGTCCGTGCAGTGGGTCTTGTGGCAATTCTTTCCCTCTCCGTTGTGGTGCTTCCGCCGTCTATGAGATGGAGGTGTTTCCGCTGCGGTGTCCTGGTTTGTTTGCGACATCGTAATATTGCGGACGCTTGGGACGTCATTCTGCATGGCGGTGAGCCTGGATTGGCTCCATTCGCCATGGTGTCTGGTGTGTTCCTGCGGCGGTTCACGTTTTTACGTGGCGGACGGTAAATGTGCCCAGTTCCCCTTCCTAATATGGCTGACGGAAGGCCCGCCCAGCGGTCATGCATCCGTCCGCCATCCTAATCGGCCCCCTAGTTTGGTTTTCCAGAAAACACTGTATTAAACTTTCTAATTTCTTCTACAAACTGATTAGTGCTAATCTATTTCCCATGTTCTTTAACATCTGCACTTGTCAAGCTCTCACTTTCTATACGCTGCTGTTCAGAACCAAAAAAACTAAAGTCAATTTCATCACACATTTTTTCTACATCTGATAAACCATGTAAAAGATCTGTGTTCAGTTCACTTAAACATAATGCAGGAGTTTTTACATAGTAACCTTTCCTTAAAAACATCCACATTCCTAAGTGGTGTACTGCTAACATTCTTAAGTGATGAAAAGTACTTTTACACACTGTTCTTGAAAGACAAGCCAGAGAATGTCTGTGAATCTTAGTATTTGTATTTGTCCAGAGTGCTAGGTCACTTGGTATTACCCTTGCAAATTATCTCAGTCTTCACAGCCACATCGAAGCTATGGCCGAAAGCACATGACACCAACTTAGGCAGTTTTCGGGCATAAGACAATTGATCCCGGAACAAGACCTCAACACAGTGGTGCAGTCTCTCGTTCCCTCCAAACTAGATTATGGAATTGCCCTTCTCTCTGGCATTCCCAAAGTTCACCTAGGCCCGCTGGGAGCAAAACTACATGAAGCAACATGCTTCATTTTGGGTTTCAAGAAATTTGACCACATTTCTCCTGCCTTGCTAACCTTCCAATGGCTTCCCATTGAAGGTGAGCCCAATTCAAAACCACAACATTACCCACAGAGAACTGCACTCCTCTTCACCCACTCTATCTGATCAAGAAACTGAAAATCTCTGGAGCAAATAGGGGTTCCAGAAATACCCAATCACGGCTCATGGAACTCACCCACCTTCAGTCGAGAATGATTCATGAACCAGTCATTCGCTGGCCATGCCACAAGAATCTGGAACTCTCTACCTCCCTCCTTTTGCCTAACCACTTGCCTAGACACCTTCAATAAGGACCTTAAGTTCCTCTTATTTGAGAGACACATTGGTTAATCACCCTCTAGCATACTTAAGTACTCTCTACACCAAGATACAAACAACCTTCGTTGTGTGACCCCACCATCTTAATCAGTGATTGAACTGTGTATGACCTTTAACCAACTGCTACAATTGTCCTGGTTACATTCACTGATGCAAACATTTAATTACTGTCACTGTCAACCTTGTATCTGGCTACTGTGGTAAAGCGCTCTGATGCCTTCGGGCCACATCCACTATATAAACATTTTCATAAAAAAAATTAAACATACTTGGTTTAGTGAAATAATGTAGTAGTAAAATTCCACATTACGCGTAAAACCTGTGTGCTAGTATGACCCCACAATTAGGGGATAGCTGGCTGAGATACAAAATCACACTTGGTGTAACATCATCATCGGTATGTGCAAAATCACATTTAGAGTAAACTAGTTATTCGTGCAATGAAAGAAGGATGGCACATTAGGTATAACAGATGCAAACAGCCTGACAACACATTTACAGCCTGATTCATCAAGCTTAATTGTGCTCGCAAAGGGCCAGATTCTGAGAATCTGGCCCTTTGCGAGTGCAATTTTTGCATTTGGGATTCATCATCCCAAATGCAAAATTCACTATTAAAGAATTCGCATATTTGCGAGGTATTGCATTTAAGGAATCTCTATTTGAGATTCCTTAAATGCAATTCATGAACCATTTTAAAATACTGAAATCGATATTTTTGGCCGCTATGTACCACGAGGTCAAACCTCGAGGTAAATAGCGAAAACTTAGAAAAATGCATTTAAATGCATTTTTCTAAGTTGCATGTTACACACACACATGTCCTTTGGACATGTGTGTGCGCAACACCAATGTAGATTACATTTCAGGGGTGCTACAGGGTGTCCTTTGGACACCCCTGGCACCCTTGAAATCGCTATCTTATTTGCGATTAGCAAATTGCTATTCGCAAATAAGGAATAACTCCCCATTCATTCCTATGAGCCTTTAGGCCCATAGGAATGAATGGGGAGTTATTCCTTATTTGCGATTAGCAATTTGCTAATCGCAAATAAGGAATGTGTAGGAATCGCATTTCTTTATGCAATTTCTACATGAATCCCATTTTGCAAGTCCTTAATAGCGATTCCTTATGAATCGCTATTAGGGGCTCGCAAAACAGGAGAATGATGAATCAGGCTGTTAGTTGCCAGCATGTTCAGATACAAAAACACCCTTTGGTGCAATATCAGCATACGTTTGAAAAAAACAATATGAGACAATCCATGTTATGATGCACGAAGGAAGATTTCACAATTATTTGTTTCCTTCTAAATATGATATATCAGCTAAATGTGTTTTCTTCCTAAGTGGGATTTTTGCTGTTGAAAATGTTTGCACACTCCTGCTGATGTGGCTCCAATGACAATGTTGTACCTATGGGCAAGTTTTCACCAGAGTGCCATTTTTGCCTTAAACATGATACTACAATCCTTCTTACTTTGCATCCTCACATATAAGTGCTATGTCATATTTAGGTGTAAAATCACTTCTCGTGGAAAATCAAAAGGACTGTGGAGATGCCTTTAGGGCCATAAAGCCTCCTCATTAAACAGCATAGATGTTTTGCTCCACAATTCATATACTGCAATTGGAAGCATGTTTTAGGAAGGTGATTACAAAAAGCTAATAACCAATAACAATGTGAGATTGAAATATCCCTCTGGTCTGATCCAAAATGTGAATGATGCTTTTTTAAAATAATTTCTAAAGTGGGCTGAGCAAATGAACTAATAACAAAAGAAGGCTGATCCAAATCTCCTCTCTGTGCTGCCATTGGTGTTGATGACGTATACTCTGAAAACACGTAAAGTTGTCTCTAGCCAGACCTAACTGGTAAACGGACGAGCAATGCAAATACAGAATGTGTTTTAATGAACAGACTACATTACTTCCAATTTTCACGAATGTCTAATGTTTATAGCAACAATTCTTGAATTACTGTGATACCTTCTGGTCCTGGTATATGCTAAACAATCCTAAACAAAACATCAAATAGATAAAGTATTAGATACATGAACAAATACATCCAATGTACAGTGATATGTTTCTCGGAAAATCCAAGTTTGTGGAAAAATATTTAGTATTCGTTTGAAATATTGCTTACCTAGGTTATGGAAAAAGAGCCTTCTTTGCAAATGCACAGTCAATAAACATATTGGAATGTCCGTGTTTTTCAATATGACTGTTTCTTATAGCATAGACGAAGCTCCTTCCAGATAAGAAAGATCCAACGATATGTTCAACGTAAATGTGAAATTAATGAATTTCATAATTCTCTTATATTTAAATGTGTTACGCAAGAAGCTGTTCATTTTGAAACCACATTAGAAAATGCAGATTTTTAATTAAAATGTGTATTGGAAGCAAATTACTATGATAGCATGATATGCCCAGTAAAGTAGAACAAAAAGGAGTGTGTAGTGCCGTTAGCACTCTAGTTGATGCACGCACGCACCCACTCATCCGCAGGCCAGGCGTGGCCTGCGGGGAACCAATAAATGGAAGGCGTGTGCTCGGGCACGTCACTTCCGACTAGCATTGGGTGTGAGGCTGGCTGGTGTCCGCTGCGCGTCTCCACCCCTGTGCTAGCGATCAGCCTAAGGCCTGGTCACACACCCTGCAGCACAACACTGGCGACGAGTGGAGGGGGCCCAACCCTCGCCCGTGCACCTGCACCTAACGGAGCGGTCCGCTCCTCTTCCGCGGCGCCGACCGCGTATGTCCCGGCTCCTACCAGTGAGCCTGCTGCTGCCAAAGTGTTCCTCCCTGCCACTGCCCTGCCGGCTGGGACGCGACCTCCCTCCTCTGGCTGCCCTCCGGAGAAAGTGCGAGCCATCTGCTGAATCCAGCGGTGCCCCCGAATCAGTGTTCAGCGACGCTTTGCCATACCTCACGCATCTCGCGTGGTACACGGCGCCGGCGCCCCTGCCACACCCCACGCATTTCGCGTGGGAAGCGGGAAAACGCCCCGCAACCTCTCACGCATCTCGCGTGCACCGCGATTTGGTTTGCTGTGACCCGGGGGAGTGTGCCGACGCCTGGAGGGAACACTACCAACGCCCTGGAAACCTGGAAGTACGTCTGGAGCAGTTTTGAACATCCCGCGCCTGGCCAGACACGGCGCACGTGGCGCAGGAGGAAGTCACTGCACGAGGAGAGCGGATGGTGCGGATCCCTGCACAGGTACACGTGCTGCTGCGAATTCCTGAGGGGACTGACTAGACCAGAAGTTATCATCGTCCTAATAGGGAATCGCCACCATGGGGGATGGAGATGGTGCATCGCCTGTCATCAATATCCCCTTCCAGCACTCTGCAGCCGGGGTTCTGCCGCCATTCAGCGAGGCAGCTGACCCGTCCACGGCCTCACCTCGCTGGAAAATTTGGCTAGAAAGACTAGAGAACTACTTTGTGGTCACACGGGAGACGGATGACGCAGTAAAAAGGTCCTTACTACTCCACTACGCAGGGGATGAGATATTTAGACTTTTAAAACACCTCCCTAACACGGGTGCGGCGGCCAGCTATGCTGCCGTGGTTGCCGCTCTCAACGGACATTTTGATCCCCAATTGAACGTGGACTTCGAGGTATTCAAGTTGGGACAGGCACGTCAACGAGACGGAGAGACTATGGATCAATTCCACACGCGCGTCAGGGAGCTGGTCAGTTCCACCGACGAGGATCAGCCCAGAGCCATAAGGAGGCAAATGATCCAGGGATGCCGGGATAAGACATTGAGGGGCCAAATCCTTCGTAAGCCCGGAATCTCCTTGGAAGACATCCTTATCTTGGCTAGATCCCACGAGCTCTCGGACGTCAGAGCGACGGCCATGGAACAGGCCCTACATAAAACCCCGATCAAGACGGAGAACGTCAAGATAGAACGCGCGGACGCTGTGCGGCCTAGGACACGTGGTCAGGCACAGAAAGGATATCGAAGGAGGTCACCTCAGGCCTGCTGTGGATACTGCGGCCATGAACCACACGCGGCCAAGGACTGCCCGGCTCAGGGACAGACCTGTGGGAACTGTGGGATCCCAAACCACTTCGCATCGGTCTGCCGCAGGAAGAACCAAACTAGAAACCCCAAGAAATCATGGACATCCACTAAAGCAGTCCGCCAACTGTCACTAGCCGACCCGGCCCCGGAGAAGTCAGAGAGCCACCTGCCCACGGTCTATGATGATTCAGATTCGGAAGACAAAGAGGCGTACGTCGTCTCTTTCGCCCGGGAACTCAAGCAGCGGCGACGACCACAGCCAACCTGCGTGGTACAAATGGGACAAAGCGAAGTGAAGGCGATCATCGACACGGGGGCCACCGTGAATGTGATGGGACTGCAACAATTCAACAAGCTGCGTCCCCGCCCGAGGTCTTACCGTCCAAAACGAGAATCTTCGCCTATGGCGCGGACACACCCCTACCTCTCAAGGGGAAGATCGTGATACCCATCCGAGCAGATGAGGAGGAGGTAACGGCAACAATCCACATCATCAACCGGGAAGCTGACACCCTACTGAGTAGCCATACGGCAGAGGATCTGAAATTGATAGCCTTCGCCAACCGGATCCGAGCTCACCAAGTGGACGAATTGCTGGAGCGGTTCCCTGAATTGTTCAAGGGACTAGGGTGCATCAAATGTGACCCCATCAAACTCCACATTGACAAATCGATCTCCCCCACAGCTTTGCGCCACCGCCAGATACCCTTCCACCTCCGACCCCTGGTGGAGAAAGAACTTGAGAAACTGGAGAATCTTGGGGTCATTGAAAAAGTGACGGGACCTACCCCATGGGTCTCACCATGGTCATTGTCGAAAAACCTAAAGAGCCGGGCGAAATCCGTTTGTGCATCGACATGCGATTACCGAACACAGCCATCCGGAGAGAGAGACACCTGACGCCCACAATGGACGACATAGTGGCCGACGTAAATGGATCAAAATGGTTCTCCAAAATTGATCTTAACGCTGGATACCATCAATTACCCCTTGCGGAGGAGAGCCGATTCATCACCACATTCAGCACTCATCTCGGCCTCAGGCGCTACAAACGCCTCAACTTCGGCATATCGTCAGCAGCTGAGGTGTTCCAAAACACCATTAGAGAACTCCTATCTGGGCTGCCAGGAGTCATCAACGTCAGCGATGACATCCTAATACACTCATCCACCGCATCTGACCATTACAAACATCTGCGGAATGTCCTGAAGAGACTAAGTACATATGGAGCGACACTCCACAAGTCAATTCTTTCAGTCATCTATTTAATTCTTTGGCTACATATTTAACCAGGAAGGAATTCAGGTCGACCCGAGAAAATCCAAGTCCATCAAAGACGCTCCAACGCCCAAGTCCCCAACGGAGGTGAGAAGCTTCCTCGGGATGGCCACCTACTGTGGCCGATTCATACCGGGTCTAGCCACAAAAAGCGAACCCCTACGAGCCCTCACCAAAGCGGACGCCGTCTGGCAGTGGGGCACTAAAGAAGATGAAGCATTCCAGAGCATCAAGGATGCCCTCCTGGGAAACGCCACACTGTCCTACTTTGATCCTGGTAAATGCACCAAGGTCATCGTCGATGCCAGCCCGGTAGGCCTGGGAGCAGTCCTGACCCAGGAGCACGAGCCCGGACAATGGACAGCACTAGCGTTCGCTAGCAAGGCCTTGACCCCCACCGAGGCCAGGTATGCCCAAATCGAGCGAGAAGCCCTGGCGATCAAGTGGGCCTGCAGCCATTTTCACCTCTACCTACAGGGCCACCCATTCGTCATGGTCACAGATCACCAACCCCTAGTACACCTCTTCAAGGGCACAGCCCCGCATCCACCACCACGCATTGAAAGATGGGTGATCCAGCTGCAATCGTATGGAATGGAGGTGGTGTATCGGCCAGGAGCCAAGAACCAGGCGGATTACCTGTCACGCCATCCACTACCTCAGGAGCCGACCTCCACCGATGACGACTGCGAAGAGTACGCCCGGTGGGTAGCACTCACATCCTGCCCCCTGTGCATGACCATCAGCGAGATCAAAGAAGCAGCCGCTGATGAAAACCCGTACATGAGATCGCTACAGACCATCCAGGAAGGAACCTGGGCCAATTACCTACACCCCCCCAACACCTGGACGGCAGCGGACAAGGAGGCCCTCACAAAGTTCTGGCATGTCCGTCATGAACTCAGTGCCACCGACGATGGCGTATTGCTAAGAGGAACACGACTGGTGGTACCACAACGCCTTAGGCATCGAGCTACGCAGCTTGCCCACGGCGGCCACCAAGGTACCACGAAGATGAAGGCCCGCATGCGGGAGAAGGTGTGGTTTCCCGATCTGGAAACTATGGTTGAAGATTATGTGAAGAACTGCCTATCCTGTCAACTGACGGGTGATCCGGAGCGGCCGGCCCCGATTATCACGGAGGAGGCCTGCACAACACCGTGGACCAAAATAAGTGTAGACTTCGGGAGTTTTCCGGGCGAAGGACACACACTGGTGGCTATTGATTCATACTCGAAAAACCCGTTCGTTGAAAGAATCGACTCCACCGCCTTCACACACGTGGGGCCAGCATTAGAAAAACTGTTCTCCATGTTTGGCTACCCGGAAGAACTAAAGAGCAACAATGGACCACCGTTCCAGGGAGCAGAATTCGCAACTTTCCTGAAGGCCAGAGGCATCACACACCGGCGCATAACACCCCAATGGCCGCAAGCAAATGGGGAGGCCGAAAGATTTATGCGAACTCTAAACAAGACATTTCGGATAGCGAATATAGAGGGACCCCTCACTGCACCACCCAGAGAAGCCCGTGGGCCCTCATGTTCCAAGGACAACGCAGAGATCTCCTCCCCACTGCCCCGGGGATGGTACCGACCCCAAATGATATAGATGAGACCCAGGAACGGAGGCGACAGAACAATCAGCGAGCAAGTCAGCGTCGAAGAGCAACACCACGACGGCTGTGCCGGGGAGACCAAGTGGTCATACGGAACAGACGCCCTGGAGGGAAGTTCCCGACGCCCTACGAACCGGGACCGTGGATTGTGACAGCCACAAAAGGAACTATGGTGACCGCGCGCAAGGAAGGGGAAGAAGTGTTGAGGAACACCTCTTGGTTCAAAGTGGTATCCCCTGGGATGACCAACAACTCGGAAGCGTTGGATAGAACTGGTGCATCGCCCAGGGCCCTGACGCAAGAAGATGAAAATAACTCGCCAGCAGGGACACAGGAAGTAATGCCGGAGCCAGAGAGTGGATCCCCAACGACGCAAACCCCCACCGGGAGCACACCACACCACAGAGAACCTGGTCAAAGTCACCCCACGCGATACAACCTACGGCCCAATCCACCCCCGAGTCAGAAGCTAAAGGACTATGCCTGTCAGCTGAGCCCCTGAAGTCGTCAACAAGGGACACGCAAGTACAGTGCTGTGTATTTAGACTATGATAGATTGATCACCCAATTCTGGAACATTGTGAGCACAAAATAAAAGTTTGTAAAGTTGGATAGGGATGTAGTGCCGTTAGCACTCTAGTTGATGCACGCACGCACCCACTCATCCGCAGGCCAGGCGTGGCCTGCGGGGAACCAATAAATGGAAGGCGTGTGCTCGGGCACGTCACTTCCGACTAGCATTGGGTGTGAGGCTGGCTGGTGTCCGCTGCGCGTCTCCACCCCTGCGCTAGCGATCAGCCTAAGGCCTGGTCACACACCCTGCAGCGCAACAGAGTGGATGAGAAATACAACTTTATACCTCGAAATTTCCGTACCGTTGTTTGTTTACTTCTTTGCATATTCCCTATTCACAAAGCAATAAGAGAACTATCTGAACGCAATGTTTGTGTGGTTCCTTTCATGGAGATAGCATCATTAAAAACAAATTATAGTTAATAAAAGTATCTAGCAGTGTGTATAAATCATCTACAAATGGTGATGTTGAATGAGTCACCTCTTAATTGTAATTTACTATATATTTTACTGCATTTTCCAACATGCTGCTATCACGCACTACTTAATTTACTGATGACATTTTCATTGACATAAATATAACAATAAGTCTTAAAATGTTATGTATTTGTCTTACTATTTTATTTCCCTTTCCTTTCCATGAATGGAAAAAGATTACATACGAAGTGCCCTATTAACAAAAGTAAGGCCCTACTTACAATGGCGGTCAGCCGGACCGCCGACTACCATCGTATCGGGCTGGTGACCGTCAGACATTGAGTCAGTGGTCCTACTTTCCCTACTAGCATAGAATCACTGTGCAGTTGGTCGTAAAGTGCTCTTTTCTACTGCAGCTGGAGCTTCGGCCCGAGAAAAGGGCAGCAGCACAAGCTGCAGTAGAAGAAGGCACTTGGTGCACATCCATACACTGTGTGCCAGGTACCATCTGGTGCCTGGCACATGGATGTGTGGTGGGGCCCTACTAGTGCCCCCAGAGCCACTTAACAGTGGTCTACGGAGACAGGGGCCTCTATTTCTGTCTAGCTTCTCATGGTAGTGGGACTGCTATGAACAGGCAGTTGGAAAGGCATATCCAAATCCCTACGGCAGTGCCTGCATAGGCACCGGCTCCATTGTAGGGTTAGGAATCCGACCGCCGTCCCCACAGGATTTTTGATCTTGTCGGAGGTAGCGTTTCTACCCCGACCTCTATGGTCTCACTGGCTGCATTGTAATACAGTGGTTGACCAATGCCCTAGATGGAGGGCAGACAGCCACTGACGGCCTGTCAGTGGCAGTCCACCTGCCATCATACTGAGGGCCTAAGTTTGCATGAGTAGCTCTACTCACATATAGATCTACAAATACCTCTAGATGTAAATCTACTCAAGGATAGAATTCAACAATTTTAAATGTGGATTTACTCCTAGATGTAAACATACGAGCTACTACCCCATCAAATGAAGGGGTGGAGATTCCTATGACGGAATACTTTCATTCTTTTGTAATCTTTACCACCGGGGCAGAGATCTCCATTCAGAAAAGCAGAAAAGGGAAGCAGAGATCTACACCCAGAGGTTTGTGAACTGTATTTTGGAGGATATAAAGAAGGATTAATTTTCATACTCCAAAATAGCCTTTGTAAATGGGCCGAAAATATTCTGATTCTTTTGCAAAACACTTATTATATTAGCGTGCTTGCGATTTCGGATTTTTACGCAGTGTGGTATTTTTCAACTTCATTATTACCTGAGCCTTTTTTGTTTTTTTGCGTTGTAATAATTTATTGAGAACAAAACCATGTTGTAGAGTACACATCGGAATGAGTAGGGAGGAAAAAAAAGGGGGAGGAGGGGAGGTGGAGAGAGGCACTGCAGGATGGAGATCGCAGAGTATAAACACAGCTGACGATAACTATAAATTTTACATCTTCCATTGTCAGATGTTGGTGGTCTGACTGCCCCATTGGTGGAGAGAACATAGTCAGCCGCCAGCATGAGTTGGTGGGGTTGCCCTGGAAAGTGGACTGAGGTGAGAAAAGAAATAGAGAGAGAGGACAGAATCAAAGAGCGAGAGGATTACCATGCCACCAGCCTATTACATCGCATGGGAAACAGGGGGGGGGACATATCAGCACATGTAGGAGGGGATGGGGAAGTGGCAGATGCCCATGGTAAGGTAAGGGGTGGTGCATGTCCGACAGAAAGAGCGGGGATGTGAGAGGGAGGAAAACAAAGACAGAAAAGAAGAAAGAGCAGGTAGAGGATGTCACAGGTGTGGAGAGGGGAGAAAAATGTGAGAGGAACATAGGAGCTAGAGCTCGAAGGCAAGGGGTGGGGAAAGGGGACTGGAAAAAGGGAGGAAAGGGTAGGAAGGAAAAGAGGAGCAGAGTGGAAGTGGGAGCCTTTCTTGTTTTGTAAAATTATGATTCAGAGCAAGAGTAGAGAGTATTGTTTATATGTAAAGAATTATTCTCGAAACAATAGAGCCATCCACATTTGTGACATATCAAATATTAATATAGTTCTACATCTTCGGTGTAAACATAAAGTTTATTCAATGATTTTTAAATAAGTGGCAGGATGCCTCAGTGACTTTGGATTCTGGCTTAGAAGAAGCATATGTTATTTACAGTGTTTAGAAACGAAATGTGTGGAATTAAGCACTATGGGAACAAGTTATTCTTAAATAGTTAGGATGTTCAACCAATTGTCAAAAGGGCTTTTTAACTTACTTTCCCAAGTCTGAAGATGCAACAATTTTTAATGAATGAGTAATAGTCCAGCTGAAGGCAAGTGGGGAATGAAGATATTACAGGTCACTTAATAACTAGGGGCCAGATATATCAAAGGGTTTTTCCCATTCTGTATCTATGGGGAAATGTGTTGATACATATGGCCCTAGGTTTGCTGAGTCAAAGAATGTGCCAGCCTATATATTCAGTTGTTCTTTAGGGTGACTTCTTACTAATTCAAATGTGTATCAGGAAATTGAAGTAATCTGATATTGCTTATTTTGATTTTCACTGTATTTGCATACATTTGTATTGTAATTTTAACCAGTGTGCTGCTGCAGCCAAACAGAAATCAACAAGGTCACAGGTTTAATTCCTTTGAATAACACCAGAAATAAAAGGATTGAGAGCTGCTGCATAGAGAATACGTTGTTTTACTTGATAACATTACTTGTTGTCTATAGTATCCTATTTAAATGCCACCCTTTGCACACAAGATGATTAATTGGTTGGTCATGGCAGCAAATTCGATAGGAAAGCATGGACAATGTTCTCACAGACATTAAAGGAACTGAAGCTAGTGATTACCGGTAGTATGAAGTTCATCAAATAAGGATCTAAAAGTTTCCCTCAACTTGAATTTTTTTAACACAAACTTCTGACCAAGGCCAAGCAACATTTTGAGACATCAGTATGTGCAAATGGCATAACAGAAAATGCTAACGACCTTGAGTCAAGAGATAACGTTAATTGGTGATAAGCCATCTTAAGCCATCACTCGGCAACCTATTGAAAGACACTCGGCAACCCATTGAAAGAGGGTGACATGCTCCATAACCTTATCTTTAGACAATTGTCCCTGAACTTGAGAAGTTGACTCTTAATACATTTCTAACTATATGTCAACCAGGAATAACTTTCTTCATTATATTTTTACGTCCAAACCCAGCCGCACATCCTAAGTTTCACTTTATATTTCTGTGAGAAATTGGGTTGTTTTTGACTGGGGTGTGAGCCCTGACCGAGCAGCAACCACAATCCTTGTCAGAGTGAGGCACAAGCCAACCTCAAATTAACCTGTGCTCAGCCTGTTGGTATCCTGGCACAGAACTATCAGGCTTAACCTAGAGGCAACGTGTAAAGTATTTGTGCAACACTTCAAACAGTTACAAAGTGATAAAAACCATACAGAAAGGATTGCACAAAAAGTTAGAAAAATAGAGTAATATTTAATGATTAGAAAAAGACCAAAATGACAAACATCCAAACTGTAGAAATGAGGCTTTGATTTTTTAAAGATTTTGGTGAAAATAGAGCTAAAAAGCAAAAGGCGCCAACAGAGGACATGTGGTCGTGCTTGACCGGGTTGAAGTCACACTTTCAGGACAAATGCGATTGAGCGCAGGTCGACTTCAGTCACCAGGATAGTCCCACTGAAGTTTACCTGCTCAAATTCATGGAGGGGGCCACGAGGAGCAGAAAAAGTGTTACGGAAGGCTGTTGCCATAGCACGAAGAGCAGGCCCGGTATCGTAGGCGGGTGTTGATGAAGGTTCATGTTGGTGGTCCCTCACTAGCGGTAGATGCTGTACCATGAAGAGGCAGTTTTTTGAGCTTTTCATTGAATCAAGGTGCGAGTGGCATGGTCTTGGTGGGAATGAGCCCCTTTGTGGTAGCGAAGAGCACAAAAGCTTGAATACATCTCCATTGAGCCACACCACAGGTCTAAGACCTGAGGAGCACCACTTGAGGGGGGGTCAGGAACTCCCTGCAGCTGGGTCCAGGATGTTTTGTAGTGTAGTTCCCTAGTCCCAATAGGCTCTGCGCATTGGAATAATATCTTCAGTAGTGTAGACGTAGGACTGAGGTTAACTAGGTCTCTACTGACTATATTAGACTTAAGTTTTTGCCAGCTAGCTCAGAGTTCACTAGAAAATTTCTCGAATAAGCGAGGAGGAGTTTAACCTCCCTGGATAGACAAGAAGGGATTTCGT